>NC_133026.1:2178928-2481666 GCF_048771995.1 Taeniopygia guttata | reverse complement strand
GGAATGTTCGCTCACCTCCCACCAGGAGAGGACACAGCTCTGCCAACAAGCAGAGCTCAAATAAATCAATTCAGCTGAGCACCTGTGCTTGGGATAGAGGGGAAGGGCTTTTTGGGATGGGAGGAGATGGAGAGAGGAGATGGGGAGAGGAGATGGGGAGAGGAGATGGAGAGAGGAGATGGAGAGAGGAGATGGAGACAGGAGATGGAGACAGGAGATGGAGACAGGAGATGGAGACAGGAGATGGAGAGAGGAGATGGAGAGAGGAGATGGAGACAGGAGATGGAGACAGGAGATGGAGACAGGAGATGGAGACAGGAGAGGTGTCCCAGGCCACCTCATGAACAAGGAGGGTCAGCAGCTCCTTCCAGCCCCCCTCTCCAGGAAATCCTTTGGACAAACACCGGTGGCAACTAAATCTGCAGAGATCTGGAGGTAGAAGGGACATAACTCAGGGTTGTCCATCAGCCACGGTGAAGCTCTTTAGGATTTTGAAGGATGGGACAATTAAAAGCTGTGGAACTCCAACAGCATCTCCCCATGAGGGTCATCTCAGGGGCTTGAGGTGGGGAGGAGGGATCCAAGTTGGAGATCCCACCCCAGAAGAGCATCCTGGGTGTTTGGTAGCCAAAGGAGAATTTTCTCTTGAGGAAGATTGGCCAACAAGATGAGGCCACCAAGGAGCAGGTTCAGCTCCCACGGGTGGTGATGCTGCTGAGCCACGAGCTCCCCCTGCCTCAGTTTCCCCGGCTGCACAGGAGGGAACACAGCCTTTGGAAGGTGTTTGGGACGTGAGGATGAAAAGGGCGCTCACAGCCTTGGATCTTATTTTAAAAACAAGCCAAAAGCACCTTACAGAGAAGGTAAATTTATCATGGATTAGAGACCCAAGCTGCAAATCCACATCTGCTGCTGGGATGAGCCCCCATGGCTGCTGCTCTCCAGCTGTGCCTGGCCTCAAAGCCCAGCTCAGGATGCAGGAGCATGAGGATCTGCGCTGGTGATCCCAAAGCCAGGAGGATGCAGATCCCAAAATTTGCAGAAACCTCAGGAATGTAACACGGGATCAGCAGGAGAATCAGAATCTGGGGTTCCTCCCCCCAGCTCGGGTGGTCTGAGATAAGAGGAGGTTTGGAAAGGGACTGGCCAGGAGGTCCCAGAGCACAGAGGAGTTTCACAGAATCCCAGAATGGTTTGGGGTGGAAGAGACCTTAAGGATCACCTCATTCTACCCCTGCCATGGCAAGGACACCTTCCACCACCCCAGGCTGCTCCAAGCCCTGTCCAACCTGGCCTTGGACACTTCAGGGATCCAGAGACAGCCACAGCTGCTCTGGGCACCCTGTGCCAGGGCCCCAGCACCCTCACAGGGAAGAATTTCATCCTTTTTCCATGAGGAAAAAGCTAAACCACTGCTGGTTTAATCCCAAACTCCCTGGAGGTGGATTTGCACTGCCCTGGGTGCTGGGGGATGATTCATGCCAGCAAAGTGTGCACAAACTGATGCCAAATAGGGATGTTGTGGCTCTCACCCCGGCAGGAAAGGCACCAGATGAACATTCAGGCTCAGCAAACGCATTTCCCACCCTAATAATCGGGAAAGGGCAGAAAATGAAGAGCAGGGTGGGAGCGGGGGGGGTGGTACAGCACAGGGAGGGGATCTGCGACAAATAAAACCCACCGGCAAAACATCAACACGAGGAGGAGGAGGAGGTGGAGGAGGAGGAGGAGGAGGAGGGAGAACACAACAAAACAAACACAAAAGTAACATACGGAGAAGCTCTGGGCTCTGTCCTTCCCAAAATTGTCCCATCCTGGCCAGCTGTGGGTGCGTGGATCCCGTCTGGTGCCGCTCCCAGCGCCGCTCTCCTCCTCCCTCCCACCCCGCCACGGCTCTGACGTGGAGAAGGGAAAACTCCTGTGGATCTGCAACCCCAGCGCTCCCTGGGACAGCAAGGATTCCTTCGGCTTCCCTTTGGGTTGGATTTTTGGATTTTCCTTCTCAGCCAGCGTGAAAAACGCCATAAAAAAGAGAGCGAGATGAAGAACTCGTGCTCGCTCTTAACAGAGCCAAGAGCGGTGCTCATGGAAAAAAAAAATCAGATCATTCAAACAGTCGAAGGGTTTAGGGCTAAAAATAGCAAAAAGAGCTCCTTGGAGCAGGAGAGGGAGGCGGGAAGCGGAGGTGCTGCAGCAGGATAAGAATGTTTCCTCCTTCTTTGGGATTTCTTTTCCTTTCTGCTCCAAGCCTGGTGGAAAGTTGGCTACGAACTCTCCCTGTCCTTACAGCTACAGCACCAGCAAAAAACTTCATCCCCCCCCCCCCCACCAATTTTTATGCCCAAAGCTGAAATTTAGTATTTTAATGGTTTTTGTTGACCTATCCCAGCCCTTCTTCATCCCAGTTTTCCCTTCCCAACCCCGCTTTGCAGGGCAGGGGGAACAGCTGGAAGCATCTCCCTGCTCTGTGGAGAACAGCTGGAAGGGAAAACAGCTGGAAGGGGACAGAGGGACATTTTCCTCCTCTCAGCCAGAGGGATTTTCCCCTCCCTGTGCACATCTCTGCTGCAGAGGGGGGGACGTTGCCCCTGCCACAAACCCACAAACAGGGATTAAATAATTGCCCCACGCAGAGGCCACAACCTTTGGCACGTCGCCATCTGCTCCTTCCCGTTGCCAACCCGCATGATTTTATGGCTGACCTCACAAAAATTGATGTTTTCCTTAAAGGCCCCACGTTGTGAGGGGAGATTTGGCTTCCAGGAGTCCAAATCAGTGAGGTTTTACTCGCTGTAATGAAAGAAAACCCCAAAACTGAACAAATTTGGCATGGAGAAGGCCCTAAACCTTTAAAATTTCCATCTCTTAAAAATACACCACCCTCAGCATGTCTTGAGCAGCTCCCACCATGTGAAACTCCTCAAAATAACTCGTTTTTCCTGGTCTGAGGAAATTTTAAGAGATGTCCTTGCTCCTCAGAACAGCTGGGATGGGGCAGCCAAGTTTGGATCATTAATTGAATTTCTCAAGTATGATTCTGCTCTCCAGCTGCTTTAGGGGAGGAACAAGCTGGGAGCAGCCTGGCTGAGTGTGCAGGGGTTCTGTGATCCCAGAAGGAATTTTCCAGAGGAAATCAGCCCCTGGGATGCTCCAGGGATGGAGGAGGAGGAGGGAGAAGGAGAGGCAGCACCACAGCACTTGCTCCTGCAGCTGCTGCTGCCCTTGGCACAGTCACAAGCCCAAAGTTCAGCCCAAATCTGGGGATTTCAAGGAATTTTGGGCAAGAAAATGCATAGGGAATTCCTTTTTGTGATCACACAGCTCAAAAACAACCTTAAATATGCTCCTAAAAAAAAAAAAAAAAAAAAATCTCTGTATCAGACTCTGAGCAAAGCCTTGTATGAAAGAGGTCCAAGCAAAATCCTGGATTCAAATTTTAAGGGATTCTCCACAGCCCAAGTGGAGTCGGTTCTCTGTATCTTTATGCAAATATTTAATGCAAAACATTTTTCAGGCTTAGGAAGAAGTTATAATTTTCATGGCTCTCAATGCTGCCTTTATATATGTAATGTATAAAATGTAATAAATACACGATATATTACAAGGATCAATGAAACAGTGACACGGCCTCCCGGGGTTGAGGAATTTTTGGGATCTTTTTGCTCCCAAACCCACAATCCCTCCCCGTCGTGCTGCCCCAGAGAGCCCCATCCTGGTTAGGAGGTGACGATGAAAAACCATAAAAACATTTTAAAAAATCATAAAAACATTTTAAAAAATAAAACACTAAAAGAATTTACCCATCATTAAAAAAAAACTATAATCACTTCAAATCTTAAAACCATAAAAAACCACTTACATCACATTTATTTCCAGCTCAACTTACCTCAAACGTAACATTAAAACAATTAAACCAATTAGAGTATTAGCTAAAAAAAAAATCAGTACTAGTTTCATTACAACTAACGACCTAATAAATTATTGTTATGTCAAAATAACTAATTATTATGTTGTTATATCATAATAACAAATTATGTTATGCCATAATAACAAATTATTATATTATGCTATATCATAACAACAAATTATTATGTTGTGCTTTAATAATATTTATGTTATGCCATAATAGCAAATTACTGTGCTATAATAACAAGTTATTATGTTATGCTACATCGTAATAACAAATTATTATGTTATGCAATAAGAACAAGTTATATTATAATGCTACAATAAAAAGTTAAGTTATATTATAATCCTATAATAACACATTATTATGTTGTTATGTTATAATGCTATAACAAATTATGTTATATCATAACAAATTATGCTATAATAAAAAATTATTATGCTATGCTATAATAATAAATTATTATGTTGTTATATCATAATAACAAATTATTGTGCTATATCATAATAACAAATTATGCTATGCTATAATTACGGTATATAATAATAAAAATTATGTTATGTTATGCTATAATTACAAATTATTATGATATATCATAATAAAAAATTATGTTATGTTACGCTATAACAAATTATGATATATCATAATAAAAATTATGTTGTGCTATAATAAGAAGTTATTGTTATGCTATAATAACAAATTATTAAGTTATGTTATAATGCTGTAATAACAAATTATTATGTTATACCCTAATAAATTCTGTTATGCTATAATATTAAGTTATTATGTTATGCTATGATAATAATTATATTGTTATAGCATATAAAAAATTATTAGGCTATATCAGAATAACAAATTATGCTATAATAACAAATTATGTTGTTATATCGGAATAACAGATTACGCTCTGCTATAACAAACTTTTATATCAGGATAACAAATTACGCTATGCTCTAATAACAAATTATTATGCTATACCAGAATAACACATTACGCTCTGCCATAATAATAAACTATTATGCTATATCATAACAAATTAGGCTCTGCCACAATCCCAAACCCTGGTGCAGACCCCCCCCAGGCTCGTAACTTTCCCTGGTGCCGAACCCCAGAGCTGTACCTGTCCCAGGACAACCTTTCCCAGGAGAACCCCAAACTGTACCCTTCCACGGAGAACCCCCAGCCATACTTTTCCCAGGAGAACCTTTCCCAGGAGAACCCCCAGCCATACTTTTCCCAGGACAACTTTTCCCAGGAGAACCCCAAACTGTACCTTTCCCAGGAGAACCTTTCCCAGAAGAACCTTTCCCAGAAGAACCCCAAACTGTACCTTTCTCAGGAGAACCCCAAACCGTACTTTTCCCAAGAGAACCTTTCCCAGGAGAACCCCCAGCCATACCTTTCCCAGGAGAACCTTTCCCAGGAAAACCCCAAACTGTACTTTTCCCAGGAGAACCCCAAGCCATACTTTTCCCAGGAGACCCCCCAGCCGTACCTTTCCCAGGAGAACCCCAGATCTGTACCTCTCCCAGGACAACTTTTCCCGGAGAACCCCAAGCTGTACCTTTCCCAGGAGAACCTTTCCCAGGAGAACCCCAAACTATACTTTTCCCAGGAGAACCCCCAGCCATACCTGCCCCAGGAGAACCTTTCCCAGGAGAACCTTTCCCAGGAGAACCCCAAACTGTACCTTTCCCAGGACAACTTTTCCCAGGAGAACCCCAAACTGTACCTTTCCCAGGAGACCCTTTCCCAGCCGTACCTGTCCCAGAAGAACCTTTCCCAGCCGTACCTGTCCCAGGCAGGAAGAAGGAGCCCGCGGAGCTGCGGACGCTCAGCGCATAACCAGGGACAGTGACCCTGCAGCAGCAGCAGTGCAGCAGCAGCAATGCAGCAGCAGTGCAGCAGCAGCAGCAGCAGCAGCCCTGCAGAACAAAGGCACGGAGATCAGCCCGGGCAGCGCTCTGCCAGGCACAATACGGCAGCGTGCCACTGTCCCCCTCAATGCCACCATTGTCCCCTCCCAGCCACTGCTCCTGGCACTGGAGAAGCTCCTGCCCCTCCGAGAGTATTGCATTAAGGTTGTTATTTTTTTTCAGAGTAGTTAAGAAGTGTTTTAAAAACTTTTATTTTATCCTTAGAGTAACTGAGAAGTGCTTTAAAAAAGTTTAATTTTATGTGAAGACTAAGATAATACAGATGTTATAAGTTACGCTGTTATAATCAAACTATTTTTAATTACAATATAAGTGTCTCAACTCTTACCACACTACGCTGCAAATACTTTAAAACTAATAATCTAAAATTACTTCTCGTGAGTTCTACAACAATGTATCTTTTATAGTTCTCTAAAATATCTAGTTGTATTTATAAAACCATCCTTTAAAACTTGTTTCTAATTCTCTCGCAACAGTATCTATCTTATTCTATAGTATTTCTAAATACTATAAATACTTATTCTAGAGTATTTCTAAATCTAATTTCTTATCTCAAAACGTGCATACAAATATATACTATATAAACCTTCTATCAAAGGTTATTTTATTTTTAAAAAATTTAAAATTTTATTTAAAAAAAATTAAAATTTTATTTTTAAAATTTCTACAAGTTCATTTCCCCCAAGAGATCTCCTAAAAGGCTTCGTGCCACCCACTGGAGAAGGGCAGGAGGCTTTGATTTGAATCCCAGTTTTGCCTTGACAGCAGCACTGGGGTGAGGTGCCTCCAGGAGAGGAAGGAAATGGGATCTGGTGGGAAATAAATCAGAACTGGGAGGACTGGGGTGAGAAGAGGAGGTCACAGAGGTCAAACAGAAGGATTCTCCCAGGGGGATTTTGTTGGGATCCGTGCAGGAGTTTGCATCTGGATGCTGCTTCCAGGGGAAGAGCACACCAAGGAGCTGGAGGAATCTTAAAATCCCAGATGTTTGGATTGGAAGTGACCTTAAAGCTCACCCAGTGCCACCCTCTGCCATGGCAGGGACACCTCCCACTGTCCCAGGCTGCTCCAAGCCCCATCCAACCTGACCTTGGGCACTTCCAGGGATCCAGGGGCAGCCACAGCTGCTCTGGGAAATGCAGGGAGCACGGTCAGGGCACAAAGGGAGGCTCAGCAGGGAGACTTCACTGAGAAATAAAACTCTAAAATGGGAAAGTGGTGAGAAAACAGAGCCAAAATATTCTCAGAGGCACCCAAGGCCAAAGGCAGCACACCCGTGGCAGCCACAGTGGTGAGAATTCCCAAGGGAAGATCCTGCCTGCCTTTGGAAACACCAGGAGCTGCTGCAAGGACACCAGTGAAACGTCATCCCTACAGGACAAAGGGGATCAGGATGGGTTTCAGACAAAAAAACCCCAGTGAAGATCCCAGAGATGCCACCACAGCAACGCTGTGGGGTGAAGCTGCAGTGGGATGACCCCAAGGAGCAGCAGCATCTGTGATTGGGAAGACACAGGGTGAACAAAATACTATGTATTAAATATATATATAAATGAAAAGGCAAATGAAACCTAGAAATGCTGCTGTGCTGGAGCCAGGCTGCAGCTCCTGGGGATGCAGGCAGCTGTGGGATCACCCTCCCTGCTCAGGGGACAGCCTGACACCCCACCAGAGAGGGAAATCATCCCTCTGCCCTGGGCTGTGCCCCCAGTTTCCCCTCTCTACCCAAACTGAGGTGCTTTTTCTCCCTCCAGTCCATGCCCCCACATCCAGGAGGCATCACAGGATTTCAACCACGTTCAAAGCAAGGGATGCACCTCATGTATCCTGCACTTCCAGCTAGGAAAAATAATAAATCTCCTTTATTTTCTCATTCCATACCCAGCAGATCCAGGTCAGCACATTGGTGGTGACTGGAGCATTGCTCTTGGCTTTTTGAGATTTTTCCATCACCTCCGTGCTGACCCCACGTTTGGGAGCCAGGTCATCCCTAAAGTTCAGTGCCCACCACACAGACACTTTGCTTTCCATCAAGAGTTGATACAAACAGGAGCAGCAACCCCTGTTCCTTCAGGGAATATCTGCAAATTAATGCTGGGCTGATGGCTTGGACACCTTCCCTGTGCCCATTGGACCCAGCTCCCAGGGGTCTTATTCCCACATGGCTTCAATAAAATAAACCCCTCTATGTGGAAATAGAGGAATATAAATCTATATTTGCCCAGCTCCACCTGGATACTGGAATTTTGCCTTTTCTGCCTCCCTTCTTTTTATCCCCTCCTTGCATCTCCAGAGATGGGGAAAGTAAAACCCAGAAAAACATCCTGTTTTCCCTCTTTTTTGTGGCTGGACAGAGAGGAATCAGGCGACAGGAGGGGGGATGCATCCCTGATTCCACAAGCATCCGGTTGTTGCGGTGGCTGTACCAGTTGCCACGGCACAATGGGAATTGCAGATGGCTGCTGGTTATTTACAGGGCTGGAGTCATGTCCGGGACAAGAGGAGTCACAGCTGCTGGAAAAAGCTGAGCCTGTGGTGGATTCCTGAGTTTTGGAGACTGGGAGTATGTCAGAATCTGAGGTATTGATGATTCTGGGATTGTAGAAAGTCTCTGTCTGTCAGCCCCGCTGCCAAAGCAGAAGTCATAATTCATCTGTGCTGGTTTCAAGGTTGTTTATTCTGTTTATCTCTAACATGTTCTGCTGCCCTGCCGCAGCTCTGTCCTGCAGGGCAGCGTGTGGGGCTCTGCCCTCAGTGGGATGGTACAAACATTAAATACCACAAACTACCTGTGCTGGATTTACAATAACGTGCCAATATCTGTCACCTACGTTGGACAGTGTGTCCCCAGCCTGAACCAACAGAAAAATGCCAACACCACAGTGAAACATGGAGGGCATGAAGAAGGAGAAAAAGGACAAGGCACACCCAATTTCCTCCATCTTGTCCCCTTTGAACCCCTAATCTAGAATCCTAAAATTTTACTTTTGCACCCATGCCACACTTAATTATTACTTATATCAACCACTCAGAGCTGGTAATTCATCCTGTAAGATTGAAAACTCTTTTCCATGGACAGAGATCACAGACAGTGTCTCTGGGGGCTCTGTCCAGGGGGGTCCCAGAGCTGCCAGGGCAGGCAGAGGGAAGCCCTGGGTTCCCAGAGGAGCAGGGCTGGGAGCAGGGTGAGGACAGCGGGCCGTGCGTGCCATCCCGGCAGAGCCGGCCGCAGTTATGGATCGGCGTCCCGCGCTCTCCAGGGATGACACAGTTGCACATCCAGTCGATGTGGCTGACCCAAATACAGCACCCAGCAAGGCAGGCACTGCCCAGCCCCTGAGCTGGCTGCCAGGGCCACTCTCAGCCTCGTGGAGATGATGGGCATGGCAGAACTCCTACACCAGCAGCATCCAGAGCCACGGGATGCTCGGCAGAAAATTCCATCCTCCCACTCAACTTCCTTTCCAGCAGAGAGAAGCCCTGGAGGAGGAATGCTACGGCCAAGGGATGCTGGCGTGGATCCATCTGAGTCCCACATGGATCCCAGGGAGGGCGTTTGGCTGGGGTGGGATAGTGGGACCTACCTGTGATCGGTGTTGGTGGTGCTGGTCAGATTCTCGGCGTGAGGTGGCAGCAGCTGGAGTGGGACGTCACCTCCCTGTCCTGTGGGAGAGCACAAGGGACATCAGGATACCCCAGCGTGGATCACACCACCCAGCCCAGCTGCAACCTCCTGAAAAAAGCCTGGGATCCACATGGCTGGGGAAATCCATCCCAAGCCCACCTCCCTCTGCTACCACCATTCCACAGCTCTCAATCCATTTTGGAGCAGCTGGGAGCTGCCAGAGGTTTTTGCACCCTGGTGAATAAAGGAACACAGGCAGGTGGCTCCACTGTGGCGGGATGAGGATGAGACCCCCAATCCCCTGCTCTCCTCTTTGAAGCCATGCAGGCTGCTGGAGTGTCGGAATCTGTGGGTATTGGTGATTCTGAGATTGTAGAAAGTCTCTGTCTGTCAGCCCCCGTTGCCAAAGAAGAAGCCATAATTCGTCTGTGCTGTTTCAAGGTTGTTTATTCTGTTTATCTCTAACATGTTCTGCTGCCCTGCCGCAGCTCTGTCCTGCAGGGCAGCGTGTGGGGCTCTGCCCTCAGTGGGATGGTACAAACATTAAATACCACAAACTACCTGTGCTGGATTTACAATAACGTGCCAATATCTGTCACCTACATTGGACAGTGTGTCCCCAGCCTGAACCAACAGAAAAATGCCAACACCACAGTGAAACATGGAGGGCATGAAGAAGGAGGAAAAGGACAAGACACTCCCAATTCCTTCATCTTGTCCCCTCTGAACCCCTAATCTAGAAACCTAAAATTTTACTTCTGCACCCGTGTCACACTTAATTATTACTCTTATCAAACACTCAAAGCTTGTAATTCATCCTGTAAGATTGAAAACTCCTCTCCATGGACAGAGATCACAGACAGTGTCTCTGGGGGCTCTGTCCAGGGGGGTTCCTGACCCCTGCCAGGGTCCCAGACCTGCCAGGGCAGCCAGAGGGAAGCCCTGGATTCCCACACTGGAGGATTTCCTAGAAGATGTCTCCCTCATGGATAGAGCAGGAGAGCTGGCTTTGCCAAAAAAAGGTGTCAATTAACAGCCTCCCCGCTTTGAACAGCCTCTCCAGAAGATCCCAGGAGTTTTTCCTCGCAGGATAACTTCTGGCAGCACTCAGCACCCCCGTGACACACCCTCCCTGTGCCCCAGCACGAGCACATCCCCTCACACTTCCATACCCGGGCTGTGGGAAAGGCACACGGAGCGAGCCGGACGCTGACGGACAAGCAGGAAAATCAAGGTTATTCCTGCTCCTTCTTCCCCTCGTTGCTCATTTTCTACGCCGGCTGCCCAATTATTTGCCAGGCCGGCTCTGCCCCGCGGTGCCTTTCTGCAGTGGAATGGAAGGAAGCCTGAAAATCAGAGCTGCCTCCAACAGCCCCGAGATGCTGAGGAAAACCACGGCAAGGACAAGTCTCCGGGCTCAGCAGGATGGAAAAATGGGCTTTGGGCTAATGCTGGCTGCTGCAAGGTGTCCTGGAGTGTGGCTCCAGCTTTTCTTGGATGATTTGGGCTTTGGGGAATGCCTGCCCTCCTGCACATCCTTCCCAGGCAGGGGTGGGTGCTGCTGGGTCAGAGCAGGGGTGACCTCTGAGTACAGACCCTACAGTCACTCCTTGAAGGAGTATTTCTATTGCCAAAGAGCTTGAGGGGGCAGGAAAATTGAAAAATGGGGGGAAAATAATCAGCTCCTGCCCCAAAAGCAGCGTGTCAGCCTGGATTCAGCAATGACTGCCAAGCAGCAGCTTTGAAGCAAAAGTGCTACAGGGTGTTGTTATTTTTTTGGCATCGGCTCCAAAATATCATCAGCCACAGACAAGAGAGCTCCCAGGGCAGGTTTTATCCCAGCTTTTACTATCTCCTGCCCTCCTCTTCCTCTCCCAGCAGGGATGTAGGTGCTGCCACGTTTCCCAAAGCATCTCAGCTGAAAAAAGCTGAAGTCTGTCCAAATTTATCTCAGTCTGACGGAACAGTGAATATTTAGTTATATAAAATCCCTATTTCTGACATTTCTGGAAGCAACCCAGGAGCAGGCCTGTTCCTTCACTCGGGTGTACCCCAAGATGGGAACAGCACCTTCCTGCCTGGAAGATCTAGGTGAGATAATGGTCCTCCAGGAGGAGCAGCTTTAATCACAGACACCCCTGGGCTGGAAGGCTCCTGTATCCTCACTTTCCCAGTCTGATCCCTCAATCCCAGCCCCACATGGAGCACAGGATGTTTGCAGCTGTGGAGAACCCAGCATTTGACACCTGCCATGCTCAGCGTGGTCCTTGCCTGCCCCAGGGGTGTGGGAAGGGAACACCCCAATGAGCCAGCACCAAACCCACGGATCCCGAAAGGCGTTTATGGCTGCAAACTCAATTAACAACACAGACATCCCATTTTTGAGGGAGCAGGAATTAAACTCACTCCAACAAGTGCCTTCACCCACCCAGCTTTGGGATTCGATGCACAGCCCCTCCAAAACACCAAACATGGAGAGGGGCACCCAAAATGATTCCCTGGAGATGCTGCAGAGCTGTGTCACCCACCTGGGGACCAGCGTAGCAGCTACAGCAGGGCACCCCACCAGGCTGGGACATTTTGGACTTCCCTCTCCCTCCCCTTCTCCAGGGAAGGGGGACACAAACCACCCAAAGGGTTGGTTTGTCCCGTTTTTCCCAAGAGCTGCCCCCGCTGCCATCCCCGGTGCACTCACGCGTCCCGCAGGGATGAGCCGAGGCCGGGCGGGCAGGAGGGATCCGCAGGGAGCTGCTGGGCACTTCCATGTGGTGACAGCCCCGCAGGTGCCACGCGGTGGCCGCAGAGCCCCGGACTGAGGCGGGTGCCGTGTCCTGCGCCTCCTGCGCCGCTGCTCCAGCGCGTTCCCGCCGCCGTTCCTGCCACCTAGAGGGGACCTTTTCCCATTGCAAATCCTCAAATCCGAACAAAATCCCGCGGTTCACAAGGAAAAATAATCAGAGCCCATCACTTGAGGGCGCAGGGAGAGCCTGGACACAGCAGCTCACACAGGATCCTCCTGTTTGTTTAGCCAATTCCAGAACTAACAGTAGGAAGCCCACAAAGGAAGCAATATTTTCTAGGAAATCTAGGAAAGATATATCAAACCAATCCAAGGAAGGTAAACGAGCAAAATAATCATCAATTCTTGGCTGTAAATGCAAGGTACTAAAAGGGTGGCCCAAGGGGGGTTTCTGCTTGTTCTCTCCATAAGGTGGAGGATGGAGGTTTGGAGGCGACCTGGACCAAGAGGCACTGCAGAGCATCTGGACAAACTGGAGGGATGGGATGTGAGGAGGATGAAACCCAAAGATGGAGTGTTTAGGTACAAACCTGCTCTGGTAAGATGTGGTTAGGGTGAGAAAATATCCCAGCCTGGCACTGCAGGGCCCAGCTGCTCATGGGCTGTGCGGTTTGGGGGCACAGAGGCTGAAGTCACCACCTGTGGGACAGGAGCTCTGACAGACGGGTCATTCCATGGAACGGAATCACACAAGGGTTTGGGTTGGAAGGAACCTCAAACCCATCCAGTGCCACCCCTGCCATGGCAGGGACACCTTCCACTGTCCCAGGTGCTCCAAGCCCTGTCCAGGCCTTGGGCACTGTCAGGGATCCAGGGGCAGCCACAGCTGCTCTGGGAATTCCATCCCAGCCCCTCCCCACCAGGAATTCCCAATTCCCAATCTCCCATCCATCCATGCCCTCTGGCAGTGGGAGCCATTCCCTGTGTCCTTCCCTCCATGCCTTGTCCCCCATCCCTCTCCAGCTCTCCTGGAGCCCCTTTAGGCCCTGGAAGGGGCTCTGAGCTCTCCCTAGAGCCTTCCCTTCTCCAGGTGAGCACCCCCAGTTTATCCCCACTGTTTTCAGTGTGAGAAACCAACCCAAGCACACTCCCTATGTCCTGCTGGAGGGACCCAGGGCTTGGGTATGTCATGAAAACATCAGTGTTAAAGCTAAAGAAAACTCAGGAAATGAAGTGCAAAGCTCTCTAGGTCACAGAACAGAGACCTGTACAATCAACAGTTACTGGATGCAGGGGATTGATTCCCTCTAGGAAAAGGGATTTATTGCTGCCTTCAAGCACATCAGCCCAACAGCTTCTCTACAGCCCTTCCAGAAGGGCTCACTGCTTTGGCAGCTCTGAAGAACCTGGAGGTACAAACCTGGGGGAGCAAATGCTGAGCAGTGAACAGAAGCACAAGCATGACCAGGTTTCCTTTTCCTTGCTTTTAATATAAACATCCTAGGGTAAGTTGGGGGTAGGAGCAGCCTAAAGGGAATGTCTTTTGGAATAAAACGCTGTGACGTGCTTCGGGAATGATGTGCAAAATTGAAACGCCCAAGCAGGGCCAGCTCAGGACTTCCTGGATTCTTCGGTCTTCTTGATTTCCTGCAAGGAGATCAGGAAAGAGACTGAGAACCTGCCACTCTCTGGGAAACAACTTGTGGTTTCACAGCTTAGGAGACCAGGAGTGACCAACAACTCAGACCAGCTCCACAGCATTACAGGACCAAGCCCTGAGTCCAGAAACAGGAATCCCCTTCTCTGCTACACAGGGATCAATGTTTCTTTTGCTCCAACTCAGGATTGTGTTGGATTCATTTCCCACTCTCAGGCCACTGATCCATCATCACTTGTGTTCAATCTGTCCCTCAGCAGCTCAAAGCAGAGCAAGTGTGGGATGAGGTGACATTTCTGCAGCTGCCTGAGAACAGACTCCCACCTGTGTGGCCCATTAAAAATCCCCAAGGACTCACCTCCAGCAGCACCTCCTTCAATTCAGAATAGGCCTTTTCTAAATCATCATTAATGATGACCAGGTCGAACAGCCCAGGCTCTTTACCTGGGGAAGGAGATGAGGACAGAGTTAGAGGACAGCTTTTTTTCCCTGTGTCAGCTCTCGTGCACAAAGTCCCGTGGCATTTTAATGTGATTTTTTAGCATTATTATTAGATCAGCTGCTCTAATGAACTGCTCTGCCAGCCGCCCCCAAGGAACTGCAGTGGGAAATGCAGCAGTGATCCAACTCAGCTCGTGGCCAGCGCTGCCGGAGAGCACAAATCAGATGTTCCCACACAAACCAGCTCCCGAATCACCCAGGCAATCCCTCTCCCTGCACACACCACCCCAAGGACTTACTGAGCTCCAGGTCCACGCGGGCAGCAGTCAAACGCTTCTGTAAACTCTCCTCTGTCTCAGTCTTTCGGTCCCGTAGTCGTTTCTCCTAAACCCAGGGACAAAGACAGTAAAGAAATGAGTGTTGTGCAAGCTGGAGGCACAAACCACCCCCACCCTCAGGCCAGTGCTGTCTGTGACCACGGGCACGTGAGAACACCCTGCAAAGGGCCAGGGGCCTTGCTTACAGCCCAGTGCAAACCAGTGGCCAAACTGGGCTTGAGATCTCCTACCCACAGTTCAGGGCCCCAGGTTTCTTTTACCTCCCTCTCATTTACTTATTTTTCCAGGTACTGCTGGAAATGAGATCTCTCTGCTGGGCTCTGGCATCTGGTGCTGCTGGCTTCCTCCTCCACAAACTCAACGAGAAACAGAGCCTGCCTGATGTACTGAGAGCAAGAGGGGAGAGTCAGGAGTTGTCCTCACGTGTCCTCATCCCTCTCTGAACCACGACAGTGATTCCACTGCTGCAAGAGTCTCACTGCAATCACTTACACAGGGCAAGACCAGAGGGGCACAGAACTTAATGTGCTGCACAGAACCAGCCTCCCTGGTTTAATTTTAACTGTGGGGGCAAATCTCAGCGTAGCATGAAGCACAATTAATGCATTTAAAGACTGGCCATGCTGCAATGGAGTCCATAACCAAGGCATAGAAAATACTGAGGAAGGACTCAAAAAACAAAACACAGGAAGAGTTATCCCTGAAGAGCTGAGCCCTTCTGGAATGGCTGTAGAGAAGCTGTTGGGCTGATTTATTGCTGCTTGAAGGCAGCAATAAATCCCTTTTTCTAGGGGGAATCCACTGCATCCAGTAACTGTTGCTTGTACAGGTTCTGTTCTGACACCTAGAGAGCTTTGCACTTCATTTCCCAAGTTTTCTTTAGCTTTAACATTTAAGACTTATCCCAGATGCTGGGGAACTGGACTGGGTGGAGATATCATTGTAAATCCAGGTGAACCCAGTGGGAAGAAATGCTGATGTCTGACTCCAGCTCAGAAGGCTGAATGATTTCTTTATTATAACTATACTATAATACAGTAATATACTATTTAAAGGAGATACTCAAATTTCAAACCTACTTTTTCTAACTGCCATATCTAACTCACAACTTGTGACCCTCTCTCCAGAGTCCAGACACAGGTGGGTTGGATTGGCCATCAGGCTCAAACAATCCTCACCAGAATCTAATTAAGTAATTACCCTAGGTAAACAATTCTTTAAACACACTCCATATGAGAAAAACAAGGAGCAGAAACAGAAATTGTTTTCTCTTTCTTTCCTCTGTGCTCCTCTATGCAAAATCCTGAGAGAGAGGAGTGTGCCTGCCGCAGAGATGAGCTTGGCAATGTGCTGCCCACCAGCTGCAGGGCCCTGAGGAACCCGAGGTGGCCGGGAAGGAAGGGGAGCCGTGGCCGCAGAGCCGCACGCTGATTACCTCTAACTGCTAACGGCAAAGCAAGGCGGGCGCTCACCAGGATCTCGATGGACGGCGGCTGCACCGAGATGTAGATGGGCTTCAGCTCCGTCTTCTTGATGTTCTTCACGCCCTGGATGTCGACATCGAGGACACAGATCTGGTTCTGGGCCTGCACGGCCTGCACGGCCCCTTTACTGGGGACACAGCAACAGGGAAGGGGTCAGAGCGCCCAGGGGTGCAGCAACCTCACAGGCCTCCCCAGGAGAGGACAGAGCCTGCTCTGCTCTTGATAAAGAGTTTCTCCGAGTGTCACTGCTCTGGGTGCAGCAGGGAGCTGCTGTCTCCTGCTACAGAGGCTGGCAAAGCCATGCTGGAAGGTTTTGACCTTCCCTTTTATCTCCCTCTCTCTCATCCCATAGGGATGGGTGGGAAGGGATCATGTGTGACTATCCCACAGGATGGGTGGGACTGTCCATTAATTCCTGCCTCAGCACAGCTTCACCACCTGGAGGGAAGATCCCTGCTCAGGGCAGGAGGTTGGAACTTGGTGATCTTAAAGGTCCCTTCCAACTCAAACCATGCTGGGATTCTGGGACAAACGTGGGAATAATCTTCACTGAAGAGCAAACCCACTGAGAACTCCCTTTCTCCAGAGAATCACTGACTCCACATGCTCTCATGCTGGATGGACATGGATGCTCCATCTGGGTCACAAGATCCACTTAATTCTCCACTTAATTTTTCAAGTGGTGGCTTTTATATGCTGTAAAGACAATTTCTCTTCCCCAATATGGGGAATTGCCCCAAGCTTTCTAATAATTTATTAAAATTTACTGATGAGACTTAGAGAGCAGAAAGGATTGGTGAGAACTTCAACTCCTCTGCTACGCATGAGGGACTCTCCATTTTCTCACATCCTCAGGGGCTTGAAGAGATTCTGTATTTATTTTCTAGAATCCCAAATAGTTTGGATTGGAAAGGATCTTCAAGACCATCTAATTCCAGCCCCTGTGACAGAGGCAGGGACACCTGACCTACCTTGTCCCGTACATATTCCCGGAGAACTCCGCGTGCTCGATAAATTCACCAGCATCAATTTCTTTCTGCATTTCCTCTCTGGTCACAAAGTGATAATCTGGAGAAGGGGAAATGGGAAAATGGAGAGAAATTAATATTGTGAAGTTCATGGTCACAATGACACTCATGGTTTTCTGAGGAGGAAGACGCTAAAAATCTGTTTTAGACAATGATTCACTTCCTGCTTCCACACCACTTGTCCAAACAGCTGCTCAAAGCTTTCTGGAGCTTTCTGTGTGGCCAAAAATGCTGCTCTACCCCATTTTTCATATCCTTGGCCATTCTTAGTGCAGTGGGAACATCTCCCCCTTTGCCTACAGGTGTGGGACACATTACAGCAGGAATGGTAAGGCCTTTAATTTGAAAGGATTTCTGATTAAAGACCAGAATGGGATGAGAGAGAGGGAGATAAAAGGGAACATCAGAACTAACTAAAAAGGAATATTTCTCTGTCTTCTGTTGAAATTTCTTCCTGTCATTTCAGAGGGAAAACTGCCATTGGAAACTAAGAATAAACCTCATTTGGTTGTTTCTTAAATATGCAAATACATGAGAAAACAGCTGGGTACAAGGTATTAATACAGCTAAAACCATCTCATTAAGCAGCTGCACTTCCCAAAGTGGTGGCCATTGGAGACATCTCCTCAGAACTACCTGGAACTTTGGAAAATCAAATCACCCAAGTTCAGAGCACAGTACCTAAAATGAGAACTCAGCTTTGAAAACCTGAATTATTTGGAGAGTCCAATGAGACAGACCCGACTGCAACAGGCTCACCTTTGCCATTCACTTCTCCAGGTCTCGGCTGCCTTGTGGTATCTGCAGGAAAAAAAGGGAAAAAAAAAAGAAAAAACAGCCTTGAAAATTCTCTGCATCACCCACGTGTGTTGCAGAATCAAAGAAATGCCAAAGTCTAAGTGGCATGTGGACTTCTAGGAAAAAAATGTCTACCAAGAAGCAATTTGGGAGAAAATAAGGTTTAGTTTGGAGTGAGAGGAGAGATGCAGTTGAATAAGGAGCATAGGATGACACACACATAAAATGGATAATTTTTTTCCCCAGAGCAGTATATTTTTAAGCATCCAGTATTTGTTCTTTCATGGTAGAGTGAATCCAGATCTCAAAGCACAGATTTTATTTCCAGCATGCAAAGTGCTGGGACATTAAAACACATTTTGGAAATGGACCTAAAAACACCTTACAAAGCTCCATGGAAAAATCAAATGGCTTTTGAAGCAGAAATGTGGGGGGATTTTGTTACTTTCACAGTCCAGAATCACTCAGAAGAATCTTGTTTCCTCTCTGAGTTGTGTTTAAAGATGTGGGGAGTCACTAAACCTGGAAAGGTGCTACTCCAGACAAAGCTTAGACTCACCACTCAATACCAGGAGTAGAGGTGCCCCGAATTATTTAAACATCCCCAAGAGCCCACAGGCAGACTGGGACACAGCCAAGCCATGAAAAACCATTCTTTGGGGTATTAATAGAGGCAGGCTCTATTTATAGAGCTGGCACTGCTGAGCTCCTCCACAGCCCATCCCTGGATACTCACGGGAGACGCTGAAGCCGAAGACGTTCTCATAATCTTTGAACAATTTCTTTAACAAAGTGCTTTTCCCTGCACCTGATGGGCCACTCAGAACCACTGGCCTTGGTCCCTGCATGACTGGGGAGAGACAGAAAAATGTGTCTGGTTAGAAACACCCATGGAAATGCAGCTGTGGATTCCCAGGAGTGCTCAGCCCCTCAAAACAGCACCAAACCTTTACCCTTGGGTACAAATTTCTGCAGGAAAATCTGAAATGATGCAAAATCACAAGCTTATAGCTGATAAAAAGTACTGGGAGTGCAGAAACATTTCTCAAGAGACTGAGGTTAAACTCATAGGATGTAACCCAAAGAAGGAGGAAACTGAAATTTAACTGCCACTAAACTGGGATGATTCAAGCCAGCTCTTTTCCCTCACAGCTGGGTCTCACTGGGATCAAAATCCTAAGGAAAACTCTCTCCAAATTCCTATTTTTAGATGCCTGGTGGCATTTGGAATCATGGGACAGAGGTACAGTCCCAGCCCCTTCCCTCTCACAGGGAGAAAGGAGCTTCAAGGCGAGTTTGCAGATAAAACTTTGTATCACCAACCCCCAAACCCTTGCAACAGTATCTGAACTCAGGTGCAGTCACTGCCATGAACATGCCCAGGTGTTCATTCCCGTATTTCCTGAAGCACCAACTCCACCTGCAGGTGTTTCACGGCAAGAAGGAAAAAGATCCCAGAGATCAGTTCCTAGTACAGGTAAAAAAAATGCAGCCTGGGGCCACACAGAACTTCCTGCAGTTGTTTCTTCATCCAGAAAGAAAGAAAAAAATATGTGTTTTCGTGTTCCTGTGTCTCTGGAGAGGAGGAAAGGTTAATTATCCACATGTGGAAAAGAAGAAATGCTATATAAAGCTGCAGGGAGTACCACTGAGGACCCTCATCCATCAGCAGCTTCCAAACCAGAAGTGATGGCGAGAGTGTAACAAATCAAGTTCTTGCTATTTAAAAAGTTACTTGAGCAAGCAAGGAAATAATTTCCTCAGCCTCCCGGGCTGGGTGTGGCCTGGGGAGCCACCAGCCAGATCTGCCTTTCCATTTTAAGTGAGCTCACAGCAATGTCACCATGACCTTACACATCACTTTTCCAACAGCTTTAAGCCAAACGCGGTCTCACCAGAGCGGCCGCGGGCTAATCCCGCCGGAATCCCTCTCCCTGACCCCGCCTGCCAGCGGGAGCATCCTCGGCCCCAAATCCCTCCTGCTCGGGCAGCTCGGCAGCCGGAGAATTACACAACTTTTCCCTCTATCCCTGAGGGGACTCGTCTGGCCGCGGCTCATCCCCGGGATATTAATGCACAAAGGAGGTGCCAACAGCGGCGGTGAAAACACCCACGGTCGATAATCACCCATAAGGAAATTCATTTTTTCCTTCTTTTTTTTTTAGCTGCAGCCTCAGAGATCCAAGAAATGGAATCTTAAGAGGATCAGTCTCATCACCACAGTGCCGGAGCAGGCTCCATCATTCCAAAACCAGAAGGCTGAACAAGCTCTAGGAAGGCCTTTGGGGACTTTCCCACCATTCCCTTGGTCTTTAAACTTCTATAATTTCCAAAAATCACAGGTTTTGCCTAAATGTTCAATATCAAGAGAAAGCACCAGGGAAATGCTACTCAGTGCTTGCAGCAAGAGCAGTTACCCAAAGCACTTCCCTCTCTCTGTCCCTCACAGTTGTTCTCTCACACAAAATTCATCAGGTGAGCCCTAAGCATTCCTTGGAAAACACTCCCCACAAATTCCCCACCCTTCAGACATCCCCAAATGCATCACAACACACCTGCCCCCGAACCATGCTGCTCCATCACACAGCAGCTTCCACAAGCACCCCAAAACCCCCACAAGTGACATCGGGGTGCCAGATGGATTTCCAGGCATTCCAGGTTCCCTTCCAGGATCCAGCTGTGCCAACAAGAACTGTACTGGATGCACAAATCCCAGTCCCAGATCCCAGCCAGAAGGAAAAGAGCTTTCCCCTCATCTCCCTCAAAATTCCATCTGCCCTTAGCAAACACCAGCAGAAATTTAAATCACTTCCAACCGTTCCATCCAGTCCCAGACAAACTGGGAAGGGGGCAGAGGAACGGGCTGGGAGCAGGCTCCAGCACATCCTTACCTTTTCCTTGTGCTCCCTTCCAGCCAAGGAAAGCAGCTGTGGGCTCCTGGGGACAGAGCTGGGCTATTTGTGAGCTCCTAAAGCCTTAATTAACAAGCTGCAGTTTGAAGGTGGCCAATGAGAACCACCCTGCTGAGCTTTAATCTCCCCCGCGGTTCCTCCTCCGCTCCCTGCTCTCCTGGCTGGCAAAGCTGCAGCCAACACCCCCAAAGGCTGAGGGGTGCCAGCCCCTCCTGGGCTGGGATTATGGAAAGCAGCAAAGCTGTCCCTGTCCCTGCAGTGTCTGTGCAGAGTCCTGGAATGGTTCGTGTTGGAAGGGACCTTCCAAACTATCTAATTCCACACCCGTGGGCAAGGACAGTTTCCACTAGGCCAGGCTGCTCCAAGCTCCATCCAACCTGGAACAGTTCCAGGCACTTTCCTTCGGCAGGAACATTGCTCTTCCTTTGGACCAGATCCACACAGCTTCACCTCAGGCCCACGACCACAAAGGTGACAGGAAAACTCCTTCTCCTGCTCACAGATCCAAACCACTCCCACAGCGGGACCCCCTGCTTCACTTCGCTCCCTGTTCTTTCCCCAAAACACTCCTAATGAAAAGACACCTGGGTTGTGATCACAGCTCACTGCTTTCAAAACAGCTAAAAATAAACCTAAAGACTTGCAGGTGTTTCCTCCTTGTGAATCCCTTCTCCTGCTGCAGATCTGCAGAGGAAAACTGAAAGGCAACAAAAGCCATTTCCACTCCCAAGGAATCCCATCCTGGGGCTGGGCCCTCACAGGAGGAATGATGGCAAACTGGGAATTTCATAGAATTACAGAATGGTTTGTTTGGAAGTGACCTTAAAGCTCATCTTGTTCCACCCCTGCCATGGCAGGGACACCTCCCACTGCCCCAGGCTGCTCCCAGGACACTGCCACAGCTGCCAGGGCAATCCCATCATGTTCCTGCCCTCCCACCCCTGCCAAACACCACAGCCCTCAAAACCCACAGGTAAAGCAACAACAAACCCCCAAAACCCCAGATCTGGTGGATATAGGGCTTCTTTCTCTCCTCTGTTTGGTTCCAGGGATGCATTGGTGCATCACATTTCCAGGCTGGCTGCAGCAGGAATGTCACCAAAATATATTTTAGGCAGCAGCTCAATTTTTTATCCCCCCTTTTGTCAGGTTTTGGCATTTTTAGAGCAGCCAATCTATAAATATCCAGCACAGAGGGTTTCCTAAAAATGGGTTGGGATCCAGCCTAATCCACCAAAACCACTGCAGAGTTGATCAGCAAGAGAACAGCCCAACTAATTAACAATATTAATTATCTCCCGCTCCTTGGCCTGAGGACAAACAGCCACATAAACCCCTCTGGGCTGCAAAAAGACAAGGGGGGCACAGGAGTTGTCCCAAGGCAAGGAATGGCTCCTAGTCTGTTTGTGCTGCTAAATTCACCCTGGATTTTACCTCGTAGGTGGCAACATAACCAGGGAAGCAAAGGACAGACATCACAAGAGTTAAACAAATTAAAACTGATTAGCAGAGAGGCTTTACAGGGAAGGCAAAGCCCCCTTATGAAGAAGAAAAGAAGATTAAAGCACGGTTTCCCTGGAGCCTTGAGAAAGGTCTCCTGGATTAGGATTATAATCCCACCCCCTATTTTTAGCAGGTTTGTTATAAAGGTGCCACCCCCACTTTTGTAAGATTTGGGACAGGTTCCAAAAAGGGAGAGAGCTCCTGCTGTGACAGAGAGGGAATTATCTGCAGGGAGGTTCCAACCTTCCAGCTTTACCCATCCTGCGGTTCTCTGAGGAGCAGAGCATCCCACAGCAGTACAGAGCTGGAGCTCAGCCACCTTTTTCCTGGAAATCATTACCTACAAACACTAATTAGCCTCTCCACTGGCTACACTCCTGGCGTGCAGGGAGCGGTGATGCTGCAGACAGAACACAAAGCACTTGCTCAAGGTCACTGCAGAAACCAGGGAGGTCCAAACCCGTTATCCCCAGACCATGTCCTCCTGTAAACCAGACCAGTTTAACTCACCAGTAGGCTGAAACCAGTTTACCCACCTGGGAAAACCTCTAGAGAGGTGAAGCTCACACAAGATGTAGTTTTACCATCCAATTCCCCACACGGGTTTGTTTTAGGATACCTGAGGGCTGCTTATCACCCTTGTGAAGCTCACAAATCCCACCTGCTCCCACAGGCACATCCCTGTCTGCCTTATCAAACCAGGGACACCTCAGAGCCCTGCTGTGGGTGTCAGGAAGGACATACAGCCAGCCTGGGGACAGCCCCGTGGGGCTGCGACCTGTCCCACCCCACAGCCACCCCACACAGGTAACACAGGACAGATGGGGGGAGCTCAGCTTCCCCGGGGATGGGTGTGGGCATCACCCAGAGGCTCCTGTGAGGGATCAGCACATCCAGGTCGGTGCCTCAGTGTGCACTGAGGACCCCCATGAGGCACTCAGCAGCCTGGGGCCGGCTGGACCCCCCAGCCCAAGGCCTGTGCCAGGGGCTGAGCACCCCAAGGCCGGCCAGAACTCCTCAATCCAAGAGGGGCTGAGCACCCCGGGACCCCTCAGCAGAGGAATCCCGTGAGGAGCTCGGCACCTCAGGGCAGGCTGGGCCCCTCAGCCCTTGTGGGCCGCTGTGAGGGGCTGAGAAGCCCAGAGCTGGGCAGGACTTCTCATTCCAAGCCCACTGTGAGGGGCTGAGAACCCCAAAGCCAGTCAGGACTCCTCATCCCAAGCCCACCGTGAGGGGTTGAGAAGCCCAGAGCCGGGCAGGATTCCTTATTCCAAGCCCAGAACCGGGCAGGATTCCTCACTCCAAGCCCACCGTGAGGGGGTGAGAACCCCAGAACCGGGCAGGATTCCTCATCCCAAGCCCACCGTGAGGGGTGAGAAGCCCAGAGCCGGGCAGGATTCCTCATTCCAAGCCCACCGTGAGGGGCTGAGAAGCCCAGAGCCGGGCAGGAGTCCTCATCCCAAGCCCAGAGCCGGGCAGGATTCCTCATTCCAAACCCACCGTGAGGGGCTGAGAACCCCAAAGCCGGGCAGGATTCCTTATTCCAAGCCCACTCTGAGGGGCTGAGAAGCCCAGAGCCGGGCAGGATTCCTCATTCTAAACCACTGTGAGGCCGCTCAGCCGAGGAACCCCTGTGAGTGACGGAGCTCCGCGGGCCGGTGGGACCCGCTCTGCCCGCAGCCCCCGTGAGGCTCTGAGCCCCCTGCGCCCCTCAGGCTGCGCTCCCGGCCCGTCCCCGCTCACCCGCCCGGGCGATGCCCGCCCCGCGCATCCGCCCGAGGATCATGAGGGGATTTGGGGAGGGGGGGGGGGCGGTCCCGGCAGCCCCCGCGCGCGCGCGCCCGCCGCCACCGCCGCGCGCCTGACGTCACCGCGGGGGCGGGGCCGTGCGGAGCGCGCCTGACGTGAGTGCGGGACGGCGGGACGGACCACGGCGGGGCCGGGCGGGGGTGCCTGGGGATGAACCATGATAGTGGCGGGGCGGGGGGGGTAGTTGTGGGAGAACGGAGGGGGCAACGTGGGCTGAACCATGGCGGGGCGGAGGGGAGCACGGTGGGGTGGCGGGAGGCATGGTGGGGTTGAAGCGTGCTTGGAGAGGGGCGGGAGGGCTGAACCAAGGTGGGTGCGGAGGGGAGGCGTGATGGGATTGAACCATGAAGGGAAGAGGGGCGGGAGGGCTGAACCAAGGTGGGTGCGGAGGGGAGGCGTGATGGGATTGAACCATGGCGGGGAGAGGGGCGGGAGGGCTGAACCAAGGTGGGTGCGGAGGGGAGGCGTGATGGGATTGAACCATGACGGGGAGAGGGGGGAGCTGTCGTGGAACTGACCCATGGCTGAGCAAGGCGAGACGTGTTGGGGAGACGTGGTTGGGTTGAACCATTGCGGGAATGGGGGGAAACGTAGATGGGTGAAGCATGGTGAGGGCGGGGGAGACGTGGGGCTGAACCATTGCGGGGATGGGGGGAAACGTAGATGGGTGAAGCATGGCGAGGGCGGGGGAGACGTGGGGCTGAACCATTGCGGGAATGGGGGGAAACGTAGATGGGTGAAGCATGGCGAAGGCGGGGGAGACGTGGGGTTAAACCATTGCGGGAATGGGGGGAACCATGTTAGGTTAGGGTTAGGGTTAGGGTTATGGTTGGGTTAAACCATTGCGGGAATGGGGGGAAACGTAGATGGGTGAAGCATGGCGAGGGCGGGAAACGTGGGGCCGAACCATTGCGGGAATGGGGGGAACCATGGCGGGGTGAACCATGGCGAAGGCGGGGGGGGCCGTGCCATGCCCGGGGCTGTGGCGGCGCTGTGGCTGTGCGGAGGGGATGCGGCAGCTCCACAGCGATGGCGACACGGGGGTGTCACCCCACAGCCACGCCGGGACCTTTCCGTGTGTCCTTTCTCTGCTCCGTGCGCTGAGATGGCGAGCCGGGCGCTGAGGTGAGGCGGAGTGCCCGTACCCCCGGGGCATTGCCGGCTCTGCCCGCTGGCAGCTCTGCCCGCTGCTGCCACCCTCACGGTGACACCGGCGCTGTGCCACCTTCTCCCGGCAGTGCCCTGCGCCTCACGGCCGCCTCCTGCGCCCGCAGCAGCTCCAACCGCGCCGCCATCGGGCACCTGCACCGGCAGCGCTACGGCCGCCGCTACCCAGTGCTGCTGGTCGGCACCGACGGCTCCACCGTCCGCCTGCGCTACCGAGAGCCCAAGAGGATCCTCATGGTACGGGCACGGCCGCGGGGCTGCGGGCCTGAGTGTGCCGGGGGGTCACACCCTGTCCCGGCGGCTGAGGATGGGTGATGGCAGGTGACAGTGAGTCCCTGGGATCTCACAGCGTGTCCCTGGGGTCTCACACTGTGTCCCTGGGATCTCACACTGTGTCCCTGGGGAATCTCACACCATGTCCCTGCGATCTCACACCATGTCCCAGGGGTCATGCTCGGTCCCAGGGCTCCATGCTGTGACCCTGGGATCTCACACCGTGTCCCAAGGGGTCATGCAGTGTCCCTGGGATGTCACACTGTGTCCCTGGGATGTCACACTGTGTCCCTGGGATCTCACACCGTGTCCCAAGGAGTCACGCTGTGTCCCTGGGATCTCACACTGTGTCCTTGGGATCTCACAGCGTGTCCCAAGGGTCATTCCCGGTCCCAGGGCTCCATGCCGTGTCCCTGGGGTCTCACACTGTGTCCCTGGGGAACTCACACTGTGTCCCAGGGGTCATGCCCGGTCCCAGGGCTCCATGCCGTGTCCCTGGGGTCTCACGCCATGTCCCACGGGTGTCAGTCACACTGTGTCCCCGCGGTCTCGCCCCATGTCCCCCGTGTCCCCAGATGCCCCTGGACAGCAACACGCTGCCCGAAGCGGAGCGCAAGGCTCGTCTGCGCCGCCACTTCCCCAGCAAGCCTAAGGCCAAGCAGGAGGAAACCTTCGAGGGCATCGACCTGGACACCTACAAGAAGTTCTGGAAGAAGTGAAGCGCTGAACCCAGAACTGTATCAATCTATAAATAAAAATACACAAATAATAAAAATAACGCAGCCGCGTGTCTGCGGTGCGGCTCTGCGGGGCTCCCCCCGCGCTGGGCGGCGCGGTGGTACGGCCCGTCCGGCCCCCCCCGCGGCGGTGCCCGCGGTGGTAGCGGCGGGGCGGGCCCGCGCTCGGCGGCCGGAGGTGCGTGAGGGGAACGCGTTGGGATTTGGGGATTTGGGATTTTGGGGATTTGGGGGCTCCGTGTGGGATCCTGCGGGTCCGGCACTACCGGTCCTCGCACTCCCCAACCCGGAGAGGCCCGGGCTGCAAGGAGCCGCCCCGAGCTGCTTCCACACGCCTCGGGGACGGGCAAATTCCCACTTCAGGCCCTGCAGCGGCCAGGTCCTGCAGCTTCCCCCGGCCCTGAGCCCCTTCTCAGCTCCAGGTAATGTCCCAGCCCGGGCCCTGCAGCCTCTTCTTGGGATGTGCAACCTCTCATGGAGGCCATCACCCCCTTTCCCAGCTCTGATCCCACCCAGGCCATCACCCACCCCCTCTCCCAGATCTGATCCCATCCAGGCTGTGACCTCCTCTCCAGGGCATCACCCCCACTTCCAGCTCTCATCCCATCCAGGCTGTGACCCCTTTCCTAGCTCCCATCCCACCCAGGCCATCACTCCCTCTCCCAGCTCTGATCCCATCCAGGCTGTGACCTCCTCTCCCAGCTCTCATCCTCTCCAGGCCATCACCTCCTCTCCCAGCTCTCATCCCACCCAGGACATCACCTCCTCTCCCAGCTCTCATCCCCTCCAGGCCATCACCCCCTCTCCCAGCTCTCATCCCCTCCAGGCCATCACCCCCTCTCCCAGCTCTCATCCCCTCCAGGCCATCACCTCCTCTCCCAGCTCTCATCCTCTCCAGGGCATCAACCACTCCCAGCTCTGATCCCACCCATGCTGTGACCCCTTCCTAGACCCTGAACCCCCCCTCCAGCCCATGAACCCTCCCCCTTGACGCCCAGAATCCCCGTGAGGGCATTAAACTTCTCCACGAACCCTGCAGCCTCCTCCCAGACCCAGAGCCGTCCCACTTCTAGTCCTGAACTCTCCTCCCGCAGGCTGAGCCCCCAAAAAGCAGACCCTGAAACCCGCAGGCTGTGACTGCCCCGCTGCTGGCCCTAAACCCTGCTGGAGGCTCTGAACTCGCCCAGACTCTGAACCCCCCGAGGCCACAGACCCCCTTGGGGCTGCCCTGAGCCCCAACAACCTCCCCCCAGGCTGGGACCCTCCCCAAGCCATGCGCCCCCTCCCACCTCCGGGTTATGAACCCCCTTTCCAGCCTGTAACACCCCACAAAGGCCTTTGCTTACTCCACTGACCCCTGGGGGGGTGAATTTGCTTCCCTGCACCCTCAGGAGCCCCCCCAGAGCTGTATGGAGGATCTGAAGTGGATGAAGGCAGGGCTGATCTCTCCGCAGGTCACCGGGGTCCCCCAAATCCGCTGCGGGGTGCGGCGCCATGTTCGGCTCCTCCCGGGGCGGGGTCCGGGGGGGCCAGGACCAGTTCAGCTGGGAGGATGTCAAGACAGACAAACAGCGTGAGAATTACCTGGGTAAGGGCTGATACTGCTCCAATCCCTGTCCCCTCTGCCGCAGTTTTGGGGTGCGGTGATGTTGACTGAGGGGGGTCATTGTTCCCCACAGGGAACTCCCTGATGGCGCCGGTGGGGCGGTGGCAGAAGGGCAAGGACCTGACCTGGTATGCCAAGGGCAAGAAGGACACAGGCCCCCCGTTATCCCGGGAGGAAGAGCTGGCTGCTGTCCGCCTGGCCGAGCAGGAGGCCATGATGGCAGCACTGTGAGTCCTCACCCCACAAAAACCCCAAAAAACAGCAGGTGGCTGTCCCCACACGTATCGCCTGTTCTTGGTTTTACAGTGGCTACAAGACCTTGAAGAGGCAGCCCACGGGCCTCAGCAAAGAGGTAAGAGGGGCACCACACGTCCCCCCAGTGTCCCCTGGGCTCTGATTTTGGGGACACACGCAGGACAGTGTCCCCTCTCCCCACAGGACCTGGCTGAGGTGTGCAAGAGGGACGGCGCCGAGCGGGACGAGAAGGACGTGGATCGGGTGGTGGGTTTGGGCAGCTCCAGGTAAGGAGAGAGGGAAGGGTCCCACACCAATTTCAGAACAATTTGTTGGATTTCAGTGTTTTTATGCTTTTTTCTGTGGTCTCTCTGCAGTGGCAGCGCTGGCCGGGTGATGCTCTCCAAGGAGGACAGGGAGGCGGCCAAGCTGGGGCTCTCAGTCTTCACGGTACGGTGCCAGTCACATTGTCCTTGGAAGGTTCAAAAATAGATTGGAAAAAGGCAAAAAGCAGTGCCCCTTGCTTGGAGTATTTAATTTAAAAAATCACCTAGGTGTTGTAGCACAGAAACCTGCAGGAGTTTTCTCTGTCCTGTTGGCACAGAGGTCATCTTTGGGGCTTTAATTTCGAAGCAGCTCTTAAGGGTATTCTAATTTTTCCCCAAATGTAATTTAAATTTTTTTCCCAAGCTTAATTTTTAAAGGGAGAAAAACCCTTTCTCTTGTAATTACAAGCTATGGGCTCAGGGATTCACTCTGTATTTTTCCCCCTCTCCAACTCTAGCACCAGAAAGTCTCCAGCAGCCCAGAGACATCTGTCTCCAAGAAGAAGCAGGAAAAGGAGGAGAAGGTGGAGGAGGAACGGTGAGGATTTTTCCCACTTTGGTGGGAAACCACCAGAAATGCCCTGGCTTGTATGGAAAATATTTTACAAAATGTTTCCATGGCTCTGTTTGGCATTGGGCTTGTTTTGCATCTCTATGAATCAGCCTGAAAAGCCTCTGTGGGCTTCTCTTTGGCAAAGGAGGGATGTGGTGGAATGTGCCTGGAAAAAGGGATGGAGATGAGTTTTTGGAGCCAGAGGGATGCACAGTGCAGGGATTCTCATTGCTTGGTCTCTTCCCTGCAGACCTGACAGCAGCAAAAAATCCAAAAAGGAGAAGAAGAAGGAGAAAAAGAACAAGAAAAAGAAGAAACATAAGAAGGAGAAGAAGAAGGACAAGGAGAAGCATTCCAAGAAGGATGCTGCCCCATCATCCTCCGATTCTTCCCCGGATCGGGATAAGAGGTAGCTGGGCTGGGGGAAGGATTCAGGAGAGCCACGTGGTCAGGATGCTTCGTTGGCCTCTCCTGGCTTTCCAAATTCCCTTTTTCCCCCCCAGACCCACCTCGCTGGCGTGCCCACTGTGATCGCTGTGATTTTGCCGTTCCTGCAGGCACCAGGGCCGGAAGGCTCAGCAGCCCTCGGCGGCGCCGCGGCAGCGCGCCCGGCGGCGGCACGACTCGGGATCCTCGGCGGGCAGCGGCGGCCGCAGCCCCGCCCGCCCGCGCAGCCGGAGCCGGGACGGCCGCGGCCGCCACCCGTCCCCGCGGAGGAAGGGCAGGAAGAGGAGCAGGTCCCGCTCCCCGCCCGTCCGCGGGGCCCGGCAGCGCCACGACACCGACTCGGAGGACTGAGAGGGAGCCTGGCGCTGTTTCAGGGACATCTTCCATCGATTTGTATTTTTTATGGTGATTAAATGAAAAACGCCGCAGCCCCGCGGGTGCCGGGGCGGTCTGGCAAAGGGCATTGAGGTGCCGGGCCTGGGCACCCTTCTCCTCACTCCCTGAAATCCCTCCAGGCAGGATCGAGCATGGAGGATGCTGTGGGTGTGGGCTGGCGCTGTGGTGCTGAAAATGCTGTGGATACCTCGTGTTTATGGATAGAGACTTTGGAAGAGATTATTATTATTTATTAATATGGGTTTTTGTCTTCTTTCCCTGCCCTTGAGTGCTTGCCAGTACAGTGGCTGAAGAGTTTCTTTCTTTAAAGATTCCCTAAGTCCATCAGCTGCATGGATGGGAGCTTAAAGCTCACCTAGTTCAGTCCCCCTGCAATGGGCAGGGACACCTTTCCCTGTCCAAGCCTTTGGACAACTAAATAATTCCTCACCTTTTGGGGGAGAAATTGGATGGGACCAGGTGTTTTCCATAGGCTTTTGCCCTGGCCACATCCACCCACCCCAGGGAGCAGCAAACTCCATTCCCATCCAGGACTGAAACCCTGAGCACACCATTATTTATGTTCTTGGCATACTGAAAGAGGGGAATTTTACACCAATCAATAGAAATATTGATCCAAATGGAAAGGGGCTGTCCCAAGCAGCTCCGGAGCATCGCTGCCAAGCACAAGGGCCTCGTTTGTGTAATTAATGATGCAACTGAAGACAGGGAGGGTTTGTGTGTGTTGGTGGACAAAAGCCCAGTGGGGCCATGCTCAGGAGCTCACAAAGCCCTTCTGTCCCAGCGTGCTCAGCCCCAGCACTGGGAGATGCTGCAGAGCCTTCGGTGTGATTTTTGGGGTTGGCAAGGGGCTGTTCTCGTGCTCGGAGCAGCTGCAGCTCCTGATCCATCCCAGGGATCCCCAGGGCGCAGCTGGGGTGCCCTGAGCCCGTGCATTCCCTGACCAGGAGCTCTGCCCCTGCTGCTGCTGCTCACCAGGCTGAGCTCCCGTCAGCTCCACGGGATTTTGGGATCCAAACTGTGGCTGGAGCAAGCTGGGAACATCCCAGAGCAGGAGTGTGCCTAATGGGAACTGGGCAACAGGTTGAAAAGGGAGTCATGGGAGAATGGAAACAGCACAGCAAGGAGGAAAAAACCCCACAGAGTCCTGCTCCCTCCATGGGCTCCATGTCCCATCTTCACCTCCCAAGTTTTGGGGTGGATGCTCTGCACCCCCAGCTCCTCAGCACCATGGCAGAGGGGCCAGGCACTGCTGGCCCAGCTCAGTTCAGCTCTCCTGGCCATTCTCCTGTCAGGGAAATCGAAGGAAATCAGTTTGAGAAACACGGGAAGCCAAAACTGGGGGGGAGGGGGTCAAGGAGCTCAGCCCCATCCCTGTGCCAGGGCTGCTCCCCCCAGCCCCTCCCTGTCCAGCTGCTGCAGAGTTCCTGGGGCACACAGCAGGATCTTTACCCTGGGCTTGAGCTGTCCAGCTGCTGGTGGCCAAAATTCCAGGCTGAGAGCCTGTGACAGAGCAAAGCTTGTGCTGCCCAGAGCAGAGGGCAGAGCACAGTTCTGGTAACATCACCACATTCCGTTTTCCACAGCAAATTCTGTACGCAGAGGAACAGCATCCTAACCCAGCTGGCCCTTTAATTTCAATTCCCTCCCAGAACAGGAATAAAGAGCTGTCCTGCTCTATTAGGGATGCAAATATCCTGATTCACAGCTCGAAATTCCAAGGTGGATTTCTGACTTGCAGGAGGTTTGTGATCCCAGTTTGCCCAGTGCTATTTCCCCTGTACTCCAGCTCCAGCCACAGTCCCTGTTACCCACCCGGAGTCCCAGGTTTTCCCACAGGGAATTCAGTCTCTAACCTGCAGGACAGACCTTTTATCCTGCAGCTTTCCAGCCTGTGTAATGGGGAATCTGCTGCAGCTCCAGCCAGGAAAACAGCCGGGAGCTGGCAGGCAGCCTGAGCCTGGGGAGGAGAAGCTGCAGCTGACAGGGAAGGCAGGAGGATCACCCGGAGGAGGAGCTCTGTCCTGGATCCAGAGGGAACTGCAGAAAGGGAAAATGCAAAACAAAGCACTTAGGAAGGCGGAATTCCTATTTTTTCCCCCCACTAAACTGCTAATTCACAAATCCTGTAATTAACTGGGATCAGCAGGAGGAACAACCTGTTGGGGGATGTGATGGAGCTACTCAAGAAGCTCAAGCTGTGTTGCCCCACAGGCAACAAAGTGACTCCAGCAGAACCCAGCAAGCATCACCCACCATTTCAGCTGCAGGGTTCCAACCAGGAATGATAAATTTCTTGGAAAATACAAGAGACATCATCAAATTTTTGTGCAAATCGTGATGTGGCAAAAAGCTGCCTGGATCTGGATGCCCTGCACGAAGATGATACAAACCAACACGATACCAGTGGAAGTTTCATGAAACTTTTTATTCAACAAGTATTTAATTATGATTCTGCCAAGATGATCGAATGAACAGCAAGGCATAAAAAACATGAAATAGTTAAGAGATTTTATTCTAATAGCTTTAATTACAGTGCTTGTTTGTCGAAATGAAAACTGAAAACAAGTATACAAAACAGTTGATTACTAGTTGTGTATTGAAAGCAATAAAGGTTTCCACAACACTAAATAAACCAGTTCTGATAGTTCCTCTAGTTAAAGTTTAACAGCTCCAGCTTCTTCAGTGTTTATCAAAATACAAAAGAAAAGTAAAGAGGTCTTTTTTTTATTTTTCTGATGGCAAATCTGAACCTTGCAGTATGAGGGATGCCAAGGGTTTTCACACATATACAGACATGGGATTGTTCCAAAATGGGATTGAATACTTGTAGAGTGGAATGACTCTCCAAACTCTCATGCTTGTTTTTTTCCCTAGACACTATACATAGATGTTTGGTGTTTTTCATGGCAATTCTTACATTAAGTACAGTACTTTCTGCCTATAGAGCTTAGGACTGGGACAGGCTGTGCTTCCTGTGGAAAGGTTTTGCCTTCTGGAGTGGTTTACGCACAAGAAAAGTATAAAACACTTTTTGACAAATATGACAGGCTAAAAATGTCGACTTCTGGAAATGATTCAAGTTCAATGGAAACGAGAAATCTCACCTGAACCAAAAGTCAGATGTTTAGCATGAGTCTGCAAAGCTCATCTAAACCAGGCCCAGCAAATCTTTGAACGGCTGTGAACGAAGATGAGCACAGACTACGAGCTACAGGAAGAGCCAGAGATCTACTACTGATGATCTGTTCGTTAAGCAGATGAAGCTAATTGGGTGTCAGTCATTGCTTCACCCTTTCGAAAGAATCAAGAGTCACCACGTTAGAGCTGGAGCAGCAGAAGCGATGTCAAACGTTTGTGTGTTTTAAGTGTTTTTACTTTTCCTTGTCTATTTAAAAAAATACAGAATTCAGGTTAAAAACCAACCACCAAAATGGATCTCACAACCCAACCGAGATCGAATCCAGCTCTACTGCACAAGGACCACTGGCAACCCTTACGTTATTAACCCACTGAATTCCCTTCCAGGTACTAAACAGTGACTCGATTCTTTACAATAAAAAAGCTGAGTAATATTGCATAGGAGTACCAGAAACTGCCTCATTGGAAACAAAAACTATTTACATTAAATAAGAAACCTAACTGTTTTCAGGCTTGTATTTGCCACATTTACAGCATGATGCAATATATACTGTGACAAAAAGAAATGAAAACAGCTTCCGGCACTCAATACCACAAAGTAGCACAGTTTGCCACATTAGAGTAAAGCGAAGGGCGAATAGGAGGAAATAAGAGGGAGGGGTGGAAAAAGAGGGAAGAGGAAGGTTTATGGTTTCATTTCTGGTTTCGGAGCTGATTGGACAACCAGTCCAGTCCTTCATAGAGACCGTCTCCACTAGTGGCACAGGTTGCCTGGATGTACCAGTTCCTGTGACGAAGAGAATGCAGTCCAAGTTTGTCTGTGATTTCTGCTGCATTCATGGCGTTCGGCAGGTCCTGAGGGAAGCAACAACAGTCATTCCCCACTCTTTCATCAACAGCTCTAAAGGCATTACAGCAAAGTTAAGAGCTCTCACAACTTCTCTTTCAGAAAACCCCAGTGGATTACTTTGATATTCCAGCTATTTCCCCAACACTGACAAGAGCCTCCAAGGTTTAACAACCCAGTCTAAATCAACATCGTGGAATATTTCATAGGGAAGAGAGACAGCTGATGCCTGGATCCAGTCATTCCCCCAGCGCTGATACTGCTCACAATTCCAAGTCTGTTTCCACTTTCTGACACCACAGGTATGATTTAAAATCAACTTTTATCACTACTCTGCTGAGCACAGCTTCTTTAGAGCCCACCTTTCCTGCTCCTGGACATGACTTATGGCACCTTCACCCTTCCCAGCTGAGGCTGTGCAGTCAGTGGAGCAGGATGTTATTCCCTCTCTTTACATTTCCTGGTCACATTTCAGGCCCTTGACATTTGGGGTTAAGCTGTCAAGATTTCTACAAGCAGTAAAAGGTAGAATTCTCAGCTAACTCTGAGGCCTGGGAGAGCCCAGCTCACAGGTCAACACAAGCACATTAAAACTCCAGCGCTTCCACCAACACCAGCAGTGCCCTCAAACACCACAAATGAGGAATTCAGGGAGGTTCTGGCATTCCAGCATTCCTCTCTGGAGGAAGTTTGGGCAGGTGCTGTAACTGAGCTATGTCAACCTTAAAAATCAAACTGCTTTTCACTAAAACTGAAAATCTCTTAGCCAAGACTGCATAGAAGGTTGCTCCTTTTAGATGAGAATTTAATCTATGGTTTTCTCCCTTCAACATACCTAAATGGCCATTTATACTGAGTTATCTAGCATTACATTGAAAATATGAAAATCAAGGTTATTTTATGGCACCCACAAGGACATTGAAAGTTTTCAAGGGTTCTGACAGACAGACACCTTTCTTGGGCATACCTGTTTGTTAGCAAACACTAATAAAACAGCATCTCTGAGCTCATCTTCTGCCAACATCCTCATAAGCTCTTCTCTGGCCTCGTTCACACGTTCTCTGTCATTGCTGTCAACCACAAAAATCAGACCTAGAAATATGCAAACAAGAATAAACATAAACTTGAAATCTCGTGTCTGAGAGAAAGTCTGTTCTTGCTGAAAGTTGGTGAAAACCAGCATTGGTTTGCATTTGTTTTTGCAACTTGGGTACTCCTTCTACATAACCACTTGGCATTTTCCAGGGAGCAGCAGCTCCTGAAATGCTGTGCCAAGACTCAAAGACATGCACAGTGACAGAAGTGACAAACTCCCAGTTCATGGGGCTGCAGAGCTTTAAGTAAAGACTCTGCTTTGAAGTGAGGGCAGAGCTGTAATGCTGACAAAAGAAAAAACAAACTCCTGAACTCGCTCTGAGTCACAAGGACAAGGAAGACTGGTTTTTGGAATTCTTCCCATCCCTCTTTGAACCTGCAGCGGCTTAAGAGAAAAGCCAAAGCAGCACACAAACACACCCTTTTACAATAATAAATATTTCCACTCCCCTCCAAGAAACTTGCAGAATTACCTTAATGAAGAGAGCCAAAAAGCTCTCTTGGACTCTGGAAAAGCTGGGAATCGGGAGTGTGGACTCACCTTGTGTGTTCTGGAAGTAGTGGCGCCACAGTGGTCTGATCTTGTCCTGACCACCCACATCCCACACTGTGAAGCTGATGTTCTTGTATTCTACTGTTTCCACATTGAAACCTAAAACAGAGATTGTGCCACAAATCTCACTTAAACATAACACAACTGTTGTATTTATCACTCAGGCTGTGATTTTAAAAAGTTCATTTAAAATTGGAATTGCTTTGAAGCAGCAGAACCCTGTGCTGGAGCTCTTGAAGCAGACAAACACAGCTTGTCCTGCTCCCACCATCACTAAATGAACAAATCTAATTGCTACCTGAGCAGCTACAAAAAATAAACTACGTGGCCTTAAAAAAAACCTTCCAAACAAACAAAAAAACTCCCAACCTCCCCTGGGTTTTAAGAACTGCAAATCTCAATACCCTCCAATAAAAAGAGAAAAAAAAAAAAGGTGAACCCTCTGCTACTCAGTCTGACTGACACGATGCCAGAACAGCCTGGGAGACAAATTGCTTTTCTATGGCCCACAAAGGCTCATTCCACAAGTGACTGATGAGAGGGAGGGGAGTGAGAAAAGAGTCACTACCTCCTCCCATGGCAGAATATTTGGCTGTGCCACCTTCACACCTCAGCTTTAGCAAGTGTTTTTATTCTGACAGACAGGTCACTTAAATCAGCTGAGACTCAAATCTCAAAGCCATCAGTGAGAGAAACATAAAATTCTTACCTATAGTAGGAATAGTAGTTACTATTTCACCAAGTTTAAGTTTGTATAAAATAGTTGTCTTTCCTGCAGCATCCAGGCCAACCATTAGAATACGCATTTCTTTTTTGCCAAAAAGGCCTTTGAAGAGGTTAGCAAAAATATTTCCCATGATTGAGATATGTTCTCACTGGCCAGTGAAGTCTGGAGGAAAAAAGATCAGAGTATCACTCATGAGTTTCCAACAGTTGTGTTCTGACCATGACATTAAAAAAACACAAAAAAACCCCAAAATAAGAGATAATGTGAATCATTTATAGACACCCCAGCCACCACTGAAGCAACACAAAGATGAACAGATGTGCCAAAACTCGGTGCTCATGAAATAACCCAGCTTTAAGTGCTTGAAATGCTTCAAATATTATTTTAGACATTTTAGCATTAATTGCTGTCCTCAAAGTTTTGCTTGCAAAATTCATGCAGCTGACCACTTCAGGTACTTTGCTCCCCATTGTTACGGGACAGTTTATCTGCAGAAAAGTGTCACCATTAAAGAAACTTTTCCCAGTTGAACTGCAGATAACAAGTTTTTGCTTTGCACAGCAATAGCTGGTCCTTCTTTTGGGAAGGAAGCTCTGAATACAGCTTGGATTTTCTCCTACTCAGAACAGCTTCCTTCCTCTCCATGCCCGAGGAAATGGTCTGTGAACAGCACATAAACACAGAGCAGTTACTTTCATTAACAGTGGAGAGAGACCTTCTGTAGGAAGCAAACCCACATTTAATCAAAGTTTACTACGGAGAATTAACAGCCACATTAAAAGAGCACGTTCAGAGATGAGCACTTCCTTCACAGCCAAGGCTCCTGCCTGGGTGATTAAAGTGATTAACGTCAGCAGGAGCTTCCTGTTGAGGAACTGCAGAGCTGCCTCTGCACTCCAGCCTCAGACACTTCCCTGTGCCCTTGGGACTGATCCATCCCATCACAAACTCCCCCCTTTCCAAACTTACTCCTGCACAGTTTACAGCAGGACTGAAATCCCCAGGAGAACTATTGCTCGTACAAGGCACGGAAAAGCAGCCTGGGAGCTTCACAAACAAGTTACAGGGACAATTCACACCCTCCCTGATGCCAGGTGTCACTTTAGGAAGAGATAGAGCCCAACTGAAAATTCACAAACAGCCAATACATTCAAAGCACGAATTTACTGTAAACCAAACCAAATTTAAAGCACAACGTGAAGTTTGAATCATCTCTGGAAATGTTCTGTATTTCACCATGAAGCAAAACTCTCCCTAGAAAGAGAATAGAATATCTATACAAATATCTATTCTATCTTTACAGAGTATCTATGTAAGAGCATTAAAACAAGATTTGGATTGACAAGCACACCACAACACAAAAGCCTTTTCCCACTCTGTTCAGTGTGCAGCCTGGCTCCCCCACTCTGCTCTGGGGAAGGGCTCAGCAGTTCTGTCTTCTGCAGGAAGCTTTGCTGGATACCATTTTTAACCCAAAGTTAAACTCTGTAATATTAACCAATTCACGTGTCTAAGCACTCCCAGCTCCACAGGGAAGTTCAGAGTCCACTCCACAGCTCCTGAAGGATGTCAATCTCCACACACCAACTTGCTGAAGCAACTCCAGTCAAAGATTTATTTATTTTATATGACTGAAGCTTTAAAACTGAACTCCTTTACAAACCAGACTGACAGCCTGGGGGTTAAAACCAAAGGGGAGGTTTAAAAGTTTCATTATTCCACCATTTCCTTTTGTATTTCTGCAACACGACCATGGATATTCCACTCCCACTGGAACATATGAAGGCTATATAAACAGGAAGGTTAATTAGGAACAAGAGAAAACAGTTTTGCTGCAGTCCCCATTTCCCCACAGCAGGAAATCCCCCATCCCAGCCCACAGCACAGCTCCCAGCAGCCTGGAGGGCAGGGAGGCTGTAAAGCTTCCCTTTGTCTGGCTGCTCATGCCACCTCTATCTCCTGCTTCATCTGGAAAGCAGCAGCCAGCGCTGAACTGTGACCTTTTACCAGAGCTCACAGAAACTGGCTGCAAGAACTTTCACAGCCAGAGTACCTTAGAAGCCTGTTCAAAGAGTGCCTTTCTTTGGTTTGCACACCTTTAAAAGCACAATGGGTTATCAATGCTTGGACTGATTACATTAATCAGTAAAAAGAGCAAAATCCTATCATTTACATCCACAACAGCTTTCCACACACCGGAGAAGTGCTGAACAAGTTGCTTGTACTTGGCACTAACAGCAGTGAATCCCATTAGATCCTTGTTTTCCTGGCAGCTATTTCCAGGTCAAGCCTGCCCTTTGCCATTGAAGCTGCTTTTATACCACCCATCCTCCCTATTTTTACTTTTTGTGAAGACTTAAGAAGTTAAGATCCATTTAAGCACTTGGTTTCCATTTCCCCTCTTGTTCTCTTCTACATCCCTCCTATCCAAACTGAGTCTGTAACTTTATTTGGTACTTCAGGGTAGGTGGCATTACAAAAAGTCACATTTATTTTTACAGGCAGCACAGTATAGTTTACAGCCCACTCCTGCAAGAAGAGTGTGTTTACAAGTTGACTAAAAAGTAGCTGAATTTTTGCTGTCTAAAAGAAGAAGGAAAAAAAAAAAAAACCACAGGAGAAACACATCTGCAGAACTCCCACAAACTATTTCGGTTCCCATCAGGGTTTTGCTGGGTGGGGCTGGGGCAGGCTGGGACCATCCCCTGAGCAGAAGTTCCTGTTCATCTCTTCCCAGAGGAAGGAACTCGCACTCCATGGGTTGTACTGCACACTGCCACAGGAACTGCCTGGGTTAATACAGCTCAGCTGAGGGATCACGGGACTGCTCCCTCTGCTTTAATTCCCACCCCAGCCCATTTCTTGCACCGTGAGAAGGTGCAGAGCTTGAAAAGCCTTCAATCTCCTAGTATACTAAGTTAAACAAAAAAAAAAAAGTTTCTCTTTCAGGCATTATCACCCCTTGTAATGCATATCTTAACTCACCAATATCTGACCAAGTTTAACTTCCTCCTTCCCTCCACCCAAATATTGTCAGTAATTGCTACACCGAATTTAGGAGCACAAGTTGGATAAAATTCCTGAAAACATAAAAGACTACAGCTTGTGAGCTGCGTGTAGTGCTTGAGCACATCTTCAAAAGAGGGATCCATCAGGCTAAGTGGGAAGATTTGAGTATGAAAGGGAACGATTTGAATAAACAGCAGAGACTATTTTCGCAGAGCTCCGTGTGTATTTTCCCTCAGCACAACTCCAGCTCCTGGAAACAGCAGCTCAGCACTCCTGAGCAGACCCAAATCACCCCAGCACTGAAGTGTCTGTCTGTCTGTCCCTGCCCTACAGTCCCACAGCACTCTGACACACTGCACTCACCTGAGCGGCACCAAAACCCGTCAGGCAGGCTCGCCTAAGACACGATGTGCCATTAGCAAACAGCAGCGCTGACGTTCAGCGGGGAAGTTGCAGTTTCGTTTCATGAAACAAAAGAATTTTCAGCCGCCTGTTTTCTAGTAAGCGATCCATTCAGATAAGCCATTAGGAGAACAGACAGCCCTTTGCAGAGAGGCTCGGAGTGAGGAGTTAAAAATGAATGAGTGTCTGCAATTGCTGCAGCCCGGTGGTTGTTAAAGTGATATGGCCCATGAGGAAGAAGCACAATCTGCTTTTATTAATTGTAGGTGGTTAGAATAAGAGCTCTGAGGAATATCTCAAGGCCAAAGAGCACTAAACACTTCATCAGGCTGCAGAATTTAATATTTAAACGTACATTAATGCATTTGAACATCATTTCATTCAGACTGCTTATCGTGAGAAGTCCAATCTGCTGCTTGACCTCCAAACGCCGTGGTGGAGCTTGGTGAACACCCCACGGGTGTATGACCAGGAGGGTGTGCAGGCCACCAAAGAGAGCAAAACACACCTTGAAATTCCCACAGAACCTCAGTTTCACACCTCTGGAAAAGTCCTTTTCGGCCACATAAAGATGAAACTTCCCTGAGACAGGAACTGCATTTAATTTAGGTTTACATCATTCCTTTAAACATACCAGAGACAAAATGAGAGGCCGAGGATGCCATATGCATTATTGACTCAAATTATAGTGCAGTACAGAAATTCATTTATTTCACTTCTGTAGACCAGTACTTACCACATGAGGCTCCCACAGTGAATAAATAAGGCTCCAAATTTTGCAAGTGTTAAAATCAAGCTTGCTGGGCCCATCATTTTGGCAATCTAAAAATCCCAGCAGCCATGGATTGGGATCAGCAGAGCTTCAAGGTCCCTTCCAACCCAAACCATTCTAGGATTTTATGGTTCTGATAAGATCAGTCAAGGAAAGTTCAAGCCTCTGTCCCTCCCCAGCCCAACAGGCTGGGACAGAGGTACAGAGGGCATTTGCTGTCTCTGGGATATTTGCTGTTCCTCTCCTGTTTAAATGCCCGTTGATAAACACCAATGACACACTGAGCTACAATCAGACAAAATATTAAACACAGGTAAATCCCCCAACAGCTGCAGCTTTACCAAAAAGCTCCTTCCTGCACCTTGTTCCATTTTCTTGGGCACCTTGGCAAGTAAAACCGGCCTGTTTACAAAGGCAATGGATTCACTACCAAAATTCCATCTCCATTTAAAGGAAAATCTACTTGGTATTGGCCTAAGCTTTAGCTCCATGTCTAAAACAATTAGAAAAGCCCCAAATCCGTAACTCCTAACCAGGTATTAACATACTGGTTCTATCAGTCACAGGGGAACAAAAATTGATCAATTTGTTATTTACCAGAAATATTGATTTGAAATTCAGCCAGTTATCACTAACTGGCCTGGACCACTCTTTCTCATTTACAGCATTCTAGAATGTTTTAAATTAAATTATCAAGAGAAGCAGAATATTCACACATGAGATCACCAAACCAATGTGCAAACAAGAGGCGAAAGTGCATTTTTTAAAAAACCAGTGCAACTCCAACAGCTGTTACTGGTGTAACATGCAAGAACAGCTGGTAAATAATTTGAAGTGCAAATCTAACCCAACAGCTTGTTATTAACAATATAAAGTGTGATTTAAAGGAGAATGTGAGAAGAGATCCAACAAGAATAGAACAGTGCTAAAATTCAGGATTAATCTACAGCCCCAGTGTTTCACACCCCCACTCAGCAGGGAACAGTACTGATGTGTTCTCTTGAACTTGAAATAATTTCTTTACAGATTAAAGTGTTCCGTTACAGCAAATTTTGGAAACACCTCTTTATATATAGCCAGGGTGGCCCAATACTCTTCCAGTACAGTTACATTCAACTATTTTTAGAAACTGTTTACTGCCCTTCCACATCTGCTAACCTGAGAGACGCCAATTTATCAACTCAAATCCTTTAACTTTGGGGCCTTAACGCTGAAATTTGGCTCAGATAATTTTATTTTGAGTTCCTTTAGACCCTATCAGTATCAGTAGGCATGGATTACGTGTAACATGTGAGAGCAGCCAACAAGCAGGCCGGGTCCTTTGTTCACCAGGTGATTCATTATCCTGCACAAACAGCACTGTAATAAAGGCCATGGCAACAACATCCTCCCAGAGCTCTTTATTAATATCAGTCTAACTCCTTGATCAATTTAATCATTAGACCCAGAGGAGTATTAGCTGTGGAGATCAACACTGAGCTCACACTGGGGCTGCTTCTGCCAAGCTTGGCATGGAAAAGGTGTCCTGAAGGATCAGAACCTGGTTATTTGAGGGAAAAGGCAGCAGCACTGAAACCAAGTCAAAGGTACATAACTGCTGGATTTGGCCACCAAAGGCTCGCAGGGCTCAACTAAAAAAGGCTTCAAAAGCACTGTGCATGTCCAAGGCACATGGAGGACAGCCAAGCACAGGTGAGGCTTCAGGTGAGAGGAAATCTCCTTGTCCAGCACATTTGTTTAACACCCCCCTGTCTACACACCTCACCCAGACAGGACATTTCTCACACGCTGCGACATTCTCTTGAGAGCACTGGGCTTGAGTGGCACAAAACAGAAAATAGTTTCACTTACAAGATCAAAATAGGGTAAATTTCCTTTGGGGTCGTGCCTATTTCTCAAACATGAGAACAAGTCACTCCTAAAATAACAGCCAGAAGAAAAAGAGTCAGTGTCAAAGAGAGTGGGTTGCCTGATTTGATATTCAAACCCCAAATCAGAATTATTCCCTTATTCTCACCTTCAAGCAGGGAAAGCAAACTGCTGCTGTTTCACAACAGAACCTCCAACTATTTTAAAAGATTTATACACTTGAGAGCACACAAACCAACCCAGAGGAGAAACAGGTGAGTGAGTTTCCTCACCTTTCACCCAATGCAATTATTCCAGCAGGGAAAGCAGCCCAGCAGGGCCCTCCAGCACTGCAGATATGTTTGTAGCAGAGAAAAGCAGTGGCATCAAACCACCCCCAAAAACTTTCCTTTCAGAGAACCCCTTTATCCATAAGGCTGTGCTCCTATTTTATTCCATTATAAACCCATGAATAAAATACAAATAAGTATCTTGTCTGAAAAATACCTTATTTAAAGGACAGGCTGGCAGGTGAACAGCACAGAGGGAGCTGCATCCATGCCCTCCCAGCTCAGGAAATATTGTGGTGCCAATAATGCAGCTGTGAATCCCAAGAATGGCCTGTGGCTTTTTGCTCACCAGTTCAGCAACACTGAACACTGGTGTGAGAACTGGGGGCTACAAAGAATTTATCTTCAGATAAGCAACGCACAGTTGGGGTGTTTTGGTTTTTTTTTGTTTTTGAGGTTGAATTGTTCCTGAGCTCAAAATCTTCAATTTTAAGCCAAATATCCTGTTATTCATTCCTGGGAACTGGGCACTAAGTCAACATTTACACTCCTAGTAGAAATGGCAAGAACTCACACGAGAGCTCCATCCAGCAATGAAACTGGCATTTGGTTTGGGGGAAATGTCACGGCAGAGCCTCTGAGTTGTGAGGTAGAGGAGCAGTGGGTGAGTAAGAGCTGTGTTAGACACGAGGGTTTTATCAGAACTGAAACATCAGCAGAAGCTCCACCACAGCCCCTCCGATGTCTGCGTGTGTTAAAAATAAGGAATAAAATCGGATACTCGCAAGCAGAAAGAAAAAAATGCTGAATTACACAGAAAAAACAGCTGTTGTAGTAGGAAGCTGATTCTGAACTTCTTTACTCATCAGCTAAAGAAAGGGAATGGCTGAGGACAGCGTCGGCTCCAACACAAGCTCTGTAGCATTCCAGGAGCAGAACTTCCAAGAGATTTCTAAAAAAAGAATCAGAACTATTCCTTTTCAGATAAAGTTAGCTCACATTCACCAGATTTATCCACTGTAAAGCAAGCTGGATGCTTGGGAAGGCTGTTGAAATCCTTAAGAATTCTTGCTTGAAAGCCCATCTTTAAAAAGAAGAGGTTGTTTTAGAAATTAAACCCTCTGAGATGTGTAAAGGTGGTTCTTTAAACTTCACCACTGCCATTTCAGCTGGAATCCTGGGTTTTGAGCTTTTCCTCCCTCCACCAATTCATGTCACCAAAGGCTTGCTTAGCTGATAATTATCTCTAGAAACGCTCCTGCTCGAAGCAGCTGGAGCACAGCAGTTTGGTGAATTCCCAGCAGAATCCAGCCCCGACTCCCACACACGCTCGGTTTGCCTCGAAAAGCTGCGCCTGGTCCTCCCCCCACTTGGTCAGCATGACTAACGCTCACAGGGAACTCTGTGCACAGCTCCTGCCAGGCCCTTCCACATTCCAGCTATTTCACAACCGAGGAAATGCTCCGAGAGACCCAGCTGAGCTCCTCGGAGCATTTACACCCAGGGGTTCGACTTTAAACAGGATTTACATGCCAAACACAAAGCTGTTCTGAGGGGAGGGCGGCTCTGCTTGAGCCATTTCGATTCCTGATGCTCCATCACAGGAAGCACCAACAAACTTGGCAAAGCTGCAGAGGTTCAATCGAGGTGAGTTTCCTCACCTTTCACCCAATGCAATTATTCCAGCAGGGAAAGCAGCCCAGCAGGGCCCTCCAGCACTGCGGATATGTTTGTAGCAGAGAAAAGTCAGTGGCATCAAACCACCCCCAAAAACTTTCCTTTCAGAGAACCCCTTTATCCATAGGGCTGTGCTCCTATTTAATTCCATTACAAATACCATGAATAAAAGCAAAATAGCAATCCTCCACTTCAGCCACACTTCCCTATTTTTTTTTTTTTTTTTTTTTTTCCTAGAAGCGCTCCAAATCAGCAGAAAAAATAGCAATAAAGATTGCTGAATGACCTTGGAAAAAATCCACTTTGCCTCGGTTTCTCTGCCTGGAAAATAAGGTCAATGGAATACCCTGCAAAGGGGTGCTGCGAGCCTCGCAAGACAAAGCTCAAAGTATTAAATAAATACTTGGAATTTTAGTTATTGACAAAGCTACAATTTCAACACCAGACCTCTGGTCGCGACTCTAATCAACCTGTGGAATTTGCTTTGGCAGGAGCAGAGCGGCAAAGCCACAAACAAGGTCAATGTCAAACACGACAACATTTGGGGCAGTTTTATGGCCCGGCAGAGTTTCGGTCTCGCTGTGCTGGGGCAGAGCCGGGCTATCACTTCATCACACCGAGCTTTATCAGCCCCGAAGTATCACGTTCTCCTCGCACCATGGAGTATTTTCAGACAGAATATAATATCCTCCCACCGGGAGCTGCTCCGCCGAGGAAAGCTGATCTCCCACACCACCAAACCCAAGGCGATAGGCGGCAAAAAAGAACTGTTTGCTCCACGATAAAGCTCTGCCCAGCAAGAAAAAAACTCAAAAAACCAACTCAGCAGCCAAGGGCTTAAGGAGAAAAAACCTCTACGCTGCGAGCTTCATCCCAGCCTCATTCCCGCACCCCACGAGGGTTTTGGGGGGAGAGGAGGAGGAGGAAATGCCTTTCCTCGCTCGGAGCCGTCCGCGGGCGGGGCTGAGGCCGGAATGAGGGAGTTTGGGGAAGGGAGGACAAACCTATCCCGTGTAATGCCATCGCTAGAGGGAGCGGAGCGGGGCCTTGTGCAGCTGCGGCCGAGCTGCGGCGATTCCCCTTTACCCTCTCCCACCCCATCCCACCCACAAGCGCGGAAACCAAAGGCCCGACCCCCCCACAAAGACATGGAAAGGGGGGATGGATGGAGCAGCGCCGCTCCGGGAGAGTCTGTAGAGGAAAAGGAATGAGTAGGGATAAGGTGGAGTGAGAAGGAATTAAAAGCAATGAGAAGGAACGAGGAGCAAAGCACCGCCCGGCCCCGCTGCCTCAGCGCCAAGGCCGCGGGATGCGGGCGCGGCGCGGCGGAGAGGGGCGGGGGGGGAGGAAACAAAAAAAGCTGGAAAGGAGGGAAGAAGAAGGTGTCGGCAAACGCACCGGCGCGGTCGGGAGGCGCGGGCCGAGGGTCTGGCAGCGCTCGGAGGGTCCCGCTCGGAGCCGCTGGCCGCGATCCGCCCTGGAGCACAAGATGGCGGCGCGCTGCGGCCACGTCAGTGCCCGCCCCGCGCGCGGCGCCGCCGGGAGCGGCGGGGGGCGTGGCCTGCGCCGAGGGGGCGTGGCCACAGCGGGAGCTGCCGCAGGGCGGGCGCGGGAGGGGGCGTGGCTGAGAGGCGCAGTGGGCGTGGCCACAGCTTGAGTGACACCTCCGTGCGGGAGGGGGAGTGGCGGAGAGGCGCAGTGGGCGTGGCTACAGCGTGATTGACGGCTCAGTGAGGATGGGGGCGTGGCCTGGAGGGAGTGGGCGTGGTCACAGCGCGGGGGCGTGGTCTGATGGTTGGCCACGCCCACTCTGCAGCCCCGGGAATGCGGGATTGGGATAACGGGATAACAACGGGATAACGGGATAATGGGTGGGATGGGGCTCGTGGGCACCGTGCCTGCCCTTCCTGCACAGCTCCCCTTTCACTGCACTGTGCCCGCCCCTTTCCGTGCGCCGTTCCCGCTTCCCTTCACCCTTCTTTTCCCGTTCCCCTTTCCTGCAGCGTTCCTTCACCTTCTCTACACCATTCCTCCCCTTTCCCTGCACCGTTCTCCTTTTCCTGCTCTGTTCCCACTTCCCTGCACCCTTCCTTTCCCTGCATCATTGCCCCGTTCCTCTTTCCCTGCAGCGTTCCTCTGCCTTCTCTGCACCATTCCTTCCCTCTTCCCTGCACTGTTCCCCCTTTCCTTCATCGTTCCCCTTTCCCTGCTCTGTTCCCCCTTTCCTTCATCGTTCCCCTTTCCCTGCACTGTTCCCCCTTTCCTTCATCGTTCCCCTTTCCCTGCACTGTTCCCCCTTTCCTTCATCGTTCCCCCTTTCCCTGCTTTGTTCCGCTTCCCTTCACCATTCTTTCCCCGTTCCCTGCACTTCTCATCATTCCCCCTTTCCTTGCACCATTCCCCTTTCCCTGCACCATTCCCCCTTTCCCTACACCATTTCCATTTTCCTGCACCATTCCCCCTTTCCCTGTACCATTCTTCCTTTCCCGGCACCCTTTCCCCTTTTTCTGCACCATTCCCCTTTTTTCCTGGACCCCCTTTCCCTGCACCATTCCTCCTTTCCCTGCACCATTCCCATATCCCTGCACCATTCCCTTTTTCCCTGCACCATTCCCATTCCCATTTCCCTGCACCATTCCCATTCCTATTTCCCTGCACCATTCCCTTTTTCCCTGCACCATTCCCTTTTTCCTTGCACCATTCCTCCTTTCCCTGCACCATTCCTCCTTTCCCTGCACCATTCCCATTCCCTTTTTCCTTGCACCATTCCTCCTTTCCCTGCACCATTCCTCCTTTCCCTGCACCATTCCCATTCCCATTTCCCTGCACCATTCCCTTTTTCTTTGCACCATTCCTCCTTTCCCTGCACCATTCCTCCTTTCCCTGCACCATTCCCATTCCTATTTCCCTGCACCATTCCCTTTTTCCTTGCACCATTCCCCCTTTCCCTGCACCATTCCCATTTCCCTGCACCATTCCTCCTTTCCCTGCACCATTCCCATTCCCATTTCCCTGCACCATTCCCATTCCCAAAGCAGCCCACGATCCTCTCTGAGTTCTCACACCCCAGCTGTTGCTCCAGCTTCTCTGTGCCTCAGTTTCCCCCACAGAGGGAAATTTTTTTTTTTTTTACCTCTGCAATTAATTTTCCTTATTTAAACCAGTATTAATTCGTTTTACCTTACAGAGCACAGAGGGAACAGGTCAGCACAGCAGGGCCTTAACTCCACGTGGAAAGAGAATAATGCACGTGGTTCCAAAGCTCAAGAGGTGGGTGTAGAAACAACTGTGCACAAAAAAATTCAAGCTTATCTCCTTTCTGTTTTGGGTTAACTTTGAGATAAATCGAGGTCGTGTGCTGTCCCAGGCTAAATACTAAATACTTCCTTTGTTAACGAGAAGTTTTGAACCAGAGCAGGAAGCCACCAAAACTGTTTATTTCTAGATTTCCCCTTGATGCTCATAGGAGATGAGTACCTTGAAGATCTCCATCCTCTGTTGGAATCGCCCAGCGTTACACAGAGAAGGCAGACAGGCAGATGGGCGTGAGCCCAAAAGCTTCTTTTCCTAAAAAAATTGGGTCACACGCAAAAGAAATGGCAGCAACAGTGCTGAGAAGTGTCAGGAGGGAGCCTGGGCAGGAGGTAAGATCATCCCTGTGCTTCTTCCAGGGAGGCACCACCCCCATGCAGAGCTGGTTTAAATTCATATTATTATTTTGCTTAAGAAAGCCCCTAAATTGCATTAAATCTCCCCAGACGGTCACTCAGCAGCAGCAGCACTGATGGGCTAAGAAAGTGATGGCGAGGACACGCTGAAAATTCAAATTAATCCTGTTTTCCTGCACTGTGGAAGCTGGGCTGGCTGAAATGGGGGGTTTCAGGGAGAGGAGGATGCTCCAGGGGACAGATTGCTGCCCAGGCATGGACAGCTCCCACTGGGATCCCAGATGTCCCTGTCCCCTCGCTGCAGCCCTGCCTTTGTGACCTGTTGGGGACACAGCAGCCTCCAGGACCCGGTTTGAAAGAGGCTGAGTTGAACCAAAAATACCAAGTGAGATTTCAGGAGAATAAAGAGACTTTGCACTTGCTCAAGGCTTCTGGGGAGAATCTGCCTCTGTCCTGGCTGGATATTTTGGGTGAGCCCTGGGGCAGGAGCTGAGCTGGGTGGTTCTGTGTGTCTGTGACAGGAGGAAGGTGCTTCCAAGCCAGCAGAAAAAACCCGAATTTCTCCCCATCCCCAAATCCCCTCCTGGCCACAGCTGAGCTGAGCAGCCCTTGTTTCACAGCCCTGTCTCCATGCCCGGGCAGTGAACCAGATCAGGGCTGCTCTGAGTTAAAAATAACCCTTCTCTCCTTTTCTTTTCTTTTTTTTTTTTTTTTTTTTTCCTTTGGCTTTATTTTTAACCCAGAGCAACTCCTCGTTTTAGCTCCCTCAGGGGAGAAGATGCTCAACCCCACCACCCCACTGGGGTGAAAATCCAGCTGCAGAGCGAATCAGAGGAGGTTATTTCATTATCATCACCCATGACACATCACCAGGGAGATCTGATTTCATTATTTTCATCCTCTGGGGACCTGAGGGGACGCTGAGCTCGAGGTCTCATCCCTCTGATTCATTGCTGTGATGCAGCTGGAACCCTTTGCCCTGTGACTCACAGCATTCATGAAAAGAAGAGAGAGGCCTCAGTTTCTTTTTCAGCTGAGGGAGCAGAAATTCCCCTTTGCTTCCTCCATCCTAAGAAAAACTCATGTGGGAGAAGGACAAAACAAGAAAGGATCTCTCAGGGCAGCTCAGCTCATTTTCTGGGTGCTCCTGGGGTTCCAGAAACCCCCTGGCTTTTCCTGGATGGCCCCTTTGGAGCTGGAGATTTTTCCTCCCTGCTGGGAGCCTCTGATGACAAATCTGCAGCTGAAATAGCTGAAATACACCCTGTTCTCACTGCCCTTTTGGATTAAAAAAAAAAATAAAAAGGTGTTTGGGCAAGGCGATTTCTGAGGTTATAAAAATATCACCCGGAGTCTCCAAGCACTTCCCAAGCCCTGCTTTTCCTTCTGCATCTTCCCCGAGGGAAAAACACCACAAGCTGGGTTTGCTCTCGCTTCAGGGTCCCCCAAAATAATCTTTTCTCCCAAGTGTGGGCAAGTTGTCTTTACTGAGAAGATTCTTGATGAGAACATTTGGTATAATGAGGTGGTGCAGACCCCTGAGCAGGCAGCAGCAATGTCCAACCATTAAATCCCTTCTGGTGGAGATGGAAAAGTAATTTTGGGGTTGACACCCACCCCAAAAGAGTGGAAGGGGCTGGAGGACACTGGGACCCATCACTGCCCTGTTTTCTGCTGCCCTGGAGCTCCTGGCTGCTGTCAGGTTGAGGATTTCTCACCTCAGAGTCTCTCACCTGAAGGTGAGACTTGCAATTACGCACAGGAGCTGAGAAATCACACCACCCTCCGCCCCTCCAGCAATTTGCTATGTTGCTTACCAAAAATAGCCACCATTCCTGGGATTTCTGGTCCTGGGGTCACCTCTAGATGGGCTTGGGCTGTTGAAAAGATGACAGATCTAATGTTGCTGCTCATGTTTCACCATCCTGGATGAAAAAGGAAGGGGGAAAGAGGAGAAAACCAAGAAAAACTCCACACAGCTGCGTGGAGAGGCAGAAAAATCAGGAGTATTCAGATCCAGAGCTGTTATTTTGCTGTGGTTTCTCCTCTCAGAGGTGCTTTAGGTGGCAGAAGGATCCACTCAGCTGGAGCACCTTTGAGAGCCTTGGTCCCTTCTCCAGCCAAGGGACCAAGGACCTTATTGCTCTCTACAGCTTCCTGAAGTGTGGGAATCCAGAGCATCCCTCTGGCTGCCCTGCGACCCTGGCAGGGGTCAGGAACCCCCCTGGACAGAGCCCCCAGAGACACTGTCTGTGATCTCTGTCCATGGAAAAGAGTTTTCAATCTTACAGGATCAATTACAAGCTCTGAGTGTTTGATATCAGTAATAATTAAGTGTGGCACTGGTGCAAAAGTAAAATTTTAGGATTCTAGATTAGGGATCCAAAGGGGACAAGATGGAGGAAATTGGGTGTGCCTTGTCCTTTTTCTCCTTCTTCATGCCCTCCATGTTTCACTGTGGTGTTGGCATTTTTCTGTTGGTTCAGCTGGGGACACACTGTCCAACGTAGGTGACAGACATTGGCACGTTATTGTAAATCCAGCACAGGTAGTTTGTGGTATTTAATGTTTGTACCATCCCACTGAGGGCAGAGCCCCACACGCTGCCCTGCAGGACAGAGCTGCGGCAGGGCAGCAGAACATGTTAGAGATAAACAGAATAAACAACCTTGAAACCAGCACAGACCAATTATGGCTTCTGCTTTGGCAGCGGGGCTGACAGACAGAGACTTTCTACAATCTCAGAATCATCAATACCTCCAATTCTGACACTCCATCAGGTGTCCTGATCCACGGGGCTCAGGTCCACGTGGGGTGGGGACAACAACCTCTGTCCCCTGTGTTAGGACATCTCCAAAGGACACCAGCCACTCCTTAAGGTCTTCATGGCAGGGCCATGGGATTGCCCATCGATGTTTAAATTATTTTTATTTTTAGCTCAATAATTAATTATTTAAAGCTTGCAATGTGGATTTTTTTGTTTAATTATGAAGTGTTATTTAAACTTGTGAAGAAGAAGGACTAGACACTGTTTTAAAATTTTTATTTTGTTTTATGTATATTATTACACTTAAATCCTAAAGTTTTTTTTATTTAGTGAAAAATAAATTTTTAATTTAAATTATATATTTATATAAAAAATATGTAAATAATGTATATATCTAATTTTTATATAGTGTATCCAAAATAAATATATATTTATTTTTAATCGTTAATATGAATGATTAATAATATAAAAATTACAAATAATAAATATATAGTATGCAATTATAATAATAATTAATAAATAAAATATGCAAAATAATGTTTATATAAAATATATAAAATATATCTGTTAAATAAATAAAATTTATTTTTCATTAAAAGTATTATATATATATAAAGTATATATATAGTATATATATTCTCTCTGAATGTCAAAACCAAAGGTGGGAGCATTAACACCAAATGTGGGAGACATAAAACCAAAGGTGGGAGCATTAAAGCCAAAAGTGGGAGTACTAAAACCAGAAGTGGGAGCATTAAAATCCAAAGTGGGAGCGTTAAAACCAAAAGTGGGAGTATTAAACCAAAAGTGGGAGCATTAATACCAAAGGTGGGAGTATTAAAACAAAAGGTGGGAGCATTGAAACCAAAAGTGGGAGCATTAAAACCAAAAGGGGAGCGTTAAAACCAAATGTGGGAGCATTAAAACCAAAAGTGGGAGTATTAAAATAAAAGGTGGGAGAATTAAAAGCAAATTGGAAGCACTGCAATAAAGAGGGGCAGCATGAAATAATGCCATTTGGAGAGCTCAGTGCAGTTTCACTGAACTCCATCAGGGAAAGCTCTCTGACCATCACCAGGGCACCACGCTGCTGGACAGGATTTCCTGTGGCACGAATCCTCCTGCTTTTAATGAGCACTGATGGAAAAATCTGGGTTTTTAAAGCTCAGCTGAAATATTTGCCCTCCATCAGCAGAGTGCCCTGAAACGCCAGCAAAGCTGCCACCTCAGACACTCTTAGTGTTGCATCCTGTCACTCAGGACACTTTTCCAGCCAGGATTCCTTGTAAAAAAAAAAGGAAAAAAGCTCTTTTTTTCCCAGTGAAGTCACTGCTCTGGAAGAAAACATCGCACCAGAGGGAGCAAAGTTATTGCCACGCTGTTTGCCTGGGTGGGAACGAAATCCCACCCGCCCTCCATCATCAAAACCTCATTAAGCTGTGCAGCCACTAATTGATAAGGCCAAAGCTGACAAGGAGGAGATGGTGGCTGGGCTGGGAGCTGCCAATCAATGTCACAGCATCCCTGGCCCTGGGTGAACTCTGACCGCCGGCAAGAATGCCGGCAATTGTTCTGGGAGATGGAAACCAGCCTAATTATAACATCAATGTCAGGGCACAGCCCCTCACTGGACACCTGCCTGATGGAGAGGGGAAAAAAAACAAACCCCAGACGGTGGTGACTGGGGTCCAGCTCCTGTTTCCAGGCTGGAAAAATGTCACCTTGAAGGGCTTTGTGCAGGCAGCAAAGTTTTTGTGGAAGGCTGAGGATGCAGGAGGGAGGAATTCAGTTTGCAAGGCAGGAGGAGTTGGACTGTGGAGGCTGCTGGAGGAAGGGCCGTGGAGAAGCTGATTAATCTGTGTATGTTGCTACTTGTACCTTCAATTTTACTACATTCAGCTTTCTTCTGAAGACAAAAGTTGCAGAAATCCGTGCCTCTTGGTGTAAATCACGAAATTTTCCTTGCAGAATTAATGAATCATTGATTATGTGCTAATGAGTCAACTTATGCAAACCTTCAGATGGAGAAGGGTTTGGGGCTAGGAGAAAGGTGTGGAGGTCAAAAAGTGGTGAATGTCTAACTCACAGCAGGACAGGGTCATTTAATCTCATTTTGTGTCTCTGTGAGCAATTCCCCTGACAAGTCCTTTATTGTAAATGCAGGCAAACCCAATGGGAAGAAATGACAATGTCTGACTCAATTCAGAAGGATGAATTATTTCTTTATTGTAACTATGCTAAAATACATTAATATGCTAAAAAAAAAAAGAGGATATTAAAACTCCATACTACTTTCTCTGACTCTGACTCTAACACAACTCGTGACCCTCTCTGAGAGCCCAGCCCCAGGTGGGTTGGATTGGATTGGATTGGATTGGGTTGGGTTGGATTGGATTGGATTGGATTGGATTGGGTTGGATTGGATTGGATTGGATTGGATTGGATTGGATTGGATTGGATTGGATTGGATTGGATTGGATTGGCCATCAGGCTCAAACAATCCTCACCAGAATCCAACCAAGCAATCACCCCAGGTAAACAATTCTCCAAACACATTCCACATGGGAAAAACAAGGAGCAGAAATAGAAATTGTTTTCTCTTTCATTTCTCTGTGCGCACCTCTATGAAAAATCCTGAGAGAGAGAGAAATGTGCTTGCCACAGTTCTTTCCCTATGAATTGTAGAAAATGGAATAGTTTAGGTCGGAAGGGTCTTTAAAGAGCATTTGGGTCCAGCCCTGCAGTGAGCTGGGAGACCTTCAAGCAGCTCAGGCTGCTCAGAGCCCTGTCCAACACGATCCTGAGTGTTTCCAGGGCTGGGCCAGCTCCATCCTCATTTTACAGATCTCAGGTGACATCTGAGGGGTCTCAGAGTTGCCCCCAGGAACAGAAATCCCTCTCTCTGTTCTACAATCCCTGCACCTTCCCTCAAACCCTGGGGACTGGGGAGGTTTTCCCTTCTTTCCCTGGGCACGGGGCAAAGGAGCTGCCTGGCTGGCAGGGGTGTGGTTGGTCACTCAGCAGCCTCCAGCACCTGCTTGGAGCTCAAATCAGCAGATTTTGCTCCCATGGGCTGGATCAGGAGGATTTTCTCTGAGCAAAGGTAAATCTGCTGAAGTCAATGGCAAATGGAAATAACCAGGACTCATCACGGCTTGTATGGGGCATTAGAGCCTGATCATCCTCCCAGTTTACTGCAGGTGAGGGTGGAATCTGCAGTGCTGAAAGTTCCCAGAGATCCATCAAAATTCCCAGGAGGAAAAAGCCCTCAAGGACAGCAGCTGGCCAAAACTCAGCTATTTACCAATAGCTCCATGTGACACCTACAAACATCACAAATGAGGACCTTGAGAGGTCTCTTGGTTCAGGAATCACCTGCCAGGACATCTCCTTGCCCAAAACCACAGGGCAGAGGGGAAGAACTTGGCCCATCAGCAAGGACTGGCTGAGGGACCAGCCTCATGGTTGAGACCCTGGGGTGTCTTTTTTCTCCCCCCTCAAGGATCCAGGGTAAAACCTCAAATCTGTCCCCTGGGTTTCTGCCATTCCTTGGAAAAACACTAATTTTCTTGACATTTTCAGGGCTTGTGCCACACTCATCTCTAGGGAAACAGCTGGGATTTATCCTCGAGAAATAGATTGCAATTAACATTTAAGCCTGTGCCCATGATGCAGCTACAAAAGCAATATAATGAATCAGGTTTTCAATCATGAACTCATCCTGGTGGGAGCTGGGCACACAAGAGAAAATGCTATCACTGATTCCAGAGCTGCCAAAACAGCACCTTTCCCTGATCCACTGGCCAGGCTCTGAGGAGCACGTGCTGGGCACTAATTAAAATGGATGTGACAATAAACTTGACAAAATAGAGGTTGGTTCCCCATTTTATTCTGCAGGGGTGGATGTGAGCTCAGCACGGGGCTTAGGTGCTGGGGTGGAGAGGCTGGAGGGGACCAACCACTTCTTCCGACCAGTGTGTGAGAGGCAGGTGTGGCAAGCACATTTCTCTCCCTCTCAGGATTTTTCACAGAGGTGCACAGAGAGAAATGAAAGAGAAAACAATTTCTATTTCTGCTCCTTGTTTTGCCCATGTGGAATGTGTTTGGAGAATTGTTTATCTGGGGTGATTGCTTGGTTGGATTCTGGTGAGGATTGTTTGAGCCTGATGGCCAATCCAATCCAATCCAATCCAATCCAATCCAATCCAATCCAATCCAATCCAACCCAACCCAGTCCAATCCAATCCAATCCAACCCAGTCCAATCCAGTCCAGTCCAGTCCAATCCAATCCAATCCAATCCAATCCAATCCAATCCAATCCAATCCAACCCAACCCAACCCAACCCAACCCAACCCAATCCAATCCAATCCAATCCAATCCAATCCAATCCAATCCAATCCAATCCAATCCAACCCAACCCAATCCAATCCAATCCAACCCAATCCAATCCAATCCAACCCAACCCAATCCAATCCAATCCAATCCAACCCAATCCAATCCAATCCAATCCAACCCAACCCAACCCAATCCAATCCAACCCAACCCAACCCAATCCAATCCATCCCACCTGGGGCTGGATTCTCAGAGACGGTCACGAGTTGTGTTAGAGTCAGAGAAAGTAGTATGGAGTTTTAGTATCCTCATTTTTTTTAGCATATTAATGTATTTTAGCATAGTTATAATAAAGAGATCATTCAGCCTTCTGAACTGAGTCAGACATGGTCATTTCTTCCCATTGGGTTCACCTGCATTAACAATAGACAGGCACAGGAAAATGGGGGGGGAAATGGAGATTTGAGGCCCTGAATTGGAGAGCAGCTCTCCTAATCCACTGGCAGCCAGCATCCAGGACCTGAAGCCATGGATTTCTGGAGGTGTGAAACCTGTAATTACAACCAGGTAAGGAAAACACAAGTTCCAGGTGGATTTGGGGCATGGCAGGAACGTGGTGGGGACGTGGCTTTGGGACGGGTGCCTTGGCTGCTGCCTGGAGGTGAAGCTCAGGTGGGCACAGGTTTTCTTCACAGAATTCCCAGAATGAGCAGGTTGGAAGAGACCTTCAAGATCATCGAATCCAACCCAGCCCCAACCCCTCAACTCAACCCTGGCACCCAGTGCCACATCCAGGCTTTGTTAAACACACCCAGGGATGGGGACTCCACCACCTCCCCGGGCAGCCATTCCAGAAATTTATCACCTTTCTGTGAAAAACTTTTTCCTGATATCCAACCTAAACTTCCCTTGGTGCAGCTCGAGGCTGTGTGCTCTGGTTCTGTCAGTTCCTGGAGACAGAGCCCAGCCCCAGCTGAGCACAGCCACCTCTCAGGAGCTGTGGGGAGTGCTGAGGTCACCCCTGAGTCTCCTTTTCTCCAGGCTGGGCACCCCCAGCCCCCTCAGGGGTTCCTCACAGGGTTTGTGTTCCCAGCCCCTCTCCAGCCTCGTTGTCCCCTCTGGACGTGTCCCAAGGTCCTTCCCAAGCTGAGAGACCAGAGCTGGGCACAGCACTCGAGGTGTGCCCTCACCAGTGCCCAGCACAGGGGCAGGATGACCTCCCTGGGCTGTTGGGCTGTTCTCCTCCTGGTTTTGTGGCTTCATCCAGCAAGACGTGGGTTTGGGATGTGCCACCTGGAATTTCTTCAGCCATAAAATGCTCAATCCCAACCTCTGGTGCCCTGCAAGGCCTTTCTCCTTGTGTGCAGACTTTTGGTGAGGGGAAGTCCCCTCTGGCCATGTCAGGAGGAGCTGTTGATCCTTGAACTCCAGAGTCTGAGTCACCCTGGAAGCTCCTCCACCCCTCTGGCTCCTGCTCCAGCCCACACTGACTCCAGTCCAACACCTCCTTGGAGGAGTCGGGGCCCAAACCCTCATTTTCCAAGGAACAAACTACAGCAGCGAGTGTCCTTGGCTGGAAATCCCTCCAGCAGCTGCTCCAAGAGCTCCTGGATTAAAGAGCTTTCCAGAACATCTCCTAAACCTGGAACCGTGATCCTGGGTTTTCTGCTGGTACCCCAAAAAAATCCCAAATCTAGCTTTGAGTTCCAATCCTGTTTGCAGGGAACTGCAAGCTGTGCTGGGATGATTTTGGCTGCTCACCTCATTTTAAGGAGAACATAAATATTTTTCAACATCTGGTCCAGCCCCAGCTGCTCTTTGTATTAGAGCAGGACAAGAACATGACTTGCTCTTCTCTGAGAAGCTTTATGTGGTTTCATTTTTTCTTCTTCTTTTTCTTCTTCTTTTTCTTCTTCTTTTTCTTCTTCTTTTTCTTCTTCTTTTTCTTCTTCTTCTTCTTCTTCTTCTTCTTCTTCTTCTTCTTCTTCTTCTTCTTCTTCTTCTTCTTCTTCTTCTTCTTCTTCTTCTTCTTTTTCTTCTTCTTCTTGTTTTTCTTCTTCTTCTTCTTCTTCTTCTTCTTCTTCTTCTTCTTCTTCTTCTTCTTCTTCTTCTTCTTCCTCTTCCTCTTCCTCGTCTTCCTCGTCTTCCTCGTCTTCCTCCTCTTCCTCCTCTTCCTCCTCTTCCTCCTCTTCCTCTTCTTCTCCTCTTCTTCTTCCTCTTCCTCTTCTTCTTCTTCCTCTTCCTCTTCTTCTTCTTCTTCTTCCTCTTCTTCTTCCTCTTCTTCTTCCTCCCCCCTCTTTATTTTATTCCCTTTCCAGCTGAAATGAAAGCAAAAAAACCCAAAAACTCTCCGGATAAAATTTAAATTTGGGGGCCAAATAATAACGACTGGCAGCTCTTTGCAATGCCAGAGGGCACATTCTGGTCCCAGGTGGCTTGAGACCAAGTAGGAAACAATGGAAAATTTTGGCAGGGGGGAAAAGTAAAACAGATGGGCAATTAAGAAAAAAAAAAGAAAACAAAATAAAAAAGTCAAATTGGAATGTTTTGACCACTTTTCTCCAGGGAGAAACAACATCAAACATGGCCTTTTTCTGCTGTTTTTGCTTTCCATGAGTTACAACTTCACAGGGGAGCATTAATCCCATTGAAAAGTCTCTGTATTTCCTCCTGAGGGGGGAATGGATGATATTTGAATGCATCAAGAAGAATAAAGATGCAGTATTGCAGAATTTTGGCTGTGATAGCCCATTCCCAACGGGGCTGAGGCTGAAATCAGCCATGTGGATCTGTGCTTTTATCAGGATAGAGCCTCCCTGCAGGTAAACTGAGGCACTGGCACCCATCCAGTGTGACAGCAGCAAAATTGGCTCGGGAAAGGTTTCCCTGCCCAAATTTTGGCTCCCAGGGAGGTCTCTCAGCAGATGGCAGCAGCGGGTTGGAGAAGCCACCAGAGCCAGGTCCTGGCAGCTCCTGAATCCAACCCTGCCATTCCAGCAGGGATTTTGGGAGGGGAAATGTCCCACCCATCATCCCACAACCTCTGCACCCCACAGCCAAACACCAAACCCCAGCTGCTGGGGTGTGGGGGGGTTCTCCAGGGTCCCACAGAGGGTTTGAGCAGCTCCTGCTCTCCTGGAATTCCCGGTGCTGGGGTTGGATGTGGGGGCTGCTGAGCAGATATTCCCCCAGACAGTAAATTTTCATTCCAGTGATCCCAGAAACCTCCGTGTGCTCGATATTGCATTGGTTTGGAGCTGGAGTGGACCTGACCACTTTATCCTTATTCTCTGCAGTGGAGATTCCTCTGGGAATCTCAGCCAGTCTTTTAATAATCTCTTCTTCCTAATGAACCTGTTTTCTCCCTTTTTCTGATTTTTTTTTTAGCTAACTTTCTGAAATCAAGGAGGGATCTGATGTCATTGGTGTGTCCTCTCCACAGGATTCCTGTTCTCTGGGCTGATTTCAGCCCAGTTAAGGAAAACAGTCTTCCCAAATTCTGAACAAAGTCCCTGTGGAGCAGCTTGGATCCAGCAGACCATGCCTGCTGTAAGGATGGGAGGGTGACAGGGACGAGTGACATGCCCAAGGCCACACAGATCAATGGCAAAGGTGCCTGTGGTCCCCAGTACGGGGAAAATGAAGATTTTCTTTCCATAAAGAGGTGGGAATGCTGCTGTGTTCCTGCTGAGCTTTCCTTGGGGACTGGGAACAACACAGCCACGGATGTCACTCAGGGATGTCACTCAGGGATGTCACTCAGGGATGGGGCTGAGGGGACATGGACTGGGGATGTGGCTCAGGGATGTGGCTCATGGGATGTGCTTCAGCCCTTCTCAAGGTTTGTTTCTGCCAAAATTAATTTCAATTTCTGGACAGCTGCTATCTGTGGGGTCAGGGAGCTGATGTCTGAGCATGACCCGCTCCAGGGGACAAGAGGATGGGAGAAGGGGAGACGGTCCAGTCCCATTCCATGCAAGCAGAAACCAGATAATAGCTGTAAAAAAAGGATTGATCCCCCACCCCAACGCTTAACATATATTTCTATGGATTTATATGCGTAGATTTGCATGCCTGAGCTGGCAAACGCCTCTGCAGCTGATGCACGAGCACAGCAGCGGGGAAGAGGCAGCAAAGAGGGGGTGGCTGCCTCTGTGCACCCCTAAAAAACAAATCCCTCTGCCCCCCTGGCGAGCACAACATCCCTTTCTGCACGTGCCTCATCTGTGTGTGCTGGAATCTGTGGTATTGATGATTCTGAGATTGTAGAAAGTCTCTGTCTGTCAGCCCCGCTGCCAAAGCAGAAGCCATAATTCGTCTGTGCTGGTTTCAAGGTTGTTTATTCTGTTTATCTCTAACATGTTCTGCTGCCCTGCCACAGCTCTGTCCTGCAGGGCAGCGTGTGGGGCTCTGCCCTCAGTGGGATGGTACAAACATTAAATACCACAAACTACCTGTGCTGGATTTACAATAACGTGCCAATATCTGTCACCTTCGTTGGACAGTGTGTCCCCAGCCTGAACCAACAGAAAAATGCCAACACCACAGTGAAACATGGAGGGCATGAAGAAGGAGGAAAAGGACAAGGCACACCCAATTTCCTCCATCTTGTCCCCTCTGAACCCCTAATCTAGAAACCTAAAATTTTACTTTTGCACCCGTGCCACACTTAATTATTACTGATATCAAACACTCAGCACTTGTAATTCATCCTGTAAGATTGAAAACTCTTTTCCATGGACAGAGATCACAGACAGTGTCTCTGGGGGCTCTGTCCAGGGGGGTTCCTGACCCCTGCCAGGGTCCCAGACCTGCCAGGGCAGTAGAGGGATGCTTTATACACGTGTGGGATGCTCTGGGGCTCTGACCTGCATCCCTGCATCCCAGAGTGGGGGACCAGAGCAGCCCCGTCCCTCCCCGGCTCTGCCCCTCGCAGCGGGTGCTGGGGGTGGCTTTGTCCCCGCCGGCACTTGGGTGGTCCCCCCCGGCATCGGCGAGTGAAAAGGGCTCTCTGAATCGCTGCCTTGCTCTATGGCAATAACTGCGGGGAGTTATTCTCCCCAGAATTAAGTCCATGACTGGTGGAAGGGCGTTAAGGTAGCGCTTCGCAGCTCCAATTATCTCGGCCCCCTTTGGAACAGAAAAGCAGATTGTGCTGCCAGACAAAAGGCGTTCTCTGTGTAACTTCTTGTCTCGGAGCATTCAGAGTGTGTAATGCCGAGAGAAATACCCCAGGGCTGGGCGATCTCATGTCCTGGGCAAACCTCCCATTCAAAATAACCATTTGCTGGGAAATTGTATTCAGGGGAGAAGCCAAAGGCGCATTCAGCTCCTCCTGATATGTCCCTGGCTTTAAGGTGTGATCTGATTAAACTCCCTGGTGGCGCTGGGGATGTGACAGGAGCTGTGCCAGGCTGAGCAGGGACACGGGATGGGCAGAGGGGTTTGTGCTCCCTGCCAGCTCCTCTTCCTGCAGCTTTCCTCCCTTCCTCAAGCTGCACCAAGGGAAGTTTAGGTTGGATATCAGGAAAAAGTTTTTACAGAAAGGTGATAAAGTTCTGGAATGGCTGCCCAGGGAGGTGGTGGAGTCCCCATCCCTGGGTGTGTTTAACAAAGCCTGTATGTGGCACTGGGTGCCAGGGTTGAGTTGAGGTGTTGGGGTTGGGTTGGACTTGATGATCTTGAAGGTCTCTTCCCACCTGGTATTCTGGGAATTCTGTGAATTCTGTGATTTCTAGAGTGAGAAGCGATGATGCGACACTGCCAAACACCTGGACCCCAAAATCCTGACCCTGGTCACCACCTGCCATTCCTCCACCCACATTCCCCTCACTGGCATCAGGAATAAAGCCAAGGGCAGAGTGACCCTGCAGGGCCCATCTGGGGGATGTCCTGCCCCCCTCGGTCTGACCCAACCCCTCGTGTTTTGGGTGAGAGGATGCACTGGGGATCCCCTGATGTTCTTTTCCCAGCTGAGGGATCCTCCAGCCCTCAGACATGGGGGATCTCTGCTCCTGTCCTGTCTGTCCGTGCCTTTGGAGGCTTTCCTGGTTCCTGTGGTGGCTGGAGTGGCTCATCAAAGCCAGGAGCTGACACTCCTGGGTCTGTCCTGGCAGCTGGGACCCCACTGGAGGTTCTGAAGGAGAATCCCAGAATGGGTTTGGGTTGGAAAGGACATCAAAGATCATCCAGTTCTCCTCCTGCCATGGCAGGGACACCTTCCACTGTCCCAGGTTGCTCCAAGCCCTGTCCAGGCTGGCTTTGGGCACTGCCAGGGATCCAGGGGCAGCCACAGCTGCTCTGGGCATCTCTAGCAGGGCCTCCCCACCCTCACAGAAAAGGATTTATTCCAAATATCTTGTTGAAATCTCACCTCTTTTAGTTTAAAATTATTCCTCCTTGTCCTGTCACTACCTGCCTATGTAAAAACTCATTGTCCCTCTTTTTTTTTAAGTCTCCTTTCAGTACTGGAAAGCTCTGTTAAGGTCCTGAAGGTTCTCTTCTGGCATCAACCCAGATCCATGTGTGGTGCTTCCTAAATAACTAAAATTTCTCTCCCACTCCAGCATTTTAAAAATTTCACTTCTCCATCACAGACATTTCATCAAAACAATTTGGAAGCAATCAGTGTTATTTGATAGCTAGGGAAAAAAAAAAATCCATTTTATTTTGGGAGCATGACTGCTTCAGGTAATTATTTGGTCGGGTATTTTTATTTTTCAATTTTTTAGAAATGCTCCAGTAGTATCACTTTTCTCTAGGGATTTCAAACCAGAGCTGTGCCCAGAGTTGCCCCAGCAGAGCCCATCTCACTCTGCTGACTGGGGAAAGCACTTTTGGTTCCCCACATCAGCTCTGCAGTTTGGGTGCCCCCATGGTGTGACCTTCTCCTGCTTCCCCAGGAGCAGGACCAAAACCCTCCAGCTCTCTGAAAATGCTGGATAAGAGCCTCCTTTCCTCCCTTTCCACAGCCCATGGGTTTTTGCAGGGATGGTGACCCAAGGATGGTAGACCCAGCTGAGTCACAAGTGGTCATTTTGGGCTATTTTTGAAAAAGGAGCAAATTTCCTCTGTTTCACCCCCAAAACTTGAGAATGTCTCGAGTCCAGGCTGGTCTGAGGTAACAACAAAGTTTACAGAGAGGTTGCAAACCTTCTTTCCTGCTCACACACCTTGGAGAGAGGCATGGCTGCCATTCCAAAATGAGAAAATCTTTATTTGGACCCTGCTGATGGTGTTTTTTTGTGTCACCGTGAGTTCTTCCCCTTCCGGGTGGCAGTCCTCACCAGATGGTTTTCCTGATTTCCCCTGAACCTAAAGCTTCATTTGGGGGTCGAGGTGTCACGTTTGAGACCTGGGAATAAAGTGACCACCCACACTTGAGCTCCTGGATTTGATCTGACTCTCCAGCTCCTTCCACGGCGTTTTTGGAGATCACCTGGCAAAGTTCTTGGGATGTGTAAGAGAAAAGAGACACATCCTCCTGGCAATAAAAAGACCCCCAAAAAAACCCAAACAAAATCCCAACAAACAAACAAACAAAAAAACCCCTCAAAACAAAAAAAGAAACCAACAAACAAAAGGCACCAGGAAACTGAACAGAATAAAGTCACCAGGACTTTTTGCTCCTCCGAGAAGTTTTTGGTGTGGTTTTTCCCAGGCAGCCGATCTGCTGGAGGGACACTTCCAACACTAGATGGAGCAGTGACCCTAGACATGAAGGAACAAAAATTTCCCTGCTCGTGGTTCATCCGCTCCATCCTCGCCTTCCACCTCAGCCCCCGAAGGATTTGGGACAGATTGGGAAGGATTTGGGGCAGAACAGCTCTTTTGCAGCACTCAGACAGGTCACCACTCCTTGGGTGCTCAGTGTGCTGCGCTGGGGACCATCCCTCCATGGCCTGCCCGATGGGAATAAATCCCATGCTGGAAAAAAGCCCATTCTTTATTCACATAAATCCTTTTTATTCAGTTTTTCAGTGTGTGACTTCAATTGGTCAGGAGCTTTCTTGCCAATTACTTTATTGGGCATTAACAAGTTGTTATTCTGTATTGATTGCTCACTCAAACTTGTTGCGTACGTGCAGGAAAAGTTGTTTATGAGAGATATTTTTCATTTTTCTATCTAACAGTGCAAAACCAATTTATGCCAGGTGCAAGTTATTATTTTTACCCAGGAATAGATTGTTACAGAATATTTTTTTACCCAGGAATAGATTGTTATGTTAACGAACTGCTCACACCAGCATTGCTGTCACAGGGGAACTTGCAAAATGGCAGCTTTGACAAGGCCAGCTTGATTCCCAGGGAGCAGGCTTGATTTTATGAAGCCTTTCTGTGATTTTTCTACCTTAGTGCAACGCTGCCCGGGCAGGGGGATTAGGGTGTGGGCCATGGCCCATCCTGGAGGCGTGTTGCTGTCGAGGCAGGACGGGAATGAGAAGACTGACTCAGAAGGCTGCTGAGAGTAAAACTCTGATTTATTCAAAATACCCCGCTCTTTTATACAGAGTTTCTTGAGGACCAGCTCCATTGGTCCTGAAGTGAAAACAACTCACACCATTGGTGCAAAGTGCTTGACACACAGTGATAGAACTTAACTATAAACAACGTGAACAACAAGAGAGATAAAGAACTATTTACATTCTCTCCAGCTCTTTCCCAGGTATCTACCTGGCTAGAAACTCTCAGTTTCTTTCTTTGACTGAATCTGAGTCCCACAGAGGCGGAGCGGGGATCAGGGGATCAGGGGATCAGGCTCGGGGTCATTTCCGTGTTGCCTCGCGCTCCCTGGGCCGCACAAAGGCCAGGTCAGAGGTTGGGGATTAGGAGGGGATGGTCGGGCCTTTGGGGAGTGGTGACACAGAGCGGTCACTCTGGGCTGGCTGCCCTCCTGCCTCGTGGCTGTAGGAACCTGCTGGGGTTTCTCCTGGATGAGGAACCTTAAGGCTCTTCTCCTTCTACCCCCTGCCACGTGCAGGGACACCTCCCATTTTATCCCAGGCTGCTCCAAGCTCCATCCAACCTGGCCTTGGACACTTCCAGGGACGCAGGGGAAGCTTCTCTGGGCACCCTGTGCCAGGGTCCCTCAGGGCTGCAGTTTACCCCTGACAGAATTTTCTACCAAGGTCGCTGACACAGAAACCAAGAAAGGAAGAAGGATAAATAAGAGGAACCTGCAACTGCCTGTTCCAATGAACCCATTGATTGTCTCTGGGGACCAATGAGTAAAGTGAAAGCTTATGAGTTTTGTAAGGATGTACAAAAAGCATTCATGCCAGAATAAAGAGTTTGAAGCCTTCTGAAGATGGAGTATTCTACTTTGCATTGTCTCCATCTCAGCTATGACAGATCTGGAAAATCCCTCTCTGTGGGAATCCAGAGCTTCCCTCTGGCTGCCCTGGAAGGTCTGGGACCCTGGCAGGGGTCAGGAACCCCCCTGGACAGAGCACCCAGAGACACTGGCTGTGATCTCTGTCCATGGAAAAGAGTTTTCAATCTTACAGGATGAATTACAAGCTCTGAGTGTTTGATATAAATAATAATTAAGTGTGGCACGGGTGCAAAAGTCAAATTTTAGGATTCTAGATTAGGGGTTCAAAGGGGACAAGATGGAGGAAATTGGGTGTGTCTTGTCCTTTTTCTCCTTCTTCATGCCCTCCATGTTTCACTGTGGTGTTGGCATTTTTCTGTTGGTTCAGGCTGGGGACACACTGTCCAACGTAGGTGACAGATATTGGCACGTTATTGTAAATCCAGCACAGGTAGTTTGTGGTATTTAATGTTTGTACCATCCCACTGAGGGCAGAGCCCCACACGCTGCCCTGCAGGACAGAGCTGCGGCAGGGCAGCAGAACATGTTAGAGATAAACAGAATAAACAACCTTGAAACCAGCACAGAGGAATTATGACTTCTTCTTTGGCAGTGGGGCTGACAGACAGAGACTTTCTACAATCTCGGGATCATCAATACCACAGATTCCGACAGTGTCCATATCCCACGCCAGCACAAACCCACACTGAGCCCCAAGACCTCCTGCCTTCCACCCCCAGCCAAGCAGCATCAGACTGGCCCTACAGGAGATGCTGTTGCTGTTTCTTTTCCAAGCTGGACCTGAAAGATGTGGGTCTGCTTTCTCTGTCCTGGCCCCAGCACCAAAAATCTCCCTGTGGTGTCACAGCACATGTTGGGCTCATGCCTTGTAGGCTTCTCCATGACTCCAGGATGCCTGGGACAGGGGAAACCATGCCACAGCCAGGGGTGGTGGGAACTGGGGCACTCCATTGAGGATTCCCAAAGTCCCTCCCAGTGCTGGGAAGGTGACTTAGCTCAGGAATTGCCAAATTCTCAAATACCTGAGGCCTGAGTCACTGGCTAGGGGAGGAAATGTGTGTAAACAAGCTGCAAACTCCAGGAGGTGGTGGTCAGGGGGTTGGAATTTCGGGCCATAGCAGAACAATCCAAAGCATCAGGTTTGGGGTGATAATCTCAGCACCTCGGGCTGTGCTGCGAGCTGAGCCCAGTGCAGATTTAGGCTGAACTGCTGAAGAACACCCAGGCTGCTGGAGCCAAGCTGCCAGCTCTCATTTTGGGTGAAATCACAGCACTCTCCTCGGATTTCTGCTGGGATGGGGGGATCAAAGCAGAGTTCATCCCATGGGAGCTGGAGAAACTGAGGCAGAGAGCATACAGGAGTTGGCAGCTCGTGTTTCTGACGTTTCTGAGTCCTTGAGTTACCCCCATTTCTCATGGGATCAGAAAACAATCAGCCCCAAATCTCATAAAATAAACAGCCCCAAATCCCAGAAAATAAACAGCCCCAAATCTCAGCTATCAGGACTGGACCCCGATGGGGCTTTTCACATCAGACCCTTCTGAATTCCCCCTCCAGCTTGAGGTGTGAAGGTAAATAAATTTCTCCCAGGGAAGCTGAAGAATCACCACAAGCAATTCCAGCCCATTTTCAGGCCTGGTCACTCGCCCAGAGAATGGATGTCACCCTGTGCCTCAGTTTCCTCTGCAAAATGAGACCGATCAAACCAACCCACAGGGGTGATGGTTAAACTGACAAAGGAGCTTTCTAATTAGTTATTAGGAAGAAATTCCTGAATATCAGGGTGATGAAGGGCTGGCACGTGTTGCTCAGAGTAGCTGTGGCTGCCCCTGGATCCCTGGAAGTGCCCAAGGCCAGGTTGAACCAGGCTTGGAGAAACCTGGGATGGTGGAAGCTGTCCCTGCCCATGGCAGGGGTTGGAATTAATGATCTTTAAAGTTCCTTCCAACCCAAACCCCTCTGAGATATGTGCTGGACACGATTCCAACGTTCTGAAATGTTCTCTGCCAAGTATCCAGCACAAAGAGGGAAAAACCAGTTTGGTGTTGGAGGCCTGGGGACGATGGAGGACTGTGGAAGTCGATCATCGCTGGTGCCCATCGGCTGTGGGGTGAGCAGAGACAACCCTGTGGCCTGGGCTGAGGCTGAGCTGTTTCCCCCTCATTAATATTGAGTTCTTTCCATCTCTGCAGGCCCTGAGCCAGCAGGATCCCCCATCCAGGTGCCCAGGTGGCTGATAAAGAGCCGAGGAGTGACGGACACGCACCGAGTTTGGAGCAGCGCTTATCTCCCTGCTGGCATTTCCCATTTTCTCTGGCGCAGCGCTTCACACACAGCAGAGACATTGTCCCTGTTCCACGGGGGGTGGGAAAACACCGTCCCTCCCCAGGCTGGCTCTGCCTGTGCTTCTGCCCCATAAATCAAGTGGATTTGTGCAGCTCCTCGGTCAAGTATGGGCATTAGCGCGCCTGCGACAACGCGGAGTCATTCCAGTAATGTGCACCCAGGAATGTGCTTTATCTGATTTCCCTCCTGGATTTTCTCTTCCCCAGCCCTGCAAACCAAGGCTCAGCCTCCCCTCTGGGCTCCCAGACCCAGATATCCCAAGGGAGCATCAGCAAGGAGCCGATGGGATTCACTGGAATCTTTCCAGAGAGAATGGATCCAGGAATGTGCCCCAAAAGAGGGAACAGCCTCTGTCTTTTGGACAGCAAAAAGTTCCCCAGACTGGACAGGGAAGGGACTGAGATTATGACTGTGGCAAGCACATTTCTCTCCCTCTCAGGATTTTTCACAGAGGTGCACAGAGAGAAATGAAAGAGAAAACAATTTCTATTTCTGCTCCTTGTTTTTCCCATGTGGAATGTGTTTGGAGAATTGTTTCCCTGGGGTGAGTGCTTGGTTGGATTCTGGTGAGGATTGTTTGAGCCTGATGGCCAATCCAATCCAATCCAATCCAATCCAATCCAATCCAATCCAATCCAACCCACCTAGGGCTGGACTCTCAGAGAGGGTCACGAGTTGTGTTAGAATTAGAGTCAGAGAAAGTAGTATGGAGTTTTAGTATCCTCTTTTTTAATAGCATATTAATGTATTTTAGCATAGTTATAATAAAGAAATAATTCAGCCTTCTGAATTGAGTCAGACATCCTCATTTCTTCCCATTGGGTTTACCTGCATTTACAATAGATGACAGACAGCCCTTCCAATGGGAAAATTCAACCCCTTCCCTTCATGTTTCGAAACAAGACAAGGATGGAAAAATTACTCCGGGAGCTCAAATATAACCAGGTCACCTCACAAATAGATCCCCTCAGGATTTTTGGGGATGGGGAGCTTTCCATGCTGGATTTCTTTTGAAAAAGCCTTTTTTCCTTGGTGGGAGCAGGAGGGGGCCGGCGGCCAGGGGAAACACGCCTGGAATGTGACAAGCCTGTTCTCCTGCTTGTTTGTGTAAACGAGTTGGGTCTATTCCCTTCCTCTTCAAGTGCACGTTTTTCAGCCTCCTTGCAAAGCAAATTTACTTTCAGAGCACATGGATGCCAGCACAGGGGTGAGGCGTGGTGGCTGGTGGCGATAATAATTAACAATATTAATTATTGAGAAGAATAAACTGAAGGGTGAATATTAAAGTGATGGGTGGTGAACGAGGGCTCCATCCAACAGCGGCCACCACTTCCATGCCTGTGTCACTTCTCACCTGTCTCCTGTGAGAGCAGCTGGGAATTTCCTCAGGAGGTGCTTTTCCATCAGGAAAAGCTCAGGTGCCTACAGCTGACCTGTTTTGGACATCCAGGTTGCAACCTCAGCTCCTGAGTCCCAGCTGCAGCCAAGAACTGCAGAGCAGAGCACAGAGAAACTGATAATTCACTGTAAAATTCACTGTAACGTTCACCTCAGCATCCCTGGTGGGTGAGGGAATTGCTCAGGTCCAGGAGGACACCCAGTATGGCCTTGTTTTTGTCCCAAGAAGAGCATCTTTAATTTCTCCCACTGATGTAAGGCTTTGAGATGTCCCTGTGAGGCAGATCAGGGAACAAAACTCACTGGTTTTGTCTTGAGAAATTTCCTGTTCCACCCCCTCTGCTGCCACCTTCAGTAATAACTTAGAGCAGTGACTGGTAGCAATATTTTAATAATTATTATCAATAATAATACTAATTGTAGAAATATGGTGGTGGTGATCTGGGCTCAGCTACAACATCCCTGCAAATGCCACTGCCTGAGGAGATGCCAGTAACTGCCTGGTGCCCCACTCAAGTGATGTGCAAACCCCCCAAATCATCCCCTCTCACTCACCACCCCGGTCACCAGGAGGGACAAGCAAGTTTTGGCAGTTTTACCCACCAAAACAATCCCTGGAGCAGGGAATTGGCTTTTGCAGAGTGATGCTGGGCGGGGTAAGGCTCTGTGGGCCACCCCTGCTCCTCCCTCTCCTCCCATATGTAACTGGACAGTTCAGATAAAACCCTTGGACATCCCCAGTGCCTTCCCTGCTCCCAGGGCAGGCAGCCAGACACATTTCTCCTCTTTCCCTGTCATTCCTGGCTGTCAAACCAGATTCTTGCTGCTGGGCAGGCTGGCAAACAGCCTTGACATCTCCTTATCGCGTCCTCCCGAGCAGCGTTTGAGCTGAAGCTGTGCAGGTGAGGACAGATATGTGAAAAAACTCCTCCAACTGCTCCAAACAGCACGAGCAGGGGGAAACTGAGGCTGTCAGAAGCAGCTTGGATGTGGCAGTTTGGAAGAGAAGCCTCATCCCTTGTGTCCAGACCCTATGGACCACCCGGGTGTATTTTCCAGGCCAGATTAACCCTGACTTCCCCCCGGGCCTGGGCTCAGCAGGGAGGTCACTCTCTGTCCTCCTCTCCCTTTGGATCCTGACGATTTTCCTGGCTCCAGGCTCTGCTTGCAGCATCACCAGCTTCACTCCATGTGCCCTGTCCGGCCTTTCCCACTCCTTGAACTGCTCTTTTGACAGGATCTGTGTGGAAGAGGTTTTACAGCGACTTCTGTGAGCCAGAGAGGAGTTTGAGAAGAGGATCCATGTTTACCCCTGAAAGAATTTTCTGCCAAGGTTGCTGACAACAAAACCAAGAAAAAAGGATAAATAAGAGGAACCTGCCTGTTCCAATGAGCCCTTTGTTTGTCTCTGGTGACCAATGAGTAAAGTGCAAACTTTTGAGTTGCATAAAAAGCATGCAGGCTAGAATAAAACCAGTTTGAAGCCTTCTGAAGATGGAGTGTGATGCTTTGTATTGTCTCCATCCCAACTACGACAGATCTGGAAAATCCCTCTCCATAACCACCGTGCTGGTGGGATTTGTCAGCACCACAGTCCCTCTGTGTCCTGACTCTGCTGGGATGGACCCAGGACAGTCCCTGGGCACGTCTGTGGTGGTCATCAGGGCTGCAAGGACAGTGGGACAGGTTGTGTCCTCCTCTGCGAAGCCAGTTGGGACCACCCCCACCTTTCCCCCATCAAAAAGATGGCTTAGGGCTTCCTGAGGAAACTGGGGCACAAGCACACTGAGGGCTGGTTACTTGGGAATATCGCTGATTTTGTGAGGAAGGGTTAAATTCTGACATGTTCTTCTTCTGGTGCCCAAATCCCACAAGTTTCCTTCAAGCTGATGTTGGAGTCTCATTTTGACTAGGGTTGAGGCTCATTTTGGTCCCCTTGGGAGTGCTGGGTGTGCTTGGCGTGGCCTGGCCAGTGAGATCCTAACATAAACTTCCTTTAGTGCAATTCCCAGGCTTGAATCCATTGGGCCTTGAGGAAAAAACATCCTGTGGGTTCCTCTCGTTTTGTATCCCCAGCTGTTTTCCTCCCAAGATGTGGGAACCCAGGACATCCCTCTGCCTGCCCTGGCTGGCTCCAGACCCTGGCAGGGGGCTCAGAGACGTTGGCACAAAGTCAAAAACACCTGTGGCTTCCATTTTAGCCCGTGGGAAAAGCTGCCAACTTCGTGTGAAGATTTCCAGGTCACAAGAGTTTAGGTAGCAGAGGGTGAAAAAGTAGAATTTTGGGTTTTTTTAGAATGGGGTTCAAGAGGCAAGATGGAGGCATTTGGGTGCGTCTTGTCCTTCTTCTTGTCTTCCATTTTTCACAGTGATGGTGGCACTTTTTATTGGTTTAGAGTAGAGACACACTGTCTAACATAGGTGGGTCGGTATTGGGAATTAATCGTAAATAAAGTACACGTAGTTCATAGTATAAAATGTAAACACCACCCTGGAGGGCAGAGAGAATGCTACGATCTGACTGTCTGGACAGAGCTTGGCAGGTCAGACAAAGAATTTTATAGATAAGAGAAAATAAACAACCTTGAGAAGCAAAACTGATGCATCTGGACTTCTTCTTTGGCTGTGCAGCTGGGAGGAAAAGACTTTTTATGATCTCGGGGTCATCTTGACCACAGAACCCCGAGACCAAGGCAACCTGTTCCACCAAATCTGAGCTGTTCCCATCTGAGCAGCTCTCATGACCAACAGAGGCACCTTCTCAGGGCAGCTCACCCCACCAAATGTCCCTCCTGGAGATGCTCCCACCTTGGGCAGCAGTGCTCCAACACGGTCCTCCGAGCCCTTGAACAGCCTGGGATTGGCTCGTTCTGGGTTGGGCCCTTTTCTCATGCAACATTTGGTTTCTCCACTGCAATTCCTCAGGTTTGAACAGACTCCTGTCCACTCCAGGCCTCTCCATCTCCCCAGCAATGCTGTGGAGCGTGTCAGGCGTCGAGTTCCATGTCGGGACACGTCCCAGGCACTGAGCTCCGAATGCCACGTGAGGATTGGGAACATTTTTGTGGCAAGCTGCCATCTTCCCCCGGATTGTTTTCCTCTTGAGTGACAAAGCTGGCTCTGAAATGCCTCTAATGCTTCGCTCTGCTGTGGCTTCTCTCCGACCTTATCTAATTACGGCCCTCCCTGAAGCAAAACGGGGCAATTCCTGGCATTTCCAGCGTGCTTGTGTTCGTGTCACATGGAGCCAATCCAAGCAGATGGATAATCCCAAACGCTGGTGAGGCTTCAGTCTGCCTCTCTGCAAGCTGCTGCCTCCTCAGGTGAGGATCTGGAAGGAAATCTGAAGGTAGAGCAGAGATTTTCAACAGGTCTTTGCTCAGGAGCTCAGGTCCTTGTGGAAAAACATCTTTCAGATTGAATTCTTTGAGGTTTAAGTGCCTGGATCTCTGCTCTTTCCTGTGGGAGCTCAAACACCAGGTGCCTAAGAAGACATTTTGTATTAACATCTCAATTTGGGGGTCTTAATTTCTCTGTTGATTTTCATCCCTATCATTAGGTGGGACGAATCCCACCACAGCTGCAATTAGAAGAGGTGGGACCATGCTCCAATTCCTCACTAGAGCTTCTGTCCTCATTTCCTTCTCACACAAACCCAGCCTGGCCACGTGGGCTCCATGTGGGGTGGGAAATATCACACCAGCTCTGTGCTCTGGGGTTATTTCCCTTCATCTCCCACTCAGGATTTCAACCTCACTCCTGCAGCTGTCACTCGACACAGTTATTTAGACTTTAAACCAATTGTTGATTTTTTTTTCCCCTCTTTTATTTCTCTTCCCCACCCCTTTTGGCCAATACACTTGGATGATTTTCTGGTGCAGAACTGCCGGATTAAGTCATGGATTCAGTGCCTTTTGAATGCCAAGAAAGAAATGCTCTGCATTAAAATAAATAAAAAATGTGCCAGCAGATCTAGCCCTAAGTACTATTTAAGGGCTTCTGAAAAAGCTGCTTTGACACTGGCAGGGCCACCCAGGCTCCTGTTCCTGTGTCCCCTTCTCCGGTGCCTTGGGAAGATCCTGCTCAAGGATGAGAATGGGTTTTTATTCCCATCCATTCCAGGGCCCTGTGGGTTTTGTGGGGTCCTTCCAGCTTGAACAGGGTGAGAAATTATTGTAATAAAAGGATTTTTCCCATTCCTCAGCCAGGTGAGATCCAGGCCACCAAGAAAAGGACAAAGAGCAGCTCTGTGTGAGGATCACTGGTGGATCAGCCCTTCACAAGGTCAGAGATCCAAGTTCAACCTTGTCCTTCCCTCTGCCCTGCCCTTATCTCCAAATCCTCAAGGAAGGGAGCGATTGGATGATGCAACTCATTAATTTCTCGTCAGAGTGGATATGAACTGCTCTTGCAATATTTCTCCTTTGCTTTTAATCAGAAAGTTTGGGACAAAATAATATTTCCTGGCAAGTTTGGTGGGAAACAGGATGTGCCTAGGTTTTATTAATTTATGAAATAAAGAACGCTTCAAAAATTGTCCAAAACACCAATTCACACTCAACTGCTCTGAATAGCATTTTTGGTGGCTGAAATCAGGTGATAATTTTATCCTGGTAGGCCCAAGTGGGATAAACTAGCAAAATAGTTCAAAAATATTGAAAAAGCTCTTTTCAGTTCTAGATTTCTGCAAATAAATGTTTGGTTTAGCCCATGGCAGAAGTGATTCATTTGTGACCTCTGCTGGAGACTTCAGGGGGACAGTTGAGGACAAAAAGTAAAATGGGGATGGGAACTTTTTCAAAAGAAATTTTAAAATGTGAGAGAACGAGGGAAGTATCACCTGTGGAAAATTTGGTTGCCCTCTCTGAAATATGGTCAAGCCAAGGGTAAGAAATTCAGGTTGCTCTGATCATTGCTGGTAAATTGCTTCACTTGAATTCAATTCTGCACTTGAAAAAATAGATGCTGGTTTTAGGGGCATTACCAAAGCTGAATTTAGTGACCTCTCCCAAGGCAAGTCCAAATGACAGCAGCCAGAGGGCCCCAAAGAGGGAGAAAAACCAAAAATCCATGGCTGTGCTCAGAAACATGATTTGATCAGTCTGAGCTCCAGTTTCCCACTCACTAAAAATGCCAGGAGCAGTTTCAAAGCTCCTCAGCTATTCTGAACTGCAAAATAAATACCACTGGTTTAGAGACAACCTCGGTAGGGTTTTCTCCCTACTAATTCTTTTCAGCATTTTTTCCAGATTTTTTTTTTTCCCTTGGGAATATGGTTTCAGCATTACCAACCTGTGGGATTCCTGGGGTTCCTGACATTTCTCCCTCTGCAGTTCCAACTTCTGGGCTCTTGAAATTTCAGAGAAGTCATGACTTTCCTCTTGAGGAACCAGCAGCTTTTAGCTCATGGAGAAGCACAACAGATCTTGGAAAAGTTACAGATTCAGAATTCAGAAAGAAAAGGGGCTGTGCCCAAAGTCTAGGTGGCTAAAGTGATGACACGTGTTTGGAATCCTCACTGATCCCACCCTTCTCATCCCTCTTGGAGCTCCACTGCTCCACAGCTGATGGATATTTGAGTTTCCAGCCCCTTGCTGCTGAGATAGTCAAAGCAACACAAGCTGATAATTAGTAAAAAAATTATCACACCGCCAGGAAGAGGGAAAAAATAGGGGGGAAAAAATGGTGTGACTGAAGCTCCCAGCTCGCTCCTGGCATGTTTTCCCTTTGGCAGCTCATCCTGGGGGTGCCCTTCATGGTCAGGACTCTAATTAGCCACTTGTGCCTCCCTGCAGGGATCTGGATGTGCTTCCCCAGAGCCGTGCATCCCTCGGGAGGGCACGGAGGGGAGGCTGGCAGCCTCCTGCACAGTTTGCTCTGGCTCAGTCTCATCCTCCTCCTTTCCCTCCTTCCTCTTGTTTTGCTTTGTGACGAGCTGCTGACTGCTTGAAGAGATGTGAATTGGTTTGATTGAATTAATCCCTTTAAGAAATATAGATCTGGTGTTGGTACATTCCCCTCCATCCCCCTGGACAGATTGTTGGCTCCGCGCTCCGGCGGGACTGGGAGCTCCGGCTGCTCCACGGCTGCCTCCCGTTTTCCCCCCAGCCAGGAATTTATGATATAACCCAGCTTTTCCCAGTGTTGTTCCCGTGGGGACAGCACTGATTTCCTGGCTTTGCATGCAGCTGTGCATCAGCATCCTGGGTGTGCTGCAAGCCTCCACCCCAACCCGCCAGGAGAGGATGGACGAGCCAACTTGGACATTCCCGTGGGAGCAGGAAGGGGCTCACAGCTGGTCTGAGAGGCAGAAAGAGTCATTTGAAGAGGAGAAGCTGATAAGAGTCCCTCGAAAGGACTATTGGGGTGGAAATGGAGAAGAAGAAGAGATAAACGAGGGGCCTGCAGTTAGATTTTGGTGGAAAACAATCGTGGAGACCTCCTTGCACCAATGAACTTTATGTTGATTTATTGTGGCCAATGAAAAGGTATAAACTTTGTGAGAGGGTATGAAAGGCAGCATGCTGCTAAAATAAAAGAGAGAAGCCTTCTCAAACACAGGGCGTTCTTCTCTTTGTTATGACCATCTCAACAGTGACACCAGCGTGGGTCCTTGATCACTCCTCTGAATTTTCCAGGCAGGACACAGGTCAAGCACGAGGGATCTGGGTGTTCTTACTCACAAAGCAAATTATTACCCATGTTGAGCAACTGGCACCTGCCCAAGAGGGGAAAGAATTATTAGAGAAACTTTCTGCAGAGATTCTGCCCTGTCTAGTGCTGGGAGCTTATCAGGGCTGGATGATGTTGAGGAAGGATGTTTGTCCAGTCAGACACTTTCTGTTGAAGAGATTTCTCCTCCACCAACCAGAAAAGCCCCCACTCATGTGGAGAGCTTCCTCCTTGGCCGTGGCAAATGTACTTGAGGCCGTGTACCTGAGCCCAGCCCTGAAAGCAACCACTGTGCTAAAGTGTTTGCTTGGCCTCAGAAATGTGAAGAGAGGGAATTTCTCTTTAGGAAGCTCAAAGATGTTGGTTTTGAGTTCATTCTGTGCTTGATCCAAAGCTTCTTGAAGTCGATGCAGAGTTATTGTTCACTGGATTGGGCTCTGAGCCCACAAACTCATGCCTGAGCAGCAAAATGATACATAGAAAATATCTCCAAATGAAGAAAGAACTTGTCTCCAAAATCCCCCATGAAATGCCAGGCACTGGAGATCCTCTCCCTGCTGGGCACCAGAGGGGTCACCCTTCTGAATCTCCATCTGCATCGATGTCCAGTTTGCTTCTGAAACCTGCTGGAATCTCGTTCTCTGTTCCCCGGGGCAACCACACACCTCAGACAAAGCCTGATTATTATTTTTTTTTTTAATATATTCCTTTATTGTCTTTTCCACAGGTACATAGGTGTTTTACCCATTCCTATAAAGCTTTGGAAGGTTTTGTTTGAAGTAATTAAAGCCCATCTCCAGCTCTGTAGGATATGAAGCCGGTGCAGTGAGGGCTGGTGCCTGGCCAGGATGAGGGAGGTCCTGGCACAGAGTGTGGCTGAGAGCAGAGGGCTGGAGCTTGTCCTGCCTCCTGGGCTCTGTCCAGCTCTGGTGGAATTTGGTCTGACACTTCCCTCTACAAGTTGGTCTTCGAACTTTGCTTTCAGTATTTGGGATGAAATTTTCCAGGCCCACATCTGCCTCTTTGCTGCTGCTGAGAGGGGAGACCTCAGTGGTTTGCTCCTCTCAGCAACACCTGCTGGATTTGGTGGTGTCAACTCACACGTTTTTGGGGAAAGATCTCCTACCCCAGTTTGCAGTGGAGTTAACTGAGGATTTTGTCCTCCTCCAGGGAGGAAAACTCCTGTTTGCACATGGCCAGGAGAAATTAGTTTAAAAGGCAAAGGTAAATCCTGCCACATCCCATCCTCATGGCAAACCCTCCAAGCCCAGAGCCATTGCCATGGCCAGTCCTGGTGCTGGGATGGTGCTGGTCAGAGTTTGAAGCTCTCCATGTCACTGATTGTCCATTTCAGTGGTTATCATCCGTGGCTCCAGGAAGCCCCTGAGGCTAGCAAGGCTTGACAAACCCCATGGAGATATAAATCTTCATGAAAAGGGAACCCAGACCCTGAAAAATATCACAGAATCACAGAACAGCTTTGGTTGTAAGAGACTTTAAAGTCATTGCGACCCTGCCATGGGACACCTTCCTCTAGACCAGAGTGCTCCAAGCCTGGCCTTGGACACTTCCAGGGAAGTGGAATGATGGGGATGGGGTTTCTCAAGCTCAGAATATCAGCTTCTACAGAAAACATCTTTCAGTTGTGCTGGTTTTGGACTTAAAGTGTTTTTTTTGGCTGAACAGATCCAGCTGTTTGTCTGCAGGTATCCCAGCACACACCTGGATATTCCATCCCCCTATGGAAAACCATCCAGGACCACACTGCTGCTGCTTTTCCAGGCCCTCGTGCTCCTTCCTTCCCTCTTGGAGCCTGGCTGGGATGTAGCAGCCATTCCCTGGGGGTGCTGCTCCAGGGGCTGCTCATCTCCTTCCACGGTATCCAGCCCCACATTCCTGCAGGGCAGCCTGACACCTTGGGCTCTCACAGGCCAGCAGTGGAAAAGCAAATTTTCCCTTCTAGGCATGTTTGAAAGAAGGCACCAGAGAAGAATTTCCAGTGGAAAAATACCAAACTCTTGTACTTGACTGAGAAACAAAATAGATTGCAACAATGCTTTCCTCTGGGAGGAATTTTCCTACCTGGGGGCGCTGAGGGGGGGGGAAAAGGACTTGAACAGACAGGTATGAGGTTAAAAAAATGGTAAGGTCCTTTTTTTTTTGCACAGGCAAAAGGGGAGGTTGGTGGCAGAGCATCTCTCCTGCATCTGCTGTGCACCAGGGGTTGTTTCCTTGGATGCCTTGTGGCGTTTTCCTGGTGGAGCTGGAAGGATGAGTCCCCACCAGGAGAGAAAGGCCTGGAATACATTTTGTTCTACCATGGTGTACATTTCACACCCATATACACTTATTTATTGTGTATTTATGGACACTCAGGGCCATGTAAGTGCTTCAAGAGATGGAACACCTCTCCTATGAGGAGAAGCTGGGACAGCTGGGAATGTTCCTCTGGAGAGAAGCTCCAGGGAGAGCTCAGAGCCCTTCCAGGTCCTAAAGGGGCTCCAGGAGAGCTGGAGAGGGAATGGGGACAAGGGATGGAGGGGCAGGACACAGGGAGTAGCTCCCAGTGCCAGAGGGCAGGGATGGATGGGAGATTGGGAATTGGGAATTCCTGGCTGGGATGGAATTCCCAGAGCAGCTGTGGCTGCCCCTGGATCCCTGGAAATGTGCAGGACCAGGCTGGATGGGGCTGGGAGCAGCCTGGGCTAGTGGAAGATGTCCCTGCTCACGGGGTGAATTTTGATGTCCCTTCCAACCCAAACCATCCTGGGATTCTCTCCCCCCATGAATTTGCTGCATATCATTATTTAATGTATATTTAATTTCATAGAATCACGGGAGAATTGAGGCTGGCAGGGATCTCTGGAGATCACTCTGCTCAAGCAGAGTAACCTAGAACAGGCTGCCCAAGACCATTTTCCATTGGATTTTGCCTTTCTCCAAGAATGGAGGTGCCACCACCTCCCTGGGCAGCCCTGTTTGACCACCCTCACAGTGCAAAAATCTGCTTTTTACATTTAAATGGAATTTCTTAATTATGTCTCTCAATTTATAATAATTATTTTATTTTGAGGGCTCACCAGGGTCTTTGAAATGCATGTCCATGAGACTTCCAGCCCAAGGCCCAAATTCAGGTCCAAATTCAGACTCCAGCTCTCTGGGACTGACGTGCAGACCTGACCCTGCCCTGGGGATGGTCCCACCTCACCCCCCCTGTCTCATGGCGAGCAGGGAACAACCTGAGCCACCTTTCCAACACCTCTCACCCCACCTCCCACTGGCCAAACGCCCCACCAGGCATCGTTGTGCCCAAAGCACGTGCTGGAACACGGCCTGAAATCCTGCTCAGAAGGGGATGGGGGCTCCTCTGGTGGCTTCCTGAGGTCCTCTGAGCAGCAGGACCCAGCCCTGGGGCTGACAATGGGCTGCTTGTTGGGCTGAGGTGCTCAGCAGGACCCCGAGGTAAAGGGGAGACTCCCTTGTACTGCTTCTTGCTTAATAACAGGCTTGGGGATATTAATTACCTTAATTAGGGCTGGCCAAACCTGTTTGGCTTGGAGCTGGGAGTCGGTGGGACCAGCTCTCTCAGCTTTTTTCTGCTCTCAGGTCTCGTGATGTTCCCCAAAGAGTGAGACCTGTCCCATTTCAAAGGTAATTAAAAGGTTTTTGAGAGGCTCCAAAGATCCTGAAGCTTTCCGAGCCCCGAGCCCTCCTTTCGTGTGGGGCTGTGCTGCATAAACAGCAAGAAAAGTGCCTTTTCCTCCCCAAAACAGAACCCAGATGTTTTCAGTAATTCAGGGAAGCACTGGGCAGCTTCCCAACCATAAGCATAAGACAGCACCAATGCAAAAAAAAAATAATTTTTAGGATCATAAATTATCTATGGAGATGTGGAGGGTGGGTTTGCAGATGAAGAACCTGGGCCTGCTGTGAGGCTGGAGGTGGCTCAGTCATAAATTTCTTCTCTGGTTATGGCAGCTGGGATCCTTTGTGCTTCACTGTGCCTGTGATCAATGCAAAGTGAGACTTAACCTAAAGAAAAATGTACCACTTCCCTCCTGTGACTCCTTTTTCTTTTTCTCTTTCTCTTTTTCTTTTTCTTTTTCTTTTTTTCTTTTTCTTTTTTTCTTTTTCTTTTTTTTTTCTTTTTTCTTTTTCTTTTCCTTTTTCTTTTTTTTCTTTTTCTTTTTTTTATTTTTCTTATTTTTATTTTTTTTTCTTTTACTTTTTTATATTTTACTATTTTACCTTTATTTTTCTTCCTTCTCTTTCCTCACCATGGCTGCTGTCCTTTGTGGTTTTGAAACCCCTGCAGGTTGATTTCTTGTCCATCCCTCTGGGAGAATGAAAGAAAAGCTGTGTACAAGTATTTTTTTAAGACAAAACCAGACATAACATGGTGGTTATGAACAAGAAAGAGGGATTTTCACTTGAAATGCTGTGAGCTCAGGCACTGAGGGCCTTGCTGTGTAATATTTAGGGTTGAGCTGACACCTTGTAGGATCTCTGAGGACCATCCCAGCTGGAGATGCTCAGACTCATCAGTTTTGCCTCCTCCATGGATGACCCTGACCCAGTGCCCAGCTGCTCCTTGTTCCTCTCCTTTCTCCTTGGCCCATGCAAGGTCCCAGAATTCCCAACATCCCCAGGGATGTTGGATCCCCCACCCTGCAGTGGGATTTGGGGGTCTCCCTCCTGCTGGACCTCACCCCAGCTCCTCTGTCACCTTTTGTCCTCAACACTGAATTAAAGACTCTCCTACACACACTCAATTTTTCTCAACCCACCTCTCATCTCCAACAAACTTCCCGAGCCTCTGACTTGGGAGGAGGATTCCCAGATCCCAAAAAACCCAGTGCAGCTTCCTCCCCCTGTCCTGGTGCTTTAGCAGGATCTCCAGGAAATGTGCCCTGCCTTTCTCCTTACCTTAGGAGCAAAAAATTGTTGCTTAAGCAGGTTTCAGGCATCCCAGCCTGTGACCTTTCTGTAACTGTTTGAATGAATGTATTGACTTGTTCTGTGAATTATAAACTCGTTTAACTCTTTACTGACTCCCCAGTGCTTGGTGAGAAGGGCTGGGATCCAGGGAATATCTGATGTGCCAAAATCTCTTTGAGCTTGTGGGAATGAGGAGCTTAATCCTTATATCAGATCGAGTTCAAAATGCCCTTTCCAGTGGCAAACCCTACCTTTCCTTTTAGAAAATGCTTCCCTGACTTTCAGTCTATGAGAAATAAATGTGCTGTGCCTTTAATCTTAACCCTACCAAGATTTTCTTCTTTAAAAAAACACACACACAACCCAAACCGACTGCACTCCAGCAAACACCTGTATTGCCACTGAAAGGCCTTTTGCTAATATATTTTTCCCCCCTGTTCTTCTTGATCACACCTGTCTAGCTTTGGGCAAAATAAAATATTCACATAGCTGCCAGAAGTAAAGTTCTTTCGTGGCTTGAGCTACTGTGTGTAAAGATCTCCAAAGAAATGTCAGATCACTTTATTGAATCCTACTGAAAACTTGTTTGACAGTAACATGCAGAAAGGATCAGGACCTCTCCGTAATTGCCAGTGGGTTGAAAAGAGCGTTTGTTTTGAAGGCTTAAAAAATGTGGGGCTTTTTTCTTTCTTTTTTTCTTTCTTTTTTCCTTTTTTTTTCTTTTTTTTTTCTTGTTTTTTTTTTCCGCTTTTTTTTTCTTTTTTTTTTTCCTCTTTTTTAAAAATTTAATTTGTGATGAAATTTGATTGCATTAAAAACACGCTGCTGGTGCATTTGCATAGGTGCATGAACACACACTGCCTGCACACGAACACACGGGGAGGGCTGGTTCTGCAGCTGGATTGCAGCCACTTCCATTGCTGCCAGAGCCCAGCCACGGGCCCAGCAGATTAAAATATGCAATTTTTCAGGTGCTCTGAGCTTTGCACCGGGGTGAAAAGCACCTTTATGCAAAGGACTTCTGCCCTTGTGAAGTCCAGAGTGTGAGCAGGTCAGAGCTGCCTCAGAGAGGTGAATTCCACCCTCTGCACACTCTGTCTCACAGCCCTGTCCTCCCCTGAGTGGGAACAAACAGCTATTGTAGTGGGGGAAATAATTAGGAGCAGGTGAAAGCCTATTTTTATTGACCCTCTGACCAAACTGATATTTAATTTACAATAGGAGTTGTTGCCTCTCCAGGTCCTCGCTGTTTGCTCCCAGATGTTAATTATGGTTTGTCAGTCCTGTGTCTGCTGTGTGAAATTTGTGTTCCTCTGAGCAAGACACCGTGCTGAGCTCTGCCTTGGCTTTCTTCTTTAATTACTCTTTGATTTTTGAAAGGAATAACCTGGGATTGCTGATGTGATTAAGTTCTGGAACCCCCAGTTCTATCTGAGCTTCCCATGAAGTTTAATCTGAGCTAGCCTGTGTCTGCAGCTATCAGACCTCAAACTCTGGGAGTTTTTATGAGTGCTCCAACCCCAACTCTGGGTTCCTTTCCCCAAATGCTGCTCCTGTTAACCCCCGATGAAGCTGCATCCTCAGAGATGGGCTCTTACTTTGAGGTCTGAGTTTTCTGTTCCTTAGGCTTCCCCAAGTCCTCAGGTGGTGTCACACCTGGTGTTTTTCATATTTAAACCCTGGCCCCTGACTTTCTGCTGTCCCAACTCTTCTGTGGGCATTCCCCTGATAAATGGCACCCTGGATATGACAGGATTTTGGGACACCTGAAGCCACCTGTGGCACCAGCTCAGAGAAATCTCAGCCCCCTGGCTTGGACTGAAGTGCAGCAGGTTCAGCAAGGATGGTGCTCACCTCACCCACCTTTAGATGGCCACAGAGCTGGTTTGGCACTCTGGGATGGCCACCTGCCCTTTGCTGCCCAGAAAAACAAACAGGAAGGCTTTGAGGAAAGGTTCAGCCTGAAGAGACGTGAGAGAAGCTGCCACCTTCTCTGGATGTTCAAAGTTAAGAGGGTTGGACCATTCCCAAGGGTCTCCATCTGGGCTTGATTTTGACGGTGAACACAGCAGCTGGGCTTGATTTGTGCTCTTAGAATCATGGAATATCCTGGTTTGAAGGGATCACAAGGATCATTGGGTCCAACCTTTGGTGTAGCCAAAGTGATGGAGTGGCTGAATGTGGTGTGCATATCAGAGTAAATTCAATATTGTCAGCTGGAACTTTGGGACGCAAAACCACAGAATTCCCAGAATGAGCAGGTTGGAAGAGACCTTCAAGATCATTGAGTCCAGCCCAGCCCCAACACCTCAACTCAACCCTGGCACCCAGTGCCACATCCAGGCTTTGTTAAACACACCCAGGGATGGGGACTCCACCACCTCCCCAGGCAGCCATTCCAGAACTTTATCACCTTTCTGTAAAAAACTTTTTCCTGATATCCAACCTAAACTTCCCTTGGTGCAGCTCGAGGCTGTGTGCTCTGGTTCTGTCAGTTCCTGGAGACAGAGCCCAGCCCCAGCTGAGCACAGCCACCTTTCAGGAGCTGTGGGGAGTGCTGAGGTCACCCCTGAGTCTCCTTTTCTCCAGGCTGGGCACCCCCAGCTCCCTCAGGGGTTCCTCACAGGGTTTGTGTTCCCAGCCCCTCTCCAGCCTCGTTGTCCCCTCTGGACGTGTCCCAATGTCCTTCCCAAGCTGAGGGGCCAGAGCTGGGCACAGCACTCAAGGTGTGCCCTCGCCAGTGCCCAGCACAGGGGCAGAATGACCTCCCTGCTCCTGCTGGCCACTCCATTCCTGATAATAAAATCAATAAACTTCCCTGATCAGCAAAACAGAGCAGCCCAAGGCAAAGGGGCTTGGCCAACGTCACAGAAGGAGCCAGACCCATGACAGGACAGAATTGAAGAAGAGCTGGTGAGGGCACCATTTCCAGCCTGGAGACATCAGCAGCACAATGTGTGGTTGCTGGTGGGGCTAATATTTACTGTCCAGCTCCTCCAGACATCCCATTTCCCAGCTGAGGGAATGACCCTGGCTTCCTTGGCTTTATCAACAGGAGCCCTACAATTAGCCAACACCCTAAGCAAAGTCCTCTCATAAAACCAACTTGTGATCATCCAGAGATTCACCCTAGGAGAGACCTCCAGCAGTGATGGTGTTTTTGAATGTGTCCTGTGTTCCAAAAATTCATGGAGTCACCATTCTGTTGCAGGGATGGATTGGGAAGGCCAACGTGCCCCTCACCCCCTCCCCTGTGCTGGTTGCAAAAGGCTGGTTTGCCACTGGAATCCCTCATCCATTTAATTTTTGCTTTTCACGACTCCAGCTGAGGAAGAGGAGGTGAAGGATAGCTCAGCAAGCTTCTCCTGGTGATGGGGAGCCTGGAGTTTGCAATTTCCCGTAGCAAAAGAGATTTTACCTGTGGATTTGGGAGCACTGGATGAGAGGAAGCTGTGTGAATTAGAAGCATGTCCTCCAGCATGGCTGACCTGAGTGACAAGAAGAATTCCAGATCAGGTCTGCCCACATAGAGCTTCCTTAAAACTACCCAGCCTAACAGCCTTGGCAGGGCTGTGACAACTTTTCAGCGCCAGTCTTGCAAGAGAGACTTAAAAAGACTTTATTCAGGACATCCAGAGTCACTGGAGGAGCTGGGAGTACCTGATAGCATCCAAAATTTGCTGGTTTAGGTGGTACCTCCCTTGTTTAGTGGGAAGAGCTCTCTGCAAAGCCCTCCTCGTGCACAGTGCTGGATCCCATCCACAGACACACCTGCATGAACACGGAGTTCTGCCCGTGCCGGAGCGCGCAGGATCTCACGCTCTGCTGGGACCTGCCACCACCTCCCTGCTCCACAGAACCTCCTGCAGAGCCTCTGCTGTCCAGTCACACCCTGGGGAACCCTCTCCTGGGCTTTTGCTTCCCCCTCTATCCATGCATGAATATCCCTGCCCATGAATGCTGAATCTTTGCTTCTTTTTTTGCCAAATGCTTGAGATGGAATTTCTTGTTGGGACTCAGATGTTTATCAGTTCTTATCTCTGTCACAGTCTCACATACCCTGAGTTCTGCAGCCCTTCACTCTGACAAACTAAACATGGAGCCCATCTCTCTCTGCAAGGCCTTTTAAGGATCAACTGTCCAATTAAGAAATGACACCTGAATTATTTTTACTTTTAACCCAATAACCAACCACCCGTGCCCACAATGGGGACTTTTTTATCCAATTACACAGAACCACCCAAACCCATGGAGAAGGAGAAGGAGAAGGAGAAGGAGAAGGAGAAGGAGAAGGAGAAGGAGAAGGAGAAGGAGAAGGAGAAGGAGAAGGAGAAGGAGAAGGAGAAGGAGAAGGAGAAGGAGAAGGAGAAGGAGAAGGAGAAGAAGGAGGAGTAAAAGAAGAAGAAGAAGAAGAAGAAGAAGAAGAAGAAGAAGAAGGTCAAAAAGAAGGAGAAGCCGCTACCCTAAAACCTCCATCTTGCTTTATATCTATTCCTGTATTCTAAACTCTCAAACTCTGAGTTTCCCACCCTGTGATATCACACACTTCTAGTCAAACTCCACCCCCACAATCCCAGTTCTGCCATTCCATTTTGGAAGCTTCTCCACAGCCTCAGGTCAATGCAGTGTTCTCCTGGGGGTCAGTGCCTGGCAGCACAGAAAACCCAAAATTCTCAGCAGCCAGGGTTCCAACAAATTCATCCACATGGATAGATGGACTCTGCATGCCATGTTAGAGACTCACAGCCCACCACATCAGCAGGTCCAGGTTCTGCAAGGAGAAATCAGGAAAGTGAGTGGTATTCGCTTTTGTGCTACACTCGGGTGAAACTCATGCCCTGATCTCTCCCTGGAACCTGGGATCACCATTCCCTTGGGGAGAACAGACCTCTCCAGGGGCAAGGCTGATCTGGGGTGGTCCAAATTGCTCGTTGGGATGAGGTTTCCTCAGAAACTCCACCCTGCATATGAAGCCCGGTGCAAAATCCATCTGACCATGTGCATACACAGAATATCTCTTCTTTAAGAAATCCAGGGGAGGTCCAGGCTGCATCCACAGGGTGCTCTGGAAAGGTGGTGGAAAAAATCAAGAAGGATTTAAAAATTTCTGGCCTGGTCTGACACTGGGGATCCAAACACTGATGGAATTTCAAACCAGCACCTCCAGCAGGTCCCTGAACAGAGGTGTGACCTGCACCAGGTGCTTTTGTCTCCCCAACACTTCCCACGCAACCCTTCATCTTTCCCATGGATAAATAATTCCAGTCTATCTCTTGGGATTGAGAACTGTTTTGGTGATGGGGTGAGGGCTTATTCTGCACAGCATCAGCTCCCAGTGCCATGGGGGCTTCATCCCATGACAGCAAACTCCAGCAGCTTCAGCTTCAGCACTCACTAATCACTGCTAAATAAGCAAAGGGGCAGGAAGGCCACTGAACTCATAACAGGCGTGTTTAAATCAAGGAAAGAAAAATCAGAGGCCAAAAATTAAGGTGCTTTGATCCTTGATTTTATGTCAACAGAGACGAAAGAAGAACACTAAGTCTTTTTATTTTTTACCAGCTGCTGCTTGAAACAAAATAATTGGATAATTAAAAGGCCTTGCCTTATGTCAATTTTATTTAGGTGCCTTGATCCACTGATGGAATGTGTCATTGATAGAAGGTTTAAGAGCTCATTAGAAAAATCCTGGAGATAAACCCAGGGCTCAGCCCCTTCAAAGGGCTGTCAGCAGTGAGGGGAGCAGGGATGCTGGCCCGGAGTGTCCAGTGGAATGGTGCCACGAGGGAGAGGCTGGAGGAAAACAGGTTGTTCCCTGAGCACAGCCAGGCTGCAGGTGCTGAGGAGCACCCCGAGCCCTCCCTTGGGGCTGGTTTGGGTCTGAAGGGACAGATTTGGTTGCTGTGAGGGTGTGGCATTCCTCCTTGGCGGGGTGGTGAGGGTTTTGGCGTGGTGAGACCTTGAAGGTCCATCCCAACTTGGTGGTGTTTGCAATCCCATGCCAAGCGTGGCGTTTCCCACCCTTCTTTGTCCGGAATGAACACCTTGCCCCTGGCTCAGCAAGTCCCAAAACACTCAAACCCCTGCTGTCTCTTTTGAAAACAATGTTTAATACTCATATTTAATGTCTTGTGAGGCGTTTGACGTCTCTTGGTGTAAAAACTCTTCTTGGTGTAAATGCATCCCTTTAGACCCAAGGCTGAGGATAAAGTACAGCTCCTGGGTGGGAAAATGATTAAAACACTGGGGACAAAGAACAATTTATTTTGAAGTATTTCTTCCCACTATGGATTTTGGGTGAATGTTTCCAAAGGGTTCTGAGCAGGGACCATCCCTGACTCTGTGACTCGTGTGAGCCTTTAGAAATAAACTTCCAGGTACTGATGGGTGGCTGCTTTTGAAAAATAAACCTTTTATCTTAAATCAATTAAGATAAATTTATGCCAATTGTTGGCATCATTTTGCCAACATTGGTTCTACGGTTATAAGTCCTTTGCAATTCCATTTCCCTGTTTGTCACTTTTTGTGACCACAGCAAAGTGCAGCCCACGGGCAGAGAGGGATGAGGTGGTGTTACCTGTGTTACCTGTGCTGGGTGGGGCTGGTCCCACGGCTGTCAAAAGGGAAACAGATGTAGGGGAGCCATGGGGGTGTATATAAAAATAAAAATAAAAATAAAAATAAAAATAAAAATAAAAATAAAAATAAAAATAAAAATAAAAATAAAAATAAAAATAATAAAAAAAATTAAAAATAAAAATAAAAATAAAAATAAAAATAAAAATAACAACAACTATAACTATAACTATAAATATGAATATAAATATTTGGTATCTGTGTGCCTAAGGGCTGTGTACATAGATGTCTTTAAATAAAAAGAAGAACAAAGAAATATGTATAAAAATAAAGAATATATAAAAATATATTTTTTCTATAAATTTATAAAAAATATATAAAGATGTATACACATATAGAAAGAAATATATACATATATGTGTATCTATATGAAATATAAATTTATATATCCTTCACATATGTATTTCAAGAATAGAATAGAATAGAATAGAACTGAATATATTTCATTATATTTCAATAGCATACATATATATTTCATATATTAGTATATCTATATATTTCATATATAAGTATATATCTAGAGATCATATATCTGTGATATATATATCTAATATATATCTACTTATAAATTTAATAGATAAATATATCTATGAAATATATATTAAGTACTCATATATATGTATGAATATATGCATAGAAGTATGCATATATACATAAAGAATATATTATAAAGATATATATATTCAAAAATATATATATAAAGAAATATATGTATATAAAGAAAAATATAGATACACGTATAGACAAAGAAATATATCTTTATCTATATATCTATATATCTATATATCTATATAGCTATATAGCTATATAGCTATATAGCTATATAGCTATATAGCTATATTTCAATATATCCATATATCCATATATATATCAGGGACAAATTCAGTCTGTATGCAAAGGGTTGACGACACTTTTAAACCCAGTGAAATGATGTGAACTCAGCGTGGCGCCTCAGGTTTGAGCTTTTATATTTTCAGATTCTGAGCTGCTTTAGTGTGTGGGTCTGAGCTTCATACCAGGGGATGCTGAGCTCTCCTCACAGAGCAGGAGACAAAACAATTCCTGCTCCAGCTGGGCACCAAGGACAAATGATCCAAATCTCAGCCCAAGAGCACAAACACTGTGGGCTGGAGAGAGAAAAACAAGCAGGATGGGACTGCCTGGGCTAAAGCTGGAATGGGACAATGAACTCCAAGGTGCCAATGGAGCAGAACTGATCCCAGGGAGAGCCCCCGGGAGCGCTTGTGCATTTTGGGACCATTTTGGTTCATTTTGGGTGCAGCCCTGGCTGGGCTCTGGTGCTGCCCAAGGTGGATCCAGGGAGGAAATCCTTTGACTAAATCCCTGCAAATGGAGAGGAGGAGTCCAAAATACAGGAGAAATGCAAAGAAATCATTCCCTTGACAAAAAGGATGAGAGGATTTTTGGGAATCGTGGTCTTCACAGGTGGAATTCTTTCTCCAGGCCATTCGTGATGAATTCCCATCTGATGGTGTCTGTGTGGAAGCCAAATTGGGCTGGGAGTGACTCATGTGGTGATTCTTCCATGGCTCTCAGAGGCCAGAGCTTCTCCTCATCCTCTGCCTCAGTTCAGGGAAAGAGTTTAAATAGCCAGAGAAGTGCTGGAATTGCTCTCCCAGACTTCTTGTGTGAATAAAAGCCAGAGAAGGAAAAATCCTGCTTGAGTTAGAAAATAATATATTACACATTGTCACCCTGATTCTTAAGATTTTCTAAAGCCTTCTGAGTTTACATTCTGTTAGAGAACTCTCTCACACAATTTCTGTAAACAACATATTGTTTTGCATTCCTTCATAGAGGGGGAGAAATTTGATGTACTGGTGGTTTGTCCAATGTCATTGGAGAGGTGGCACATTCACCCTCCAATCCACTGTCACCTTTGGAAAAGTATAAATGCTGGAGTCAGAAAATAAACTTCCTCTTTTTCACCTTTGCAATAACAGTGGCTCATGTTGTGCTTTCACGTGTCCTGTAGTGACAACACATTATACATTATAATACATAAATGCATATTATATTAGATAAAATGTTTATCTCTCTAAAACCTGTGTGATGTGATTTGTCATCCTCTCTGCTAAATTTTCCCATCACACAATCAAGCTCAGGCGCTGTGTTTGGTCTTTGATTTTATCTAACTTTGTTTATTTGCATTTAAATCTCCTCTCACCTTTGTGAGACAGAATGAAGAGCTCTTTATTTCTGAGCACTCATTCCGTGGACAATTCATGGGCTCACAAACTACCATCCTTCTGTCCATGGAGTTGGTGGACTGACCTCCTCTAACAATTTCCAGCTTTGCCTCCATTCCTGGGACTCTCCTCCAACTCCTCTTTGATTTAACAGAGCCTTTTCATGCCTCTGCCTCCTGGTATTTCAGCTGTGCCCAGTTTGCAGCCTGGGAGGACTGGCTTGGGCAGTGGGAGGACTTAGCAGGACCTCTCAGCACCTCCTTCACCATCCCTAAAAACCTGCTTTGGATCCTCCCCAGCAAGAACATCTCCCTCCACTGCCTGCTGGAGCAACCCAGGGAATCTGAGGCTCTCACAGGAGTGTGGGGTCATGAGCACATCCCAAAAATTCAGTATTTCCTCCTTCCCAGCATCCAAGAGCACTGGAGATTTCATCAATGAACCCCGGCTGCAGGCAGACTGGGCTGAATCATGGAATCATGGAATATTCTGAGTTGGAAGGGGCCCACAAGTATCATGAGTCCAACCCTGACAATCCCACCCTGTGCATCCCTGAGAGCCTTGTTCAAACTCTCCTGGAGCTCTGGCAACCTTGGGAATGTGACCATTCCCTGGGAAGCCTGGGCAGTGCCCAGCACCTTCCAGGGGAAGAAAATTTCTGTGAGATCCAACCTAAACCTTGGTACAAGACCATCTTTAAGGTCCCCTCCAACCCAGACCAGTGTATGGTTCTGTTACTTTGAAAGCTCTCACTTGTGTCTCCAAAGGGTTCCAAAGTCCCTTTGGCTTTCCAATTCTCTCCTTCCCATGGCCACAAAATTCCTGCATTTATTCATTTATTTTACCTTCCAGTCCCATTTCCTGCTGTGGGAAAAGCACCCAGGTTTTTAATCCACGCCTTCAGAGCTGGTTCCTTTACACAGAATCAGCGCTGCCACCCTCAAACAGAAATGCTGGACCTTTACCCAGGTCTGTGCTGGTGTTGGGAAGGTATCCCACTGTTGTTCTCTTCACAGATTATTATTCACCCAAGGAATTGTTCACTAAATCAGTGAAAACTCTGACTCATCTCAAGCCTTTCCCTTGGGTCCTGTCCCCAGTCACAGGGAGCAGAGACGAGAGCTGCCTCTCCATTCACAGAATTCACAGAATGACCAGGTTGGAAGAGACCTTCAAGATCATCGAGTCCAACCCAGCCCCAACACCTCAACTCAGCCCTGGCACCCAGTGCCACATCCAGGCTTTGTTAAACACACCCAGAGATGGGGACTCCACCACCTCCCTGGGCAGCCATCCCAGAACTTTATCACCTTTCTGTAAAAAACTTTTTCCTGATATCCAACCTAAACTTCCCTTGGTGCAGCTCGAGGCTGTGTGCTCTGGTTCTGTCAGTTCCTGGAGACAGAGCCCAGCCCCAGCTGAGCACAGCCACCTTTCAGGAGCTGTGGGGAGTGCTGAGGTCACCCCTGAGCCTCCTTTTCTCCAGGCTGAGCACCCCCAGCTCCCCCAGGGGTTCCTCACAGGGTTTGTGTTCCCAGCTCCTCTCCAGCCTCCTTGCCCTCCATGCCCCTCTGGAGGAGCTGCAGCTCGCAGTGAGGTCTGGCCAAGCCTCCCCTGCTCCAGCAGAACAAACCAAGTGCCCTCATCCTTTCCTATGGCTGTGATGTCCAAATCTCTCCTGCACTGCTCCTTCCCAGGAGGGGGAACACAACCACGTTCTTCTCTTCAGCACATCTGCCTTTATGTTTGGCCCTCACCTGCCTTCACCCCCCTGCACAAGGGAGTCCTTTTCCTCCACCCCATTGACCTCAGCCTCTTCCTTACCTGCTGATCCAGTAAACCTTGTGTTGTCATCAGCAATTTTTAATTATTTTTTTTTTTCCCAGGACGTGGAGAAAATGTTAAAATGCGCGTTGAGGAACGGTTCCCTGTGAGACCTGACTCGAACACACCCATCTGGCAGCGATCCCTTGTTTAGAGGAACGCTCCGAGACCTACGTTAGCTGGTTTTTAATCCCTTTAATGTGTGCCATGTTTGGGACTCCAGTTTCTTAATCAAAATATCATGCAGTACCCAGGCAGTTGCCTTGAGGAAAATCCAAGTAAAATTACATCAGCACTCTTCCCCTTATTAACCACGCTTATGCTGTTATCACAAAATACATCAAATTAATTTGACAAGATCTATTTTTCATAAACCCAAGTTGATTGGCAGCAATTATATTACCTTCCTTTGATTCCATAATAAACAAATCTCATATGAGCTATTCTATTATTGTTTTTTTTGCTGGGATTAATGGCAGGCTGGCACTCTAGAACCCGTGTTGTCCTCTTTTAAATCACCGACAAAACACTCATTTTCTCCTGGTCCTCTAGAACTTCCCTGGGGTTCAAAGACTTTTGAACAGGCTCCAATGCCTTCTTGGCCAGCTCTTTAAAACCTCCTGGATGTAAATGATCTGAATCTGCAGATTTATTAATGGCTAGCTGTGGGAGATGCTGATTACCATCTCCTTGCTTATGGTTAGAGCCCTAAGTGTGATCATCAGCAGTGTGTGGTAGAAGTAGCTTGTGCAGCTTTTTCTCAAAATGCAGAACTGAGGTCTTTATTGGATACCCAGGGCTTTTCTTGGTTATTATCCATAGTTCCACCATTCCCCTGGAGTAACAAATTAATGCTCTCATCAGGGTTTCTTTGTTGCTTGCACAAGAAAAGTGCCTTCTCTTCAACCTTCACTCTGCTGACTATAAATATTTCTTCAAGTCCTTTATTTCCCTTATTGATTTTCCCCACTCCTAAGCTGTAGCTAGGACAAAAATGTCTTTTTCACTCCATACATTCTGCCGGTTTTATTTTAATACAACAACTCGCTTGTTTTTTTTCTTATCTTAAATAACTACTTTTACTTTCCTTCTTAATCTGCCTTAAGGAAAAGCCACTGTGGTCCCTCTCCTTGTTGATAAGGGCTGTAGATTTTAAATCAGCAAGCAGAAACACTCTTGAATAGTTCACATATTGACTCATGCAAAGTCTCTCCTGTTGAAGCTGTTGCTGTTTGACCACTTGGATCTGTTCCTCCTCTGTTGCAAGACGAGGGTTGAAGGGAATTCCTCTCCTTGGGACGCAACCTGTGATGGATGAATCCTTACCATCCTTAATTTGTTGAGATGTTAAAGGTCTTTCTCTGGTCTGTGGCCCAATTTACACCACTCAGCTTCCACCTGTGTGTTTCTGGTGTCCCTCACGGAGCACAAAAGAACTGGAGGAGATGGTTGTCTTGCTCTTCACTGAAACCTTGTTGTCATTAATTCACATTAACCCCTGACCTGCTCTTCATTCTTGTGTGGTTATGAAGATTTGCTGATCCCTTCCTCTCCATGCCTCACCTCTGGACCATTGTCATTGTGGTTGTGGACACTTAACCAGTGTTGCTGCTGTGTGTTCATCCACAGCTTTCCCTCACATCTGGGTGAAATTCTTGCCAGGGACCTTGGTAATCAAACCATGCTTCAAAACCACGTTGCTTCTTAGCTCTGGGCCTTGGTTTGGAGTCTTCTAGTTCCAGATTTTGTGTTTTGTTCCTTAAAGCAGGCTGATCTGACCTCATGGCTGGCCTTGTTTGGAGCAGGTGGTTGGAGGAGAGATGGAATACCTTCCAAACTGAATTATGCTCTAAGCCTATTCTTTGGTTAATCTTTCCTGTTTTTAAACAGAAAACAATGTCTGAAAACCAAAATGTTCAAATTTGGCTGAATTTCAAAAGTCTCTCTTCTAATTTGTTTTCAGGTAAGTTTGAGCACCGGACTTGGGCACCCACATTTAGATGTCCTTAGCTTCTAAGCTTGTGCCAGAGACTTCCTAATGATGACAGAGATAAAAAAAGGCCTGTGAGCACTGGGATCTCTGGAGTCTCCTCCTGGGAGGCTCAGCTGAGTTGCTCACAGGGCTTGGGGGAGTCCAGTTCCCTTTGAAGCCGTAGTCAGGAGAAGCTTCTTCCCCTTGAGGGTGCTGGGCACTGCCCAGGCTCCCCAGGGAATCATCACACTCCCAAGGCAGCCAGAGCTCCAGGAGCATTTGGAGAACGCTCTTTGGGATACACAGGGTGGGGTTGTTGTGGTGTCCTGTGTGGAGCCAGGAGCTGGACGTGACAATCCTGTGCGTCCCTTCCCACGGAGGATATTCCATGATTCTGTGACAGTCTGAGGCACCAGGGGCTGCAGTGGCAGCCCTGAGAGCCAAACCCCCTGGAAACACCCAGCACGTGGCTGTGAGTCAGGGAATGAGGCTCTTGGTTTGCTGGGCATGGAGGTATTTGGTCAGCTGGACTCGATGGCCTCTTCAGAGGTCCTTTCCAACCTTATTGATTCCATGAATTTTAATTCTTAAGTGAAAAAAGCCATTGGTGAACTCCTGGAATCTGTTGCTAGAGAAGGTTTTTGAGGCACATCTCATCATCAAAAATTCGTGGATACCGAGCTCAGCCATGGATGGAGAAGCTGCAGAGGGGCACTCTCCAGCATCCCTGTGTGATGGAGGTGGCTGCTGGGACAGCCTGAGGGCAATGGCTGCATAAAGTGGACTCCCTGGAGAGCATCTCTTGTTTCTGGGGTGCCAGACAGGTTGCTGAGCTACCCTTACTGCTAGTCTGACTCAGTGAAGTCTTTCTTGCCCTTTCATCTTTTTACGAAAATTATTGATGTGAAAACACTTTTTTTTTTCGAGATCAAAAGAAAAAATTGATATTTTTTTTTAAATTTGGTTTGTTTTTTTCTTCTAACTGTTGAATGCCTCACAAGATTGCCAGGAATTGCTTTGTGCATAGCTCTGAACAGCTCTGGAGGACCCTGAGCCCACTAAGGACGTGTCCCATGCTCTCAGCCTTGGAGCCTTGCTGAGTTACAACCCCCTGTAAATTTGGGGGTCCAAAGCTGAGTGGCTTGGATGGTCCCTTCCTCTCTGTGGGAGGTTCTGGGCTCTGCACAGGGGATGCCTTACCAGGACTCTGATCTTGCTCCCGAGCCAACATATTTTATAACCCGCTTTCCTTCGTGTAAACTGACATTGGCAGGAGTTTATGTCAATATGTTGGGCCAATCCCCCAAGACTCCAGATAAGAGGCAAACACTCCACTCTTCTGCTGCCTACAGCGTTGAGAGAGAGGCCAGACTTGATCTAATCTCTCTGTTTGCATTATAAGCATGCCTAGAGGCCTTGCTCTGCTGGGTCCTACACCGAGAGACCGTTCCTGCCTTGAGTACCTGGCAGCCAAACCTGGCGATGGGGATGGAAAATGTGAGTGGGGCAAACAGCACGGGCTCACTTGGCAGTGGCCAGTGGAGAGCTGGACTCCTGGTGACCAGTTAGAGACCTAGGACTGTTATGTGTCCCAGTTAGAGAAGCCTAACACTCTTTAATCATGCTCTTGTGGCTTGGCATTGTGAATTGTGAATGGTCAGCATGGCCCATTGTGAATGGTCAGCAGCAAATCTGACCTTGGCAGTGCTCTTGAGGGTGCTGGAAACACCTCAGGGGAATGAATGCACGGCTTAATTAGCTAAATAAGGCCCTGGGAGCTGGGTGTCGAAAGCTCTGTTGTTTAATTGCACTCTCACATCATATCTGCTCACCGAGTGAGCCCCACCTGTTTTAATCATCCAGAAGAAACCAGTGAGGATGGACATTTCCCAGTCCCTGGTGGGAATTGGGTAGGAAAAGGCAATGAATTCCCCAGAGCTGAGCCCACATTTCAAGCCCAACCAAGCTGTGGCATAACTTCATATTGTTGGTTGGGGTTTGTTTTTCTTTTTTTTTCCCTGAATAATTGCTCTTGCTGAGAAAACTAATGGGAGGTGGCTGCTGGCAAAAGGGCAGCGGGCTGGAAGTCACACGGGCTGGGAGGATGCCATGGGGCACCCAGGCTTGCAGAGGAGAAGGGCGAGGGATGGATGTGGGAGATTCCAGCTGGGATGGGAGTCCAGCAGAGGGCACTTGCTGAATGCATCAGCACCCAGCTCTGGGCCACAGTTTAATTACAAACCTTGGCATTCCAGCCAGCTCATCCTCCAGAGTCCACAGTTACTCAGTGTATCGGTTTCATAAACTTGCCTGCCTGCCCTCCGTGACTCAGTTAATAATAATTAAATGATTCTTTAACAATGCTGGGGAGATTTCCAGCTATTTTTCAATACGCGTTAATAATGCTTAGTGCTGGTACACTTCCAAAATTCCTGGGGTCTGGGTTGCTGAAATATACCCACATTGATGGGTCTGATTCTCTGTTCCCTTGGGCAGTCATTTACTGGCATTTAAAATGCAAAGTAGGTGTAAGTGGGTGGAGAGTGCTGATATTGGTAGGATTTTCTCTTAATGGTGCTCAGGTTTGTGAACCTGGTCCAACAGCCCTTGGTGCTGCAGAAGGCTTCAGCAGGCTTTGGAGGGCACTGGGCATGGTTGTGCAACGTGAGAGGCACGGGATGCTATCCAAAACTATTCCAAAGGCCTCAACTTGCTGACTCTGTGCAATTAGGCGAGTGTCTCCTTGGAACAAGCAGGCTTCTCTCGTGCTGTGTCCTGCCACGAGGGAAAATGTTCAGATGCAAAATTTCCTGCAGCAGCTGGACCCATCTGTCTCCTCTCCTCTCCTCTCCTCTCCTCTCCTCTCCTCTCCTCTCCTCTCCTCTCCTCTCCTCTCCTCTCCTCTCCTCTCCTCTCCTCTCCTCTCCTCTCCTCTCCTCTCCTCTCCTCTCCTCTCCTCTCCTCTCCTCTCCTCTCCTCTCCTCTCCTCTCCTCTCCTCTCCTCTCCTCTCCTCTCCTCTCCTCTCCTCTCCTCTCCTCTCCTCTCCTCTCCTCTCCTCTCCTCTCCTCTCCTCTCCTCTCCTCTCCTCTCCTCTCCTCTCCTCTCCTCTCCTCTCCTCTCCTCTCCTCTCCTCTCCTCTCCTCTCCTCTCCTCTCCTCTCCTCTCCTCTCCTCTCCTCTCCTCTCCTCTCCTCTCCTCTCCTCTCCTCTCCTCTCCTCTCCTCTCCTCTCCTCTCCTCTCCTCTCCTCTCCTCTCCTCTCCTCTCCTCTCCTCTCCTCTCCTCTCCTCTCCTCTCCTCTCCTCTCCTCTCCTCTCCTCTCCTCTCCTCTCCTCTCCTCTCCTCTCCTCTCCTCTCCTCTCCTCTCCTCTCCTCTCCTCTCCTCTCCTCTCCTCTCCTCTCCTCTCCTCTCCTCTCCTCTCCTCTCCTCTCCTCTCCTCTCCTCTCCTCTCCTCTCCTCTCCTCTCCTCTCCTCTCCTCTCCTCTCCTCTCCTCTCCTCTCCTCTCCTCTCCTCTCCTCTCCTCTCCTCTCCTCTCCTCTCCTCTCCTCTCCTCATCTTTGCAAATCCAACCTCACATGATGGCAATTTTTGGGGCAGTTACAGACTCTGAGCTGTCAGGTTCAAGAGTAAAAATTTAAACTCTTCGATTCCTAAAACTGGTGGGCAACCACACAAAGGATAATGTGATCCCTGGCATGATACAAGACCAGCTCCACCTGGTGATTTCAGGGGCAAGTTTTAAATACCAATCCAAAATCTGTCTGAGGAGAAAAGGACAGCATTGTTTTTCTTTAATGGGATATTGGGGAAAAATTGTTGGCTGGGAGGGTGCTGAGACCTTGGCACAGGTGCCCAGAGAAGCTGTGGCTGTCCCTGAATCCCTGGAAGTGCCCAATGCCAGGTTGGATGGGGTTTGGAGCACCCTGGGGTAGTGGAAAGTGTCCCTGCCCATGGCAGGGGGCTGGAATGAGATGATCTTCAAAGTCTCTTCAAACCCAATCCATTCTGTGATTCTATGATTTAATGAGTTTATCTCATTAACTAGTAGATTAATTCCACTCCAAGCTGAAAGCTTATTCTTTATTTCTAGCCCCAGCTGCTCTACTGAGTAATCTATTTCATTGTAGATATTTGCTTTAGGAAGAATGAATTTACAGATCTCTGGGAAAAGTTGATGCCTACACACAAAATCTGGCTGAATACCTGGCTTAGTTGTCCATCTGTGCCCACCTGTGGGCACCAAGGCTCAAATCCTCAAAGAAAAAGATGAATCCAACTTTTCCACTCAGCCCACTACTTTGGGAAACGTCCTGGCAAAGGTTTTAGTCCCTTAAATTGAGGTCAAGCTACCTTTGAAGCCGTTCTTGACTTATTTGTTAAAGTGACGAGCAACAGCACAAAGTTTTTAAGGACTTGAAGGACTTGGACACCCCCTCCTTGGACAGGGAGTTGTACCCCAGATGATGGTGATGTTCTTCAGCAGAGCTGATTGGTCAGGCAGAGCTGGGAAGAAGTCTCTAAGTTTTGTGGCCAACGTCATGAAAATACTCTGGAATTCATCTTTGTTGTGCTTCCTGCAGGACAATTTCCCCCTCAGAATATTTTCATTCCCTCAGAGCCAGAATGAAGGACGAGGTTCAGCTTTTCTGCTGATGGTGCTACACAGATCTCCATGGTCCCTCAAAGGAGTCCACGAGGGCCAGAAATAAAGCCAGAGGGTGTTATTTTGTGTTTGTACTCAGCCAGATGGTGTCTGTACAGTGTCTTCTCCAGCTTCTGTGTGAAAACTCTTTTCTAAATTTGTGAGTCCTCTACAAAGGCTGAAGTGCTCCTCCTCAAGTGAAGGAATATTCCCCTCCAGTCGTCTTTCTCCTGGGAAAACACCCAAGGCACCATCTGTAGAACAGGATTTTAAAAAATGGTAGCAAGGCATCAAGCAACATCTGGCTGTCCTCTTCCATATTTTAATTCCTAAATAACTTGGCCCTGGGATGGCACAAACTGGCCTCACAGTTTTCTGTGCCCCAGGCTCTTCAGTTCATTTGTTTTTTGATGCCAAGAAGCTGCCTGGTGGCACAAGCAGAGGGTCACCTACTTGCCAACTCTTGAAATGAATTTTAATAGTGCTTAGTATAAATTTTATGGGAAATAAAGTGCCTTTCCATGGAAATATGTGGATTTTGTAACAGGTCTAGAGGGATGGATGTATCTTGCTGGGAACCCAGGAGAGTGAGGTGGGGTATGTGCTTAAATACACCTGTTTTAAAAGACACCAGGTGGTTCTGCTTCCAGAATGTTTGGTGACAGGCTGATGCCATGGCTGGGGCCTGGCTGCTGGTGTGACTCCATTTGGATAAAAAAATGTGGCTGTACAACTCCCCTTCCCTGAGATTGTCTGCCTTTTGTTTGTTCTTTGAAGTGACACCTTTGTGCTCCAGGATCCAGGCATTGGGATGTGATGGATCAACACCCAAACCAAAATCTAAAATGCCAAATGCTGGGATGGAATGGCAGCTTCCTACAGAAGTCAGTGGAAATGCACTGAGCTGTATCAGCTGGATTGGCTGGAGGGATTCCAGGTGAATTGGCCTCTGTTTTTGCCAAACAGGGACAGGCTGAAGCAGGTAAATGATCCTGGGACACACTGCAGAGAACACCTTTCACCTTGATGGCAGGTTTTTAATAGACCCAAGCCTTGGCTTTGCACTGTTACACACTGAAGGTGATCTAAAGGAATCATCCCTCATTATCAGACTCACCCCATTATTGAAATAGCTCCAATGGTTCCTGACAATTACAATGCCTAATTTGCCCTCTGAGCATAAATGATATTAACACCAATGACGTGCTCAGCCCTTTTTCCACCTGCAAATGTTTTGGGTAATCATTGCAGGTGCTTCTTTATAAAGTGAAGCAACTGCCTTTAAATATTTCAATTATTTTTATTAGATTCCACTGTTTTGCAAACCTCATTGGCTGCTAGCCAGTCCTTAACCTATTCCCCTGTCTTTTAGTGGCTTATATTGGAGAGGGCTCACCTTGCCCTTGGACTGGATGTGTTTGTACAAGTGAACTGTCTGCTGATAAAAGCAGATGTGCAAACCCCAGATTTCTTGAGTGTTTGATCCACCTGAGTCCCAAAAATGGACTTTTTCTCCCCAGCTGGCAGCCTGGTGTAAGGGTTACTGTGCAAATGTGATGGTGTTTGGTGCAGTGAGCTGGGTTTAGGTTTGAGGGTGTGATCATGGTTTGACCCTAGGGGTGTCCTTGGGTTCTCCTGTTTGCTCGAGACTGATTTCATTTAACGCTGGGATCTGATGGAGGCAACAGCAGCACTCCCAGCAGACTGTGTTACTCAGGGTCTGTCACCACATCTACACCAAAACTGCCACCAGTGAGAACCTGGTGTGGATCATTTTTGGAGCATTAGCCACCAGAAACTACATTATGGAGTTTCGCTACTCTTCCATTTTCCTCTCATTCCCTGTTTTTTTTGGGTTTTTTTTCAGAGAATCATTGCTACCTTGGAAAATTGCCTGGAATATCTTTAACAGAGCTACATTTCCATGTCCTTTTTCTCACAGTAGCCACACTTTCCCCCTCTCTCCTGAATCCTCCCTATTTCTGACTCTGAGCTGTTTCCCTCCACAGCCACATCCTTTGGAGACAACAGAGTAGTCAAGAAAGGCCTAAAACAACAGGTCCTGAAGGATGTATTTTCCTGTAGATGTAGATGTATTTGGGGCTGGTTGTATGGCCAATTTTTAAATCCAATAGAGCTACAGAAGATTACCATGGTCCTGTTTTCTGTGTCAGACCAAATATCTGCTTTGCTGAACTCCCCAAGCAGCTCCTGATCCATTCTGCTCATCCAACCTCCTCCAAGTGTCACCAGCAGGATGAGATATGGAGCAAGGAAACCCCTCAGCCTCCCTGGAGGGCTCCAGTGGCCCAGGATTGCCGTGCCAGACTGTCTCCAGCGCTGGTGTTTGGGCTCCTGCCTGGCCCATCTGGCCCATCCCCAGTGAGGTGAGACAGCCATCGCCTCCCCTTGTTGTGCCAACACTTCCCCCCTTCACCCAGCTGCTAATTGCACTTCACAAGGAGGTGCTTGTAACACCTTTCACCACCTTTACCTTCTTGCTGGGAAAATGAGGCACTTTATTGGCCCAGGAACAGACACTCAGACTTCAAAAGAAATCCTGTTTGTCTCTGGAGGAGGGGAGACCCTGGTTTGGGCTCAGGATGCAGCACTTTTCTTGCAGGTCCTGCATGGATCCACCAGGATGTGGAGGGACTTCCGTCAACAGGACTGCTAAATTGTTGCTGGATTTAGCCAAAACTGACCTTAAAAACTTAATGTGGGAAACGAGGGGTGGCCTGTGTGGTTTAAAATCCCAAAATCCCTGCTGAGAGCCAACACATTGGGATGCATCCCGCCAGAGGTGCAGGAGCATTTGCTCCCACATCAGGTTTCTCAGCTATTGGTGTTTGCGCTGGCCAGGTGGAGGGTGGTGCACACAACTGCTGCTTTTTGGTTGACTGGGTTCCCAAATTGTTCAGAGAACCAAAAAACGTCAAAACCGTTTTGCCTCGAGATGGGCGGAGTGCCGTGCTTGGCTCCAGAACGGCCCATTTCCTGTTGCTTCTAAGCTTTGGGTGATTTTAATTACTTAATATTTGATTTTGTTGAAAGGCAAGAAACACCTAGTGAAAACAAAATCAAGGTTTGACTTTTTGAGATGTTCCCCCACCTCCCCAAGAGCCTTTTGTTTAAATCACAATAAATTCTTCCACAAAACCACCTGGGATGAGTCTAAACTGTGTTGGGTCACTGACTTCTCCCCTTCAGAGAGGAGAGAGAGAGGAGAAGTGGAGGCTTGACTGGTCATGATATTGAGGTATTGACCCACTCCTCATCACCACGCAGTGTCTGCATCCTCACACCTGGATTATCTCCACCATTCCAGGGGGAGGATGGATAGCACAGAGGATCCACACAGGTCACCTGTCCCTCAGGTGGCAGCTGAGACTTTCTGCGAGCTCCAGGTGGAGCAGAAAGGCTCTGGAGTCAGATTTGCCTGTCCCTTTCTCAGCCTGGATGCCTCTGGCTGGGATTTGTTTCCCTGAAAGAGGAGTTTTCTGCCCAATATCCTGGGTTCTGCCTCTGAAGGGGAGGGATTGTGAAATGGGCGGTGGGAATGAGGATTAATTTGGGATGAGCTCTGCACAGCCTCGCTGGAATGGAGATTCTCCCTGGAGGTGAGGAGTAGAGATGGTGAATGTGGGGTGGTTTGGAGAGTATGTGGGGTGTGCAGAGCTGTGGGCAAAGATCCAGAGCTGTTCCCATGGAACCTCAGCAGGACATCCATCCTTAGGGAGTCAGGACAGCCTCCCTCTGGATGAGCAACCCCTCTGCAGGGATTTCTGCCTCCATTCCAGGACTCTGATTTCCTGCAGAGCTGCAGGAGCTGCAGGAGCTGCAGGAGCTGCAGGAGCTGCAGGAGCTGCAGGAACTGGAGCCCCTTCCATCTCATGGCCCACCAAGGATGAGATCTTTCTCTCCCACCTCTCGAGTGTCTCCAAGTAAGAGCTCTGCCTGACCCATGAGCAGAGAGAGGGAGAACTAAAATCAAAATTGACTATCTGAAAATACCTAAACCGAATAAAAGAATTATTGGCATTTGTAAAAGACTGGATTTATGTCAAAGGCATTTGGACATCTGAAATCCTTAGGCTCCATTAAAACAAAAAAACTCCAAAACACACTAAATAAAAGAAACCCAGGTTTGGCTTTGCCTGGTTTTCTAGGGAATTGGTTGAATCACCAGCCATGGAGGGATTTGAATGACACATGGATGTGGCAGGTGGGGACATGGTTGATGCTGGGACTCGCTGATTTTGGAGGTGTTGATGATTCTGTGGGGAAGGAAGTGGGAAGGTAACTCAGCTGTTCCCTGACCCAAATGCTGTCCAGGGCCTGGATCCACAGAAAGGAGATTTCAGCCCCTCTGCTGCTCACCCTGGAGGAGGTTGGAGTGACCATGGAACAGCTTCTGGGCATCCTGGAGGGCTTTTCCATCCTTAATGATTCCATCATAAGAGGTCAGGTTTGGTGATGGATTTCCTAGGAAATGGAGCACTTGGCTGCTGGATCTTTCTGGATCTGGGACATTCAAACATCACTAAATGAAGGATTTTAGGCTTTCACTTCAAACAAAACTGAAACAGAGCCAGTTTTCCACCTCCATCACCCGTAACTGCCTGATGACTGCCTGGAATGGTTACATGGATATTTGTTTTGAATTAATAACGAAATTCAGGTTTCATTAATTGGGCAGGTGGATAACAGCAACATGGGTCTTACCTTGACATCCACCTGGGAGCCAGCTCATCCAAGCAGCCTGGAGCAGAGACTCCCACCCCTGGGAGCTCCTCCACCCTTCAGATGAGGCCGGTAAATAATGGCAGGTCAAAGTCATGAACTTGCTATTTCCTGGCTCAGCAGCACCTGGAAATGCACTTTTCTGCCCCACTTTACAGCCACAACTTATGCAATTCACAGTCCAGCCTTAATTTAAACATCAGGGTTTTTTTTTTTAATTCCTTCATGCCCATCGAGAATTTCCATTTAAATCTAATCAGTTGCTGCATGGGCCCATCGTTTTCGCTTGGAAATGCACAGAACATGTCCATACAGCTCTACAGCACTGTTCCCCTCCCTACACCCTCTCCACCCCCGCTTCCCACCTCCCCCCTCCCCAAACTATGACTCATCTCAAGGCAGAAGGTTAATTTAGGTTAATTATCTTCCTGGTTAGCAGTGCATACATGTCCTGAGCAGCAATAAAGGTTTGACACCCCTCCTGCTGCTGCAAATCAATTTTCTTCCTCATTTACTGTAAATGGAAATGAGCCAGGTCCTCTGGCATCAAAGTAAACATTTCTCTGCATGAAACTCAACTTGTGAACCTGGTAATTTCAGATTTGCTTATAACATGCGCATTTGCCAAGGGAAAAAAAAAAAAAGAAGAAAAAAAAAAGAAAAGCAGCTGTTTGATGTCTCCAAAAACTAGAATTAGCCCTGTAGATCAAACATCAGTTCTCCTGCTGCTTTAATAATGGAAGGATCCAGTTGCATCAAGCACGAGGATATCATTACAGCATGCACGGTGCTTACACATAAGCTAACCCCTAATTCCCCTACTTAGCAGCTAATGCATATTATTATTATTTACTCCTGCAGCGAGAGGCTCAGCCGTGATCCGAGTCCTGCAGGGTGAGGTGCTCCAAAGGCGAGTCCCTGCCCCGGAGAGAGCTCCGAGTCTAAATAAGACACGGGAGACAACAAAGGAAATGTTGCTGCCCCTGGGGCAGGGGGGCGAGAAGGGACATGCAAATACCCCAGAGCAAGTTTGCAGCACAGGCAGGAATCAGACGCTTGTGGTTGCAGCCCTAATCGAGCCAGCTGCCGCTCCTGAAGGTGGTATCAGGGAGGTAGAAGTCAGCTCTGCCCCCTGAAAATTAAGTTTTTCATCTGAGCTGCTCATTCCGGCTGTCTCCGTGTCAATGGAGATAGGTCAGCGCCTTGAGAGGGTGATTTGAGGGTTAAGGTGGAAGGTTTTTATTGTGAGTGTTGTGAAACACTGCAACAGGTTGTCCAGAGAGGTGGTGGATGTCCCGTTCCTGGAAATATTCCAGTTTGTAGAAGGCCCTGAGCAAGCTGATCTGTTGGAGGTGTCCCTTGGGTGAGATGAGCTCCAAAGGTCCCTTCCAACCCAAAACATTCTGGGATCAATCTGATGATTCCATTCATTCACTGCATCCTCTGTGGGTAGGACGATTTTCCCACTGACCACAGAGCCTGGAACCACATGGATTTGTCCAAAATGAGATTTTTACAGGTGCCTGGGAGTACCTACAACAGGCAGGGAAGTCGACAGCCTTGGCACACGCACCAGAGACTCCAAACTGATGAATCTTGAGGCACCCAAAGATGTCTCCACCGAGCAGAGCCCTGGATGACCAAGCAGTGAACATCTTAGAAGAAGAGGTGAATCCCAAACCCAGTTCCCAACCCTAAGACCATTTTCCTCACCTTTCCACGAGGTGCAGGTAGAAGATGGTGTGAAAATGGGTGAGGAGAGCGGTGGCCTCGTTATTCAAGGCTGAAATTGCTCACACAATCTCCAATTTCTGTTCAAGGACAATCAGCATCCCCTTGGCATCTTTTTTCCTAATGTATAGAGGGAATGGTGATCCCTGCTTCTCTCCCAGGTGCTGATGAAACTTCTGCTCAGGGCCAGCTCTGTGTCTTCTGACCTCAGTTGCTCTGTGAATTTACGGTGCAAGACAAGAAATTTTTGGATATGGCCTTTTCGAAACTGATCCTGTTACTGTGGAAACAGCACTTAAATTTTATAGTAAACAGGGAAAATTGTTTATTGTCATAAGTACTCAAGCTTAGGGAGGAGGGATTCAAGCAAAGGGAAATTTGCTTGAAAGGCTTTGAGAAGGTCGGATTTGTTTGGAAATAGAAAATGGTAAAAAGCACTAAGAAAGGGCACTGAAAATCTGATGGAGGTGAACCCTGGGCACTCCCAGAGAGGCAAGGGGCCTGAGGGGGGTTTGGCAGCTTTCTGCAGGAACTGGAGCTCTTTCCATCTTGTGGCCCACCAAGGATGAGATCTTTCACTCCCACACCTCAAGAGTGTCTCCAAGTAGGATTCTCACAGAGCTCTGCCTGACCCATGAACAGACAGAGGGGGAATTAAAATTAAAATTGATTATCTGAAAACACCTAAACTGAATAAAAGAATTACTGGCCGTTGTAAAGGACAGCTGTGACCTGATGGACTTTAAAACTAGAACTGCTCCAGGCTAGTGGGACAGTTGTAACCACAGAATCTTCATTTCATCCCAACTGGGAAGAAAAACCCTCATATCCTTCTGTAATTTCCTTCACCCCATTTATGTTGAAGGTTCTTAGAGATTGAGATGCAGCACTCTCTTCTCCAAGGAAGGATGTGATGAGTAGACAAAGTGATGTCACAGAAACTGGAATTTCTGAGAGGATCATTAATTGCACAAATCTATAATTCATCATAATGAGTCATATTTCCTCTCTGACAGCAAAAGAAAAAAAAAATTAAAAACAACCCTTTTCATGCTGTATTGCAGAAATTGAATGGCTGTGATAAGAACAAGCCAATTAGGGACATCCTTGAGGGGATTTTATATTTAAAATAGAGTTAATTTTGCTTAGAGCAGAGAGACTGAGCAGATTTCTCCATATTCAGAACTCCAAGAAGAACATAAAAAAATAACCCTATACTGTGTATTATTTAGGTCAGGAATTACAATATATTTGATAGGTTTTTATAATTTTACATATAGTTTTTTTTTGTTTTCTTGCTGAGGACAAAGCTGCTGAATCAATGCTGCCCAGGCTGGAACAGATTTCACAGGGAAATGATCATGGCATCAATTCCAGGAGCATCAGGCCCATGGTGGGAGTTTTGGAGCTGTTCTGTGCAGGGCCAGGAGCTGGATTCCATGGTCCTTGTGGGTCCTGTCCAGCTCGGGCCATTCTGTGGTTCTGTGACACTGCAGTGTTTTGTTGGGATTGTGAATTTTAAAAAAATCCAAGCTGTGAATTTGTCTTGGTGGCTTGATGAAACAGCGACTGCTGCAGTAAAAGCTGGAAGAGCACCAAAACTGAGCTGGGAAAGAGCAGCATTTCTATTTTGTCATGAATCCCCCCCAAACTGAGACACTCATAGACATCATCTCACTCCAGGCCTTCCTGAGCTTTTCCTTGACTTTCCCCCAGAGCAAGAATAAATAAACACAGGTTGATTTGAGCTACCCCTGACTGAGATTTACAGATTAACTCACCCTCCCTTCAGCCTTATTTTCTGCTGCTTCTGAAACCCCAAACTGATAAATATTCCTGAGAAATATTGTGCTGGTTCTGGAACACAACTGACAGGCAGATGGACACTCCTGGCTAAGAGGTCCATGAGCCACAGCTGATTTATGTTGCCATTTTAAACTTTTGTTTTGTAGCAGCATTTCAATTCTCAATGAAATGAAGTCTCCACTGAGCTTGGTTATGTGCAGGAGCCTAAATTCTGCATTTGTGCATGGGCAAAGTGCTGGTCTTCAGTCATGTTGACACCTGGAACCACCTGGCTGGCAGCAAAACTCATTTTGCCCTGAAAATAGTGCAGCTGCATCCAAAGTGCCTTCCTCAGGCTCCCAAACTGAGCCAGCCACTGGACAGGATTGATCAGTGCCAGGGGCCAGGCTAAAAATTTGATAACACATGAATAATCCTCAAATCCATGCCTTTTTTGTGCTGCTGAAGAGGGGCAGTTCTTACTTATAGAGCTTGTGATGAAGGTGATGGAGAGGAGGAGGAAGGACACAGCCCTGCCCTGAGTACAGCTGGGCAGGGCTCAGATATCCCACGAGCTGTCAGAGAACCATTTTCAGACTCACAAATGGCAGCACTGACCCCACCACACGGGTGGAAATACTGAAAATTAGATTAAGAACTGCGTGCTTTGAGCGAGTTGTATCTTCCTTGGGGTCTCAGAGCTCCAAGAATGACACTTCAACCAACAAATGGCAGCAGCTGGACTATTTTTAATGAAGTTTTCATCATCACAGGAACTCAGGGAGCTGAGAGCTGCTCAAGGAAAACATTCACACAGCCAAACAGCTCTGCTGCAGTGAAATCCCAAACTTTGTCACTCTGTCCCCTGAGTGCTGCAAGCTCTGCTCCTACGTTCCTGGCTTTCTGGGCCTTTTTCTCCAATGCTGTTTAGGGTTTATCTGCCCAATCACAGCCATCTAAGATAACCCAGATAAATGATTCTCTGACTCTTACTGCTGCCTGTTGACCCTGGGAGGGCTCTTGTGTGAGCAGCTCCCATCTGAGGTGAGCTGCAGTGGATCCCATCCCTCTGCCTGCACCCTGCTGGCTTGTGCCAGCTTGAATACCAGGCTTGTTCAGCTCTGTGTGATTTCATTATTCCCAGGCTCCTGGAATCCACGGATCAACCTAGGAAATGAAATCTATTCCTTAATTGGAGGAATCAGAGCCTGCTTTGCAGGAGCAGAGCATTGTCCCTCGAGCTGGTGGCACCGATGTCCCCTGTGCACGTGCAGCAAATCAGGAGATGCAGCTGAGAAATTTTCTGGCTTTTTTTTGTTTGTTTTTTTTTTTTTTTTTGGCTGAGAAGGCGAGACTTGCTTCAGGATTACTTATGCAAACAGCTTGCTCTCTGCATGGCTATAAACACTAATTTGGAGACCCGCAGCATGCCAAGGAGTTGTTTATGAGATGTTGATGAGGCGGAGGCCAGAGAGGTGTTTATGAGGCAGGGGTAGTGCCAAAGCCAAGCAGCACCTCTGAGCCATGACTGGCACGGCCCCATCTCTCCAGGCTCAGCCACAGAGGGAGATTATTGCATTCTCTGGGAATTCTGATGAGGAACTCTTCACAATTAACCCAGATGGATGGGCAAGAACTGAACCTTCCCCAGGTTCTGGCAGCTGAGCAAGAAATTCTTTGCAAAGAGGACAGAAAAGCTTGTGTGAGAAGAAGAGTGTGGTACTGATGTCCATGGATAATCAGTGTCCATGATATCCTTTCCTAACCGTCCTGAGCAGCCTGAAATCCCAGCTTTTTCACTGTCCTTATAAATTCATGTAGGAATGGCAATGTTGTTTCAGACCTTCCCACCATGAGCTCTTCCCTTGTAGTTTGAGGCCTCCGTTGCTTCCAACATTTATTTTTAAGTATGACATGATTTGGGTTTATTTATCTGGGCAGACATCACGTTCTCCATTGTCCTGTGGAGATCCTACAAAGCTCTTGGTCATGGAAAGGACCTGACTGAGAACTGTCAAGGACTTCATGGGAGAAACATTTTTTATCAATGGTTGCCTTCCATCAGAAGTTGAGGTGTTTGGGGCAGACATTTGTTCTTGAACCCTCTGTTGAGTGGGGGCCTCTGTTTCTCATTTTCAGCCTGCTCTTTTCCAGACCAAAATAACTTCTAAGCTTCCTTATAGTTAAATTTTTCCCCAGGTAAATTTTAATATTCCTTTCTTTACCCTTTTCCAGCTTGTCTACATCTTACTTAAAATTGTATGTCCAAAACTAAACCATCAACTGAGTTCACTTACACATTGCTTAATCAAGAAATACTTTTAAGGCCAGGAACTCTTTTCTGGTTATTCTTGACTCCAGATTTTGTAGCTCCCTGGTGTCTGCATTCCCAACGAGTATCTCACAGTACCTCCCAAATTACATTAAAAGAGAATCACTCCAAGAGGAGTCTCTGCCCTTACTTTACAAATCCAAATTCCGTACAAACCCAGGGACTTCCTAGGTTTTGTGGATCAGAGGTCTGAGGTCTTTGAGGCAGGTGAGGTTCAGTCTGGAAGGTTCTTGGTGCAAACAGTTCTGCCCAGGATGGAGGTGGAAAATCCTAAAGGGATTCTCATTTAAATTTAAATTTCCTGTGTAAGTTTTTGTGCCAGTGTCAGGTCCCAGCTGGACCAGGGGGATTCCAAGGAGGATCTGATGGTGGAGTGACTGTGTCCAAATTCCCGAAAGTTAGGAATGGTGGGTCCCAGCTCAGGGCTGGAGGTGGTGGGTGGAAGGAGATCGAAGGGGAGGATGAAGAAATGGCATTTCACAGCTCGAGGGGATGCTCTGTCAGCAGGACAAGGCTGCAGGAACCTGCTGGAGCCCTGGACAGAGATCTTGCTCTGAGACCCTGTGCAGATGCCCACTGAAAATAGCAGGGCCACAACCCAACCAAAACTAACATATCTGTGGAGGAAAGCACAGATCCCACATCATTTAATTTGGGAAAGGGGTCAGGTATTATAATAAGAATATTGGATAAAAATAAGGTGGTTTTTTTTTTTTTTTTTTTTAATAGAAACCACCGATTGAAAAATGAGCACAGGGAAGGAGAGATACCAGCTGCTGCCCTGAAATAATATTGCAATTGCAATAAGAAACTCCTTTTATAATAAGAGAACATGCAAACGTCAGCAGTGTGGCATCTCCTGGAGCTGTTTAGATGCTGGATGTTTATTTACACAGCAAAGAGCCACGTGGGAAGGTGTTTTGTCTGCAGTGAGTGAAACATTGTGGCTTGATTTAGAAGAAAGACCTTTCCAAGATAAACACAGCTGGTGTTGTGGCACGGGAACACGGGATTGGGAAAAAAAAATAAAGCAAAGATGACGAGCCAGCATCTTCTCAACCTTTGGTTAGAGGCTGTTGGAGTCATAATTCACTCAAAGGCACAAGAACAAAACCCTAATCGCTCCCTCCCACCACGCTGAGATCTGAAAGCCCAGGTATTGTGTTGGTCAGGGCAGGAAATGCTCTGTCAGGTGGGGAGATGGGGCTTCAGCTGGGCTGTGTGAGAGGCTGATGTGTCCATCTCTGCCCCCCCAGCTGCAGCTCCTGTGCAATTACAGGCTGCCTGTGCCCTTAATAAAACACAGGTTGGCTCATTATTCACATAATCACCTGGAAAATGTTTTTCTCAAGCTTGCTCTTCGCTGTATCAAAGCTTTGTTTCTATATCTCTGCCTTTTTGTCTGTCCCCCCCTTGCCCTCCTTGCCCCGTGAAGCAACCAGGGATGTCTTGCAGTGGAGCCCTTGCCTGTGATTAACGTGCTGACCCAGCAATTATTCACATCTGGATGGGTCTTTGTTCTACTTTGAAGTCTCTCAATGACTTCTCTTTCCCCTCACCTGTCTTCATTTTCCCCTCGGTGCCCCCATCCCACCTCCTCCCTCTCCACCTCGTCTATTAGCCCTCAGAAGTGCCAGTGGGCCCAAAATGAAACAGAGGACGGACCAGAAATTCCTCCCTAATGGGCCCAGGTGAGCTTGGGGTGGCAAAGGGAAGGTTCAGACCTTGAAGATGACCTTTCCAAAGTGCTTGAGTCAATAACAGTGTGCAACCCTCCCCAGCCCCTTGCTTCTAATTGGCAAGGTGGAGATGGACTGGAGGCTCTTTCTTCTCTCCAAGCACGTGAGATCTTTTAATCTTCACCCAAAAAGAAAAAAAAAAAAGGGGGGAGAGGGAAGAAGAAGGAGCAAAGAGGTGGATGATGGAAGAGATAAGGTAATTGGTTGGGCACAGTGGAGCTGTGGCTCTTCCTGAAGTGGGAGAAGTGTGGGGTGAGCAGCAGCTCCTCTCACAAATCAGCTTTTGTACGGCTGGAGAGGAGGAGGGGACGCCTCCCTCTTCCACATTCCTCCATCCAGCCACCCAGCCACATCCACCAGGTTCAGGAAAAAGATGAAGGCTTGTGGGGCTGGGGGGAGTGGGAAGTCCCCGTGCTTTGAGGAGATTAACTTTTGGAGTAAAACACAGGGCGATAGTCTTTCAAAATTGCCTTCCAGCCGTGACAGGCAATGCTCAGATTAATTAGATTATGGATGCTCTTTTATATCTGGCAGATGGGTTGGGACAAGGTGGGGTGGGGGGCTGGGAGAGAAATGCTTCATTATTGTTTTTTTTTATTCCACACTGCTATTTTTTGATGCAACACAGGTGTTCCCCACCTGCCTCCAAGCCTGGTGGTCAGTAAAAGGCCCCCAAAGGGTCTGGGTGAGCTTTGGGAAACACGACTGGAGCGAACACTGCTGCAGGAGGACATGAAGAAAAGATGTCCATGGTGTCAAAGGAACCAGAAAGAAATGAAATGTAAGATGTGAAGGTAGCATGATTAAAATTAGATTTTTCTCCTTTAAGTAGAAGGTGTAGGTGAAACAATTATGGAAAACCACAAATTTTTGGCACTCAAGGATTGCATCCAAAGGAAGTTGTGCCCATTTCTAGCACAGAGCATTCAAAGAGTTTCAGGCTTATGTTTACATGTTTTTTATCCACCTAACCTAGAGAACCCCTTTTTTTCCAAGGATTTCTGGAAATAAGGAGGGGAAGCAGTGTGTGCTTCGTTCATATGGGCATTGGAAAGATCAGGTACAAAAAAAAAAAAAATACTGACTGAGGATACATTTAGGGCAGAGCAAGAAAAATGTGGCGTAAAGCCACAAAATATCAAATGTCTTGCAAAGGAAATCTGCTGTTCCAGAATCTTTGCCACAGAATATTTTTACCTGTCTTTAGCTGTCAAAAAAATTAGTGCCAAACAGGGCTCCTCACTCTCCTTTTATATCCAATTGCCAGAAACAGGCAACTCTAGGGATGCTTCTCAGCCCTTCAAATGGGATGAAATTCTTGGATTAATTCTCCTTAACTGAACGAGGCCAACGTGGCCAATTGTCACTATTAAATCCCAAACTACAGCTGAAGAACCACAGATTGTTTAAATTAATTTCCAGCTTTTGACAAACTCAAAGATGTTCCCTTCCAAAACATGTGATCCACTTGGCAGAGGTTTTGCTGATCTTGGTTAACCTTCCAAGATGCAAACTGTCCATGGATGGTGCTATGGTGGTCATGAGGTGGTCTCCACTGTTGGTCCATGAAATTCAGCATCCAGGATTTGAATCTCTCTCCAGGCTCAAAGTTGATGGCAATCAGTGTGGAATAACTCATCCACACGGAGTTATAAAAGCAGCAACCTGGTGAGAACAGGGGGCTTGAGACCCAAACATCCCAAACAAGACCTGAAGTTTTAAAGAATGAGCCCTGGATACTGTTCAGGATATTTGTGACGCTGAAAGCAAGTGCGTGGCAAGTGTGAGAAGGGGTTTGTGTGGCCAAAATTAGGACATGTAATACCACGGAGCAGGGAATGTTCTGTTTTTGGAGAACTTGGGACACAGTTACCAGAGGCTTCGTCCCACAGCTGGGTCTGTGGGGGGAGTGAAGCCTGCAGGATGAGTCAGCCACGAGGAAAACTGGATAAATGTTTCCTGGTTTAACCCCTAGGGAGTTGGACAAACCCTGGAAAAAAGACACAGATGGAGACACTTGTCCCTTGTGTGGGAACTTCTCCAAGGTGCAGTGGATCTATATCTGAGTCGTCTCTGCCACCACCACCTCCCCAGACCTCACTGGTCTCTGGCAAGGTGAAGGGACCTCTTACAAAGATCACTCTGGAATGGTTGTATCGAGATAATCCAACTTTCCAACAATTCATTGTGTGCCTGCAATGACTGTTTCCTTCTGCTCTCAGAGCTTCAGGAGAACTTCGGGAGTCATTCATGGCCAGAAGATGGATCCCACAGCACCTTGAGAGCCTGCGGTGGGGAGCAACAGGACCTATGGGGGCCACTGTGAAACCCCTCCTGGCTCCATCCCCAAAATCCTTGGATGGAGCCATTCTTGGAACTGCTTTTGGAAGGCTCTGGCTTGTTTTGCCCCCACAGGACAGGTGGACACACTTCCTAGAAGGTCCATCCTGGTCTCTGCTCCCGGCCAGTCCTTCGTTGTCACCTCTCAAGTTCCCAACTAATGCCAAGCAGACATTCCATGCTTTGGAGGTGACATCAACACTGCATGGGTGACACCTGAGCAACACCTTCATTTCCCTTCCTGCTCCATCTCCTTGTCCCTTTGCCTGTGCTCCTTGCAAATGTAACCACAGATGGGCCTAGGAAGATTTTCCTGGTGGGACAAGGGAATGTTTGTCCACCACAATGTCCCATCTGCTTCCCTGCAGCTTCTGAACCATTCCTAATTCATGGAATCATGGAATTGCTAAGGTTGGAAAAGGCCTCTAGGATCATCAAATCCAATTGTTGATCCAGCAGTGCCAAGGCCACCAGCAAACCATGTCCACAAGTGCCACACCCACACGGTTTTTGAACATCTCCAGAGATGGTAATTCCACCATTTCCCTGTGTGGGAACTGTGGTCCTGTGAATTGATCCCACTCAGGGCTGTATCCTTCATATGCCAACAGTTTTATACATTCCTCTGAGCTGGGAGGTTTAGAGAACTACATGACAATGTGCAGGGAAAAAAAATAAAGTAAAATACGAATCCCAAAGGATTTTCATGGATGGGTGATCCTGCTACGGCAGGCTCTGGTAGGAGCAGCTGATCTGATCCTGCACATGGCTTTGTCTGAGACTCAAGGAGCACCTCCCCACCCAAACTGCTGCTCAGTGCCAGACCAAATGGCCCAAACTCACCCCAAACATGAGTCAGGTGATCATGGCTGGAGAGATTGGGCTGCTTTTTTCCCCCTGATGTCTTTATTCCTTATTTTAAACCAGCGACCCATGGTGATATCCCACTCTGTTGCCTTTATCTCCCAATTATGCAGGGATTATTGCAGAATTAAAGGTGCATTTACAATGCTTTTAGGAGGAGCCTGTGCTCTGCCACCGGCCATGGAAATGAACCATTCCAGGGACTTTCATCTCCCTTCCAACCAATGCAAAAAGCCTCTTTTCTCTTCAGCTTCCAAGCCTGCCTGTAAATAACCTGCTTTGAAACAGCCCCCGACCTTCCCTCCTGCCCTCCACACTCCTTCCACTCAGTTTTCTTCCTGTAATAGGTCTGGAAAGGTTGAAAGGTGCTGAACTCTTGTGCAGGGAATTCAGCTTTAAAGACCCTGAACTCTGAGATTCCCCGAGGGGCACGGAGGAGGGGAGGAGGAGGAAGGGGGGGTGTCTGGTGCTTTAGCACGGTGACCTAAATGATACATCTCATGTACATGTCATGTCAAATGTCATCTCCAGGGCTGGAATTACTCTGAATAACTTGTCTGGTCAGTGGAGGTGACTGAAAATGCTTAGCTGCAAGCCATTTCTTTGAGAAAGTCTTGCCTTTTATACTTCCTTTTTTATTTATTTATGGGCTGGAGATTTTTTTCTCCTGTGCTTGCACAAGACCCACCAAGTGACTTTTGCTCCGACCGATTGTAGATCTGCCTGAGGAGCAGCAAACAGCAGCTGCAAAACAGGAAGGGAACAGTGAATCCCATTAGGAGGTGTTTTTTTGGGGTCAGAAATGAGACACCAGGCTCAGGAATGAGGGCTGGAGGCAAAAGTTTGAGCAGTTCCCCTTGGCTGGGCTCAGCAGGGAGGAGAACACTCAGCTGGGAGCTGTGTCCTGCAAAGCCAAGCAATGGTGACACTGTCATTGTCCTTGGGGGTGATGGCTCCATTCCCCAAACCACCTCCTCACTCCCACCTTTTTCTGCTTCAGAGCTTCCCACCACCATCCTTTGGGAAGCACTTGTGGATTTTTCAAAGGATGGTATGGAAGGTGCCTTGGGGAACAACCACTGCCTGCTCAAAGGCTCTTCAATCCACCCAAAGGCAGGCAGGGGGAGATGAAAATGTGGATTAATTCTCAACAGAAATAAGGTTAGAGGTGCCCCAGGAGAGAAATCCAGCCCAGATGTTTGCCTCTAGCAAAGAGAAAGCTTTGGGACAATCTTCTTGGCCAGGATAAATGTCCAAAATTTAAACAGGCGATGTTTGGGATGCCATTAAACAGCCAGGGAGGATAAACTCAACCTTCCCCTGCATCAAAAGCAAAATAAATCCATGCAAAGTAAGGCTTGATGTTTGCCCAAGATCTGATCTTGGATAGGAGGATCAAGACCACTGAAATAAATATAAATAAATATAGAGCTGGATGTTTCAGGCTTTGCACTGACTTCTGCACCTTTGGAATGGGAGATGCAGGACTTCAACTCAGAAAAAAATGTTGGCGTTATTCCTTCTTCCAGATTGGCTGAAATGTTGTTTCCAGGCAGTGGAAATTCAAAATTTGGTATTTGGGTATGTGAAATTCAGCTTAAGGGCTTAAACCCCTCCAGAGGAGGAACCTGACCAGAGCTGGAATGGTTTTGCCAACACACATGTGGGGCACTGAGAGGGTTTTTTTCTGTACCAGATTTTTGGAGGACAGGAAATCTCCTGCCAAACAGCATCTAATCCCAGTTCCTGCCCAGCAGAGATTTCCAAGGGAAGTTTTTTCCAAACTCAGCACTGCAGTTTCCATTTTACCAGCAGGATGCAGCTCATACTGGGGATTTCAAGTGGGAAAGAAAAATTAGATTAAGCCTTCCCAGCAACTCCTATTAAAATTTGTTGGGTTTTTGTTGTTGTTTGTATTTTTTTTTTACGTAGATCTACACAGTGATGGAATTCCTTTGGCTTTTTGATAAATGCTTTGAACTTCCAGCTGTTCTTGTGAAGAGAAGAAACATCAAAGACATTTCTGCAAAGGCCATTCATGTACCTGAGCAGCTCAGGGCTCTGTTTGTCTCTTGTGGTGCCTCTAGGAGATGGTGGGGAGGGACTGAGGGGTGTGAAAGTGTGGCTGCTCCTGGGAATTCAGGAGAATTCCCTCTTTTCTGTGGCTGACTGGCCTCTTTATCAAGCTTCTTTAAAGATCTTTTCCAATCCACTGCTATTCTTCAAGAACCCACATCATCTCTGTATTGATTGCTCCTCAGCCATGTGCAGAGTTCCTTTCCCAGGTCCTTCCAAAATTTGGAACAATCATGTTCCAAAATACCAAACAGCAATCAGTTAATTGCATGGCACGGATTTCTTGGGTGAGTGACCCTCAGGTGGTGACTTGGTTATAAAAATGGGGTCTGGCATTGCTCCCTTGTGGGAAATGGGTTTGTAGGGAATTCTCCAGGCCTGACAGAAGGCTCACACAGTGTGTGCATCCCTGTGCAAACCTTGAGACAAGAACTGCTGGCTTAGAAATGCCACGGAATAGGACAGACATTGCTGAGAGAGAAATGGAGCCAGAAACAAGCTTCAAAGGATGGCCTTGCAAATAAGACCAGATACTCTGGAGAAATAGAACTGGGAAAATGCATTGTAGTAGGACCCACGAGGGGTAATTTTAGATGATTGGCTTTAGGGCAATTTCAGCATGGTGTGGCCAAAACTGATAGGCCAAGAAACATTTATAATGTATTGTAATTAGGAAATAGTTGGCTTCTGGTTGTGACGTTGATGCCTTGTGAAGGCTGACCCAGAACAGAGGCTGGACAGAGCTAAAGAATAAAGCAGGGATTTATTAAAGGATCTCCTCCATGGATCCACCTTGGGCAGCACCAGAGCCCAGCCAGAGCTGCACCCAAGATGAACCAAAATGGTCCCAAAATGCACGAGCGCTCCCGGGGGCTCTCCCTGGGATCAGTTCTGCTCCATTGGCACCTTGGAGTTCATTGTCCCATTCCAGCTTTAGCCCAGGCAGTCCCATCCTGCTTGTTTTTCTCTCTCCAGCCCACGGTGTTTGTGCTCCTGGGCTGAGATTTGGATCATTTGTCCTTGGTGCCCAGCTGGAGCAGGAATTGTTTTGTCTCCCTGCTCTGTGCACAGAGCTCAGCATCCCCTGATATGAAGCTCAGACCCACACACTAAAGCAGCACAGAATCAGAAAATATAAAAGCTAAAACCTGAGGCATCAATGGTGTGAATTATAACATCTGTATTGTCTCACCCTTCACATGAGTCTGAAAATGGAATAAAAGCTTTTAAAAAGCCTCTCAGTTGCCCCAGCTCTGGGTCAGAAAAGGGCTCAATCCAGCCCAGAAAGGTTCCCTGATGCCCTGGTGAGGCTGTGGGGCTGGGACAGGGAGGGTGGAAGGGCTGTGCAGGGCCCTGGGGCCAGGAGGAACCCCCTGGCTGGGTGGGTGGGTGGGTGATGAAGGCAGTGTTCCCCCTGCAGGGAGCTCGCTGCAGCCTCTGAGCTCCCGTGCCTGTGGTTTTGGGGAAGGCAGAATCATTTAGGCAGCCAGGAGAGCACAAGTGGGTGATTTATCATGGGGATATCCTGATGTGGCTTCAATAATCACTGAGGCTGCTGTGGCAGAAGGTAGGGATGGCTTAGCAAGCAGCACCTCTTTCTTTTGAAATCAGAGCCTCTGTGGATGCTCCCTGCGTGTTGGGCTGGAGACATGAGCTGCTCTTTTGCATTTGTAGGTCCTTTTATTTTCTCCTTATTTTATTTTTTTTCCCCTCTTGGTTTCCTGAGAAGTTAAAAACCCTCCTCATTTAGCTACATCCAAGCTAAAAAACAAAGACTCTTTTCAAATCTCTCTTAAACACACTGTCCAACACAAATGTTAAGTATTAGTAATAAATTATAAATATAGTATATGTAACTTAAAATATAAAAAGTAAACACCACCTGAGAGGGCACACAAAATGTTATAACCTCCTTACTAACCAAAGCTCAACAAATCAAAGAAAAAATATTATAGATAAAAAGAAAAAAACAACCTTTAAAAAAAACACAATCAGAAATATTCCAAGACTCCTCATTTAGCTACACCCAAGCAGAAAAACAAAGACTCTTTTCAAATCTCTCTTAAATTCACCCTAACCTTCAAAAGCCACAAAAGAAAAAAATCCACATTGCACTGCCTCTTTCCTAAACAACCCGAGAGTGGCATCCCTGCCCACGGTGGGGAGGTTGGAGCAGATGATTTTGAAGGCCTCTTCCAACCCAAACCATCTTGTGATTCTGTGGAATATCTGCCCATGTCCCTCAGGACAACATTGTGGTGGGAGTTTTCTGAGCACCACAGAGGAATTTTCTCCTCTTGGAAGGGGATTTGGTGTTTCAGCCATGGCTGCAGCAGGACAAGGAGGTGGATGAGAAGTGGGCACAGTCCTGCAGGTAGTGGTTGGAGATTCCTCTGGAGGTCATCTCAACCTTAGGAACAGCACATGGAAGAGTTCAGAGTCAACTTTGCCATGAAAAAGAAAAAAAAACAAAACCAAGGGGAATAGAAAATTATTCAAAAATTATTCAAGTCTTCCAACCCAAACCATCCTGTGATTCCATGATACTGTGGAATATCTGCCTGAGTCCCTCAGGAGAACATTGTGGTGGGAGTTTTCTGAGCACCACATGGGGAATTTTCTCCTCTTGGAAGGGGATTTGGTGTTTCCTGGTGGTGGTTGGAGATTCCTCTGGATTTCATCTCAACCTGAGAAACCGCACATGGAAGAGTTCAGAGCCACTTTGCCATGAAAAAGAAAAAAAAAGCCAACTGGAATAGAAATCTATTCAAGTCTTCCAACCCAAACCATCCCGTGATTCCGTGATTCTGTGGGATATCTGCCTGTGTCCCTCAGGAGAACATTGTGGTGGGAGTTTTCTGAGCACCACAGGGGGAATTTTCTGCTCTTGGAAGGGGATTTGCTGTTTCAGCCATGGCTGCAGCAGGGCAAGGAGGTGGATGAGAAGTGGGCACAGTCCTGCAGGTAGTGGTTGGAGATTCCTCTGGAGGTCATCTCAACCTTAGGAACAGCAAATGGAAGAGTTCAGAGCCAACTTCACCATGAAAAAGAAAACCAAAACCAACTGGAATAGAAAATTATTCACGTCTTCCAACCCAAACCATCCCGTGATTCCGTGATTCTGTGGAATATCTGCCTGTGTCCCTCAGGAGAACATTGTGGTGGGAGTTTTCTGAGCATCACAGGGGAATTTTCTCTTGGAAGGGGATTTGGTGTTTCCTGGTGGTGGTTGGAGATTCCTCTGGATGTCATCTCAACCTTAGGAACAGCACATGGAAGAGTTCAGAGTCAACTTTGCCATGAAAAAAACAAAAGCCAAAACCAACTGGAATAGAAACATAGTCAAAAATTATTCAAGTCTTCCAACCCAAACCATCCTGTGATTCTGCAGGAAAACCAGAGCAATTTTGCTACAAAACATGGGGGATTGATTTGGCTTCATCCCGGGATTCACATCTGGGATGCAGGAGCAGCTGCTGCCCAAAGATGCTCGGGGACATCAAAGGCCAAATTACCCGAGCTGGAGTGTGACACATGCCGGTTTTCCTTGGGAAAACAGCTGGGCAGGGATGGATATGCAGGAACGCCGTCCCTCCGGGGTGCTCCCCGCTCTGGCCAGGGGGGTTTGTGCGGAGCTGGAGCTCGCAGGGAGCTGATTGCCCCCCGAGCCTTTTATATGGTCATTAGGGGAGCAGAATGAGGGAGGTGCGGGGGCTCCAGCCCCTCTCTCAAGTACCTGCTAACAGGTCCCCTGCCTTTGGTCTCAGCCAGCTCCCAGGGCACCATTTCCTAAGCTAATAGGTGTGAGGGGAGCCAAGAATGTCACTATTTTCTTTTTCTTTTTTTTTTCTTTTTTTAATAGGGCTTTTCAAGGCAGGCTGTAAACCTCTTGTTTTCCTCCTCCTCCTCCTCCTCCTCCTCCTCCTTCGCTGGGTTTGTTGCTCTGCTTCCTTCCCCTCCTCCCCACTCCCAGGTGGTGTTAAAAGTCAACAAGTTCCTTTATCTCGGAGCTGGCTCTTTTTGGGGGATGCTGGAGCAAATCCACGTTGCTGCAGAGGTGAGGGTCCCATCCCACCTCTTTTTGGACTCTCCAGGTCCTCACAGGGGCTTTCCCCAGCTTGGCTGTGGCTGGAGGTACCCAGGCTTGGGGCAGGGTCCTTGGTGGGGAAGTTGAAGCCAAAAAGGGCTGGAAATTCCCATTTTCATTCAGTTTGCAGTGGTGCTGATAGTAAAAGGGTTTTAAAATCATGGGGACTTAGGGTTAAAAGGAAAATTAAGCTTAGTAGGCCCTGAAAAGAATAATAAATACCCTAAGTACAGGAAGAGTTTGTACCTTGCTAGAACTGCACCTGTGTAGCTGGTACATGATAAATTATATAACTGTTAGATGTGATGATTATTTAGTAATTAAATATAATTACTGTTTAGTTGTAAGAATAATAATGAGAAACTATGGTCAGAGACCTGAGAAAGATCACAAGAAACTTATGTCAATGTATAAAATAGAACAATATAAGTTTAATAATTAATATGTAAGTTATATAACGATAGAATATAAAATACATTCAGCTCAAAAGCCGTGTCAGAGTCAGATTTGGGTCTGTACCCCTGATTCCAGAGCTCTCAATAAAAGCACCTGCAGATAATCATATCCTGTGATTCTGTGTGTTCCTGAACGCTGACAGTGCAGCTCAATAAATGCTGCAGGAGTAGGGCTGGACTCGGTGGCCTGAGAGGTGTTTTCCAAATGGAATGGTTTTATGGCGAGCTGCAGAGGTGCTGGGGACAACCTTGCAGGTTTTCCCTCCTGCCCTGGGCTGTCTTTGGGCTGGAGAGATCCCGAGTTGCCTTTTAGCTCCAGGCAGGATCCCAGAGCAGCAAACCCGGAGCATTTGGGGCTGGCACGGGGCTGATCCTGCTTTATTCCCACTGGGATAAAAGTGCTGTGAGCTGTGCTTCCAGTGTAGCACCAGCAAGGAGGGATCAGCCCCAAATCTGAGGCTGTTTCAGTGGGTTTGGCCCAAATCCCCAACATTTTCTTTGAATTCCAACATCCCAGGTCTGAAACAGGCTTTTCTCCCCTCTCAGTGTAACACTGGAGTGAGTATTCTTTACTGTTATATTTTCCCTTTAGGAATTGCTGGATGGTGTCGAGAAAAAATTCTGAATTTCCCAACTAGCTCTACAAAGATCTTCCTCAGAGGAGGTGGATTGGCTCTTTAAAAATCAGATTTTAAAGCTGTGGCTGCTGGAAAAGTAGCAAAAGTAGTTTCAGGAAAATCATATAGGAAGGATCATCTTGGTTTATTACCACAGTAAAAAAAAAGAAATATATTTATGAGCATTTCCTCAGGGAGCAGGGTGATTTCAGAAGAGTAAATGTGAGCTGTCAGGGGTGTTCTCCTGCTGTCTGAGCAAATCTCCCTGCCTCAGTTTCTCACTGGCAAAAGAAGGATGGTGAGGCACAGCTCTGCACGCTGGGTGCTGCAATGTGGCTTTGTCTGATTAATTTAATTTCTCTCCCCTCCTGCATCACCCCACTGCAGGAGAATCAGATTGGATAATTTGCAGTTCCAGTGGGGCTTTTTTCATGGCAAAGTTGACTCTGAACTTTGTGCTGTTTCTCAGGTTGGGATGACCTCCAGAGGAATCTCCAACCACCACCTGCAGGACCGTGCCCACTTCTCATCCACCTCCTTGTCCTGCTGCAGCCATGGCTGAAACACCAAATCCCCTTCCAAGGGGAGAAAATTCCTCTGTGGTGCTCAGAAAACTCCCACCAAAATGTTCTCCTGAGGGACACAGGCAGATATTCCACAGAATCACGGAATCACACGAGGGTTTAGGTGGGAAGACTTGAATAATTTTTGAATAATTTTCTATTCCAGTTGGTTTTGGCTTTTGTTTTTTTTTTTCATGGCAAAGTTGACTCTGAACTCTTCCATGTGCTGCTTCTCAGGTTGAGATGATCTCCAGAGGAATCTCCAACCACCACCTGCAGGACTGTGCCCACTTCTCATCCACCTCCTTGTCCTGCTGCAGCCACGGCTGAAACACCAAATCCCCTTCCAACGTTAGAAAATCCCCATGTGGTGCTCAGAAAACTCCCACCACAATGTTCTCCTGAGGGACACAGGCAGATATTGCACAGAATCACAGAATCACAAGATGGTTTGGGTTGGAAGAGGCCTTAAAAATCATCTGCTCCAACCTCCCCACCACGGCAGGGATGCCACTCTTGGGTTGTGTAGAAAAGAGGCAGAGCAAGAGCTGTAAAAAAATTCCTGTTATCAGGGAAATCTAATGGGACATCTTTCTGACCTGGATAAGGCAGCTAGAGTTGTCTGTGCTGCCCCAAAATTTGGCTGTGTCATTCCTTCTCCAGCTGCACTGGCTTTCCCAGGAGAGAAACAGGGATTTTGCTGTTGACTTCCCCTGAATTTTTGGACTGGAAAATCCTCCAAGTGGCTTCGATGCCTCTTGTGGAGGGCAGTGCAAGATTTGTGGGTGTGAAGCCTGGAACATGTCACTTAAAAACCTTGGAAAAATTCAAATGGACTCCTAGAGTGTCTAAATTTCCATATGCAAAGGGGATGAAAGCTTGGATCATTCTCTCACGCTTTTTTTGGTCATGGATTTGGTTTTAGGTGCCACCCTGGAGCTGGTGGGGATGGATGTGGACCAGGGGGTTCTTTGGGAAGTGCAGCCTAGGGTGTTGGGGGTTAATTGTATCAGGATGAATACCTGAGGAATTAATAATGATTTGCCTCTTGAGAAATGTAACGCAAGAAAAAACACGTTGGGAAATGTCAGAAAAATGCAGAGAAAAAATAAATTGTGGGGGTGTGGAGGTTGGTGGTGTGAGGAAGTGGTTTGGGAACCGTTCTGGCTCAGTCTAGGGGTCACACAAGAGGATTTTCCTGGCTGGATGAGGTCACCCAGAACACCAGAGCCTGGATCTGCCCTGGATCCACTCCCCAGCCTCTGGGAGACCGAAGGTTTTGGGGGATTTCGTGCAGGGCACGACCTGTCTTGCTGTGGTGCTGCAGCTCCATAAAAGGAGCTGGGGGAAAAAATCCGTCTGCTCTGGAAGGAGAGGCAGGGCTGTGGTATGAAAGGCATTCCTGAAGAGGATGGATCACCTGGGCTCCTGTCAGAGTGGAAATCAGGGATGCAAACCCAGCAGAAGCCATGAACAGCTGTGGCGTTATGTCCCCATCTGGGGAACTCCTTGCTGTGGCATCATAAAAAGAGAAAGGGAGGGGGGAAAAAGGAGAAATAAAGTGATTTAAAGGAGAAAAAGGAGTGCTTGGACCTCTGAAAGCTCTCAAGTGCTCATGTTCCAGGGAATAAGCGAGTGAAGCAAGAGTTTTTTACAACTCCCCCTAATTTTGCACATAAACACAAACAACCGGCTTGGCATGGCAGCATCTCCTAATTCCTGGATTTCCCTGCTGCCACGAGGATATCCCCAGGGGGATGGCAATGCCTGGGGAGAGGACCAGAGGTGGCTGAGCCATTTGGAATGGCACAGGCAGACAGTCCAGGCCTGAGCCACCTCTCCACAATGGCCCCTTGTTCCCCGGCGGGCACTCGCCCAGCTGGCACCACGGTGCCCTGCCAGGGGCGTTGGGTGTCACAGCGTGGGGGACTGGGCAGCAGGACACATTCCTGCCTGGCAGCCTGGCTGTCCCTGCTCCCCCATTGCCGGAATGGAAAATCCCATTTTCCCTGCAGAGTGAAACCCTTTGGTTTGTGTCATTCCCACTTTGTTTTCCTCTTTGATTCCCAGCGTGGCTTTCCCCGAGGTGAGCCTGGTGTTGGTTTGGGACTGGCTGACTCATGGATATTTTCACAGAATTCCCAAAATGACCAGGTTGGAGGAGACCTTCAAGATCATTGAGTCCAACCCACCCCAACACCTCAACTCAACCCTGGCACCCAGTGCCACATCCAGGCTTTGTTAAACACACCCAGGGATGGGGACTCCACCACCTCCCCGGGCAGCCATTCCAGAACTTTATCACCTTTCTGTGAAAAACTTTTTCCTGATATCCAACCTAAACTTCCCTTGGTGCAGCTCGAGGCTGTGTGCTCTGGTTCTGTCAGTTCCTGGAGACAGAGCCCAGCCCCAGCTGAGCACAGCCACCTTTCAGGAGCTGTGGGGAGTGCTGAGGTCACCCCTGAGTCTCCTTTTCTCCAGGCTGAGCACCCCCAGCTCCCTCAGGGGTTCCTCACAGGGTTTGTGTTCCCAGCCCCTCTCCAGCCTCGTTGTCCCCTCTGGAAGCACTCCAGCATCTCAACGTCCTTCCCAGAACTGGACACAGCTCTTCTTTTGGCAGCAGAACAAAAGTTTTCTCATTAATTTCCCCATGAGCACCCAATTATGGCAGGGATGTCCAAAAATAACAAGATTTGGGTGTTTTCCCTCCAGTTTTAGAGTCTTTTGGGATACCTACCCTATCTATTAAGCAAACCACCAAAATCAGCACAGTCTGCTGCTGTTGTCTCCATTGCCAGAGGATGACACAGCTGGTTTTGGGGTCAGGATGAGCTTTTTGATCAGCAAAAACTGGGAGCAGGGATCTGCCTCGTGCCCCTGACCCGGAGCCAGCTCGTTGATCGATGCTGTTGGGAGCTTGTGCTGCTGCCAAACAGCTGCTGAGCCACTTGTCAGCCACCACTTCCTCTGCCTCTTGCCAGGAATAATTTTAGTCCTGAAGCTGTGGAGTTGTTGAAATATGGAGAAGGACTGTGAGAAGAAATTTGCAATCGCACTGTGCCCGATAAATATGGCATAGAAGGAAAATTCCTGGCTGCTTCCCAGACATCTATTCCATTGATCTCGGTGAATATTAGAATTAATTTATGAAAATCCAAGAACCTACAGCAGCCTTAAAATGCAGAGATTGGATCCTGGCTGTTGGATTTTACTTCTGATATAATCCTGCCTAAATGACTTTTCCTGAAGCTACTGAGGGGAAAGCAGGGAAAAAAAAAAAAAAAAAGGAAAATCAGGACAATTTGTGTCCATTTACAGATCTGTGGTTCAACACCCCAGCCCATTCTCTCCTTTCTAATTGCTGCTTTCTTCTTTTCTCGGGCTCTTTTGTTTCTCTCTGCAAGCAGCCACAGCTTTCAGATGTTTTAGGGTCATTCCTCCATGTGCTGCAATGCTAATTATTTCTCCTGCCCTAATTGGGGTTTTCCATATCACTCCCAGGCACCCAGGCCACGCAGCACACCCAGTTCACATGAGAAACCCTCCCCACAGCCACACTCAGAACAACACACACAAAAATAAAGACACTGGGGAGCAAACCTTGGGTTGTGTCATTTCTTAATTGTGCTGTCTTAATTAGGGGGTTTCAAACCTGCTGCAGCCATGTGCCCAGTTTGCCCCGTTAACACTTTGGAATGATGAAGATGGCATTAATAATAGCCAATATTCCTTTTCTTGATGTTTTTTAATCCACAATATCCAAAATATTCAAAGTGGGAACTACTCCAAACACTTCCCAGTCAATGAATGATTTGGGGAAAACTCTCTCTCTCTTCCAGACAATATTAGAATTGTGCTGATGTCATGGAACAGATCCCATTCAGAAAAACCATTGACAAGAGTCCAGATTCCTCCAACTGTTAAATCTCCTTTAATTTCTCCTCTTTGTGAAGATATAAGCTGTGGGGGTTTTGTTTGTTTGTTTATTTCCCCCTTGTGGAGAGTAAGTTTTAATTTAATTTGCATGTTGGGTTGCTGCTCTTTTTGTGTTGCTTTTAATATATTCAGAGAATTTGGGGAGCCTGAGGTTTGGAGGCAGAGGAGGGGGAGATTGTTTTCATTGATGGATGTGGCTTTGAGAAAAGAAAGCGAAAAATTGAGGAAAATAAATTCCACGAGTGCCAGCACAGGCAAGGAAATGGAGGATTTTTTTCCATGCATTTTTCCCAGGAAAAATAAGCAAAACCCTGTATTTCCTCCTTTTTCAATAATGTCTGCTTTAATAGAAATAATTGTAGAATTGTCAAGGGAAAAAAAAAAAACAACCACCAAACAACTAGGCAGGGATTAAGGTAGATAAATTCCAGGGAAAGATTAATCAGAAAGATTCATGGAGACATGAAGCCCTCACCCAAAAATACACTGGAAAATTAGTAGAAAGAGGATTCTGCAGAGCTTTCCATGGACATCCTTGTTCCCCGTGTGCTCAGATGGTGTTTCACATCCTGGCCGTGAGCATGAGGGTGTGTGGGATGGGGATGCACGGATGTAGGATGCTTTCTGCTCTATAAAATACATATAAAGAATCTTTTCTCTCTCCTTCCCACTTCCAGCCTGCTCCTTTCCAAAGTGGCATTCCTAATTTCACGTTTTAGAGTGACGTGTTACAAAGAGGAGCCTCCCTGCAAGATGGAGGAGGTGACAACACCGAGGACCCTTGTCCCTCCTAGAGAAGGATTTAGTACTTCTCAAGGGTTTAAAAACATCCCAAAACCAGCTGTGGGAAGGTTTGTAGCTGTAGGAATACGCTGTGTGATATAATCAGGTTTTACCACCCCGAGCTGCTGAGATGTGCTGCGGTTCAAACGCAGGACCTGGAGCCAACCTTGCGAAATCTCAGTTTTTTGGGATCATGTGGCCAAACCCATTTCAAAATGAAAGAGAAGGGTCCCTAAAGGCCACCTCGGGGGTGTTTATTTTTCTCTCTTCACCCCCCCAAAAATACCCATTTAGAAACACCACCCACCCAAGGGATGGTGAAGCCAGAGGTGGGGACAGGTGACACTCAGGGATGCTCAGGCCAGGCTTCAACCTCTGCTTTTCTCACTCAGCGCCATCCCTGGCCCGATGTGAATTCCAGGAGACAATGTGAGCTGCCTGAGGTCGATGAAAGGCTCCTGCCCTGCTGGCTCTTCGGGGAGATAACCCCGACAAAACCCCCGACAAAACCCCCGACAAAACCCCCGCCAGGCTGCGCCGAGCTCCTGCCGCCCTCCCGCCGCGGAACCCGCGGGGTTGTGTCCCCGTGCTGGCAATTGGTGTGTGTGGCACCATTAAGAATTGATATGCTCTATATGAATGGCCATACTTCAAAATGCCTGAATAGACCCTGAGATTGCCCCCACCACACACACAAAAAAAAAAAAAAAAAAACTGTCCAAAAAAAAAAATTGTTGGAAAAAAAAAAAGTCCCCTACTCAGCCTGGGAGGGAAAGTTTGTGTATCAATCTAGTTTTATAATAGTGTAATTTAGTGTCTAGGCCTGGGCTCTGGTGGTGATATTGTGCTGCAATGAATGAGACAGAGGGCTCCAGGCTGAGCAAGAGCTCGAGGACCCGGCTGGCTCTATTCAGGCCAAACTAATCGGCTTCAGCTCAGCTCTCCGCCAAAGCTCCCCTCTCAGTAGTGGGTTTTTCTCTGGGTTTTTGTTACTGTTTCTTAAAGAGCTCAGCTGGCTGCTGAGGCTGAAAAGAATCAAATTATTAAAGATTTTGTGGAAAATCCAGTGAGAATGGGCCCATGCAAGAATAATAGCATTGTGCCACCGTGGGCCATTCCCAGCTTCCAGTCGGGAGAAATTGTCAACTCTGTCTTTGTTTTCTTAACCCTTTCAATGGAAACAAAATAATATTTAGCTCAGCACAAAATACCTTCTTTTTAATTTCTAATCCTTTCAGGTTCTTTTTTTTTTTTTTCTCCTTCCCCCCTTCTCCTCCTCCTCCTCTTCCTCCCTCTCTTTCTCTCTCCCCCTCTCCCTCTTTTTGTTGGCTGTCCTCTGAAATACATTTATATCCTTCATACATTCCCCTTTTCCTTGCCAGTTGGCCAGAGGGGCATTTGTTATCAGGAAAGCCCCTTCTTTTTTAAACAGGATGTAAAATGGGTGATTAAATCCTTTATTAACAGTTGCCACCAGAAAAGGGAAGAGGAAAAGGAAACGCTTTCTTTCAAGCTTCTATTTTTAACATTTAGAAGCAGTTAATAAATCATCAGTGGGCTGGTTGTAAAATGTGTAATGTTTTTAAATGTTAATACATTTTAAATTTAGAGAAGTGTTAATTAGCATATTGCAATGGCATTACAGATTTGTAAGGAAATGTCTGCCTGTCTGTCTGTCCATCCTCAACCCATCAGGGAAGATACAGACAAGCAGTTTAATCACTCTCCTCTTTTATTTAGGGACTAAGTAGCTTTTCACATGTGATCCATCTCTTTTCTGGGCTATTTTTGCTCTGCACACACCAATCCTAAATGCACTGAGGAGGGGCATTGTCTGTGAGATGGGAGGAAAAGGCTGCTGGACACAGAGTGCATGTGGAACCTCAGCTTCCAGAGAAACTGGGTGTGGGGTTTGTGGAGCACCCCAACTCCCCTGGGGGATGCAAGCCCATGGTCACAGCTCCTTTGCTTGGGAAACAAAGTGGCTGCCACCTTTTCCAGGCTTTCTAAGGAACGGAGAAGAAGTAGGAAAAGAGGGGGAAAAAATTAAATTATCAAAACAAAACCTCTCCATGCCAAGAATCCAGCACCAGGGATGGGGTGACAAAGCACGATGCCAGATCTTCTCCTGGTGTAAAGCTGAGGGCAGCAGAGCTAAGCTGGGCTTAAATCAGATGAGCCCATAACCCTCCAAGTTATGACATTGAAAGAAAGCCCAGCATCAGGGGCTGGGGGTGAAAATTAAGGCACAAAAGGGTATTCCTGTTGTATTGTGGAACATCCCTTTAATCAAGATATTCTCCCTCAACTTTGCTCCGCTCCTAGTTCTCCTCAGAACTAGGTCATCTTGGTGAATGGGGTAGGTTTGGGGCCACTTCTGTGTGTTTGGGGCTAGGAGGGATTGTGTGTCCCATGTCACAGACTGGAGAGTGTCACAAAGCTGTGTCACAGACTGGAGAGTGTCACAGACTGGAGAGTGTCACAAACCCGTGTTACAAACTGGACAGTGTCACAAACCTGTGTTAAAACTTGGACAGTGTCAAAAACTGGACAAAGTCACAAACCAGTGTCACAGACTGGACAGTGTCACAAACTGGACAGTGTGACAAACCCATTTTACAAACTGGACAGTGTCACAAATCCATGTCACAGACTGGACAGTGTCACAAACTGGACAATGTCACAAACCCATTTTACAAACTGGACAGTGTCACAAATCCTTGTCACAAACTGGACAGTGTCACAAACTTGTGTTAAAACTTGGACAGTGTCACAAACTGGACAGTGTCACAGACTTGACAGTGTCACAAATCCATGTCACAAACTGGACAGTGTCACAAACTGGGCAGTGTGACAAACCCATGTTACAAACTGGGCAGTGTCACAAATCCATGTCACAAACTGGGTAGTGTCACAGACTGCTGCAAACAGACCTTCTGTCTTTCTGTCCCCAGCAGCTGAACAAGGGGGACAGCTCCGGTGTTTTCCCCATCACAAACAGAGGGTCCCATCCAAGCTGGCCTTGCCAGCTGGCTTTCAGACAGGGGAAGCTTATTCATGTTTTTAGACCTCAGCCAAGTTCAGTCAGGAAGTCTGAGATGTTTTAAACTGGGGGAAAAGCGTGGGGACCCCAGGCTCCTGTGTCAGCTGGGAGGAGGGAGGCGTTGCATTATTTCGGTGTTTTTGAGTCTCTCTTGTGTGCGCTCCCAGGGATAGAGTTATCTCCCTACCCCTGGCATAATGCTGGCTTGGGAATTGACTTTTTGTGGTTCTCCTGGCACTTGTTGAGAGGACAAGTCCATCCCTGCTTGCTTGGATCACCTACAACGGCGGGAGAAGAAGGGAGGATGTGCTGCAGCACCCTGCTGGTGCTGAGGGATCTCACCAGTGAGTCAGCCCAGTGTAGGTGGGTGTTACACCCCAGCCCGAGACACTGACATGGCTGCTGATGAGCCAGACATGGAGAAGCTGTTGATTATCTTCCTCTGGACAAGGTGTTTATTCCCCATCCCACCTCAGGTCGTTTCCTCTTCAGTCTGCTCCAAGGAAGGAGAGAGCATCATCGTGCTTTCTGTCTGAGGTCATGGGGGAATGTCCCAGAAAAACACCTGAACCACCTCTGTGTAATGTTGCTCCTGGCCCTTTTCAAGTGTAAAAACATCCTCGGATCTTTCAGAGCAGGTGATAAGAAGATCTTCTTCTAAGGAATCCTACCCTAGAGATCCCTCAGCCATTAGCTCATAGCCTTGCACGCCTTTTCCTCGTCAGTCAGACCTCACCACCATTACTCTGCTGTCCTGGATCCTTCTCCACCCATTTCCAGGCATTGTTCAGGAATGTCACCTGTCCCTCACTGAACACCACATCCTGTGGATACACAGGGAAGAACACCCAGCATTATCCATTGGGGTCTCCATGACTGTCATGCTGTGATTCCCTCTCCTGACCCCACAGCCACTCCCCAGCACCCTTTGCTGGACACCTGGGAGGGGCTAAGCAGGGGTGACTGGGGGTGTTTATTGGAGAAAAACCTTCTCAAGGGCACTTCTCATCCTGCTAACGCTCAGCTTTCCTCATCACAAGCTTGGAGATCAGACAAGGAGCTTCACAGGAATCCTTCTCAAAGTTCCCTGTCTCTTGTGGTCATCTCTAGCTGTCCTCTTTGTTCTGCTCCTGGAGATGAGTTTTGCAGCTCAGGGGGCTTTTGGTTGATCCATGAGAGCTCTTCTTGAGCTGTAGGATGCTCATGGACCTGCTGCAGCCCGTGCTGAAGATATGTAATACAAGAGGCAGTGTGTCCTAAACTTGGCTGTGAGCTTGGATTAGAAATTAAAGGCAAATAAGGCAACCTAAGCTCTGGAACTGCATCAAAGGCAAACCCAGGCGAAATGGGAAGGATCCAATTTCACAGTTAAGTTGGTTAAACAGGTGGGGGGTGGCTGTTGGTGGTGCACACGTCCCTTTATTAACAATTTAAAAATGAAATGTCCCTGCCTGGAGATAGCTGGAGGATCAGAGCTTTTTTGGGCAGCTTGACACAGGTGATCCCTACTCATGCAAGGTTCCTACTAAACCCAGGAGAGACTCTCAGGCACGAGGACCATCCTGGATAAACGGAATATAGAAGCCAGGACAGCATTAAACCCTTGGCAGTCCCAGTACAGCAGAAATAATCCAACAAATCTTTCTTTTTCTTTTTAATTTGTGGGTAGTTCATAAGTAAATAGGCCCCAGATGGAAATTATTCATCTGTTCATTCACACAAATATGTTTTTTTGTTTTGGATGGCTCCTGAATTTCCCTCAAATCAGGGAAATGCAGGATGTTCCCCTTGCACTGAGCCTCTGACTGCTTTCCCTGGGGTAGACTCTGGCTAAAGATGACAATTTGGCAAAGAGGATTTGCCAGATGCTTTTTTAATTTGGCCACAAATCTTAATGTCATCATTATTGGATAGTCATTAAAGCCAGACTTAGAAGATTTCACTGATAACATTTTTAGATCTCTTTGCAATGCAAAATAAAAAGGCTTTGTGTAACCTTAGAAAATGTTTAGTAGCTTCATTCCAAGACTCTCACATATGTTTGTTTCACTGGACAAGAATTATTAAAGGTGTCTTCTCTACCTACATCAGCATCAGGATAAACAAATATGATTTTCATTTATTTTTGTGTAAAATTTTGTGTGCCCTGTTGCATTATGGCTACTTTTTGCCTGATTTTTTTCTTGGCACTTTATGATTTAGCTGCAGACCTTTTATATCTGGACTTTTCCTCGCATTTACATTCTCAGCCATGTGATAAATGAGCTGAAAAGAAACAAAACCTCTTCCCTGAATTTTTAGCACTCTCAACCATGTTGGAGAAACATCCCCGTGAGGACCCAAAACTCAGAAAATAAATTGCAGGGAATCCAGCATGAATTATTTCTAAGGTGTCACGATGTTTAAACAGAACTGATAATTTTGGCAGAGAAATGCCTGGAGAGGTTGTTGGGCTGCTTGGCAAGGGCTGTAAACAAAAGGAGGTAATTAAAATACATTTGCCAGAAAAGAGCCCAGATTTCCCATGCAACGTGGAATACTGGAGACAGCAGAGCTTCTCCTTTCTGTGCTCCCCTCAGCTCCTTGGTTTTGTCATCTCTCAGTCAGAGGCAGGCAGGACAATAGACATTCTTTGAGAAATTCTCTACAGGGGACACGACGCCGAGGTCTGTGGTGCCAGTTTTACATCTCCTTAGGGCTTGTCTTCATGGCAAATGTGACCAGAATAGCTATTTTGGAATTAGCTTTCTATGGTGTCACTATTCCAGAGGAAAGAGATTTTATTCCAGATGAATTACCCCGCTGAGGAAAGCGCTTGCTGTTTTGCAACTAAAACACGTCGTGTGTAGAACAGCACAGGGTAACGTGTCAGAGATATCTGACACAAAGAGGGCCAGATGTGATAAGGCCACATTAATGCCATGCTCAGATCATGGTATTATCTGCAGCATCGTGTGGGGAAAATAGAGTATTCCTCCTTAAAATGTATTTTACTAAAATACCTTGTCCAGCAGGGACTGCCCACCTTGTCTCTCTCACCAGATAACGGGGTGAGAGGTTCCTCCACCAGGATCTCAGCTGTTTCAGGTGTCTGTGGGTGGGAGAATTGCTTTGTATAAAATTCTACCTCTCTTTGATTAGAAAGGGAGCCAAAATTCAGAGCTTAATCTAGAACCATGAGGTGACATCTCAGATGGGAGGTGGGACCCATCCTGCCACTTCAGATCAGGTACAGGTCGTGTTCTCAGGGTGAGCACGCCTCAGACAAAAGCTGTTGCAGCCCCCGAGATAATTGTTTAAGATGCCAGTGGGTCACCTGTGGACAAAATCTGTGCACCTGAGTCCAGTGGTGTATTTGGGTTTCTCAGAAATTGCCACCTTCTCATGAATTCCCCCACACCGTTAACTCTTGCCAAGCGTTGTCTTTTGTGTGTCCACATGCATGTTCTGCTCTGGATTTAAAATGTTTTTAAGCCTTTTGGCTCCACTGGGAAACTTGCCCCGCTGTTTAGCACTGACCTGCCTGCAGAAATATCCATCCTGTCCATGGTGGAGGTGCTGATTCTGGATTTTTAACTATGTATGGCCCATGGGGAGTGATAAAAACAAACAGCACATGTTCAGGCAGCACCTCTGAGCCACAGAGCCTCCATACCAACTGCCCCAGAGGAGAGATATCTGCATGGCTTCTCCTAGTTTGATGGAAAATAAATAATCTTTAGATTTTTTTTTGGGATGGGGGAAATGCGAGGATGCGACCTCCAGTCAAGTATTGTTGGGGAAATCAGTCCAGTCCCTGATCTTGTAATGAAAGATGCTCCATAAATGCAGGAGAAAATCAACCCTACAATAGATTAAAGCCACTCAAGAATTTGTGGAGAGGGTGAATATCTTTTATTGGGCCATCTGCTATGACCAGAGCAGAGAAATGTGCTTCTGGCTACACAAGATTTTCTTCTCATCTAGATTAGTAAAAATTAGGAGAGATCAGACAAACGAAGTCGTTAGATTAGATTGTGCCCTGTGGTGGTGAAGGGTTTGCAGCCTCCCATCTGTGACGTAGGCTGAGCCTTATCTCATCAAGTTATGCTCAGAATGAACCTCAGGGGCCTTTTCCTGCTGCAATCATTTGTACAATCCCTAAGGATATGGATGGATGGCTCTGGAGAGCATGGGCTGCAAGTCCAGCATGTTGCAAGATCCAATGTGTTGATCAAATATTGGCAAAAAGCATCTCACAAGGGTTGGGTTGGCCCTTGGGATGTGGGGATTCAATCCCTGTGATACAAGTGCAACACTGGGGGAGTTATTTGCTGTGAGACCCACCTCACACTGTTTACCAAAAATTAATGTCTAATCCAAGGCAGTCTTTCACCTTCTGCAGTAATTAGAGAGGTCTGATTGTCTCAAAAGTTATTTATCCCATTCTTGTTGGGGGTAGAGTGAGACTCTAATGCCTGGTGTGGCACATCAGCCTCATTTCAGCAGCTTCTGCAGAATGAGACATCTCCATCTGCCTCTCTAGAAGGCAGCAAGAGACTCAACTCCTCAACTTTAGGAGACCAAAACCAAGTGAAACAAATCGTATCCTGGTTTCTTTGTGCTTCTGCTCCTCACTTGTAAAATAAAGGTGAGCAGGCTCTGCTCCATCACAGAGAAGGTGTGGATGGAGATGTGTTGAAGAACATGAGGTGTGTGCTGTGGTCACACAGCCGAAGCTGTGGCTGCCCCTGGATCCCTGGAAGTGCTCCAGACCAGGCTGGACAGGGCTTGGAGCAGTGGAAAGCATCCCTGACCATGATTTGTTATCAAAAGGAATAGTGGTGGCAAAGCCTGGAGGAATGATGTCACTGGTGGGTGGTTGATGCCCAAAACTGACCTCGTGAGCAGGCCTGTCCATCACTGTGCTGCCACTTTTGGCCTCCTGAACCTGCTGGAAATGCTGATCTGAAAACCTTGAAATGCCAGGGAATCTCAGGAAAATGGAAAGCTGGACAATACAAATGCAGATCTGAACCAATGTGGTTAATCAAACGTTCTCCATTTATTCAAGATAAGGTGGTAGTTTATATAAGCTTCTACATAGTTTACAAAAACAAAGACATTCTGATTGGTAGGCTAACATTGTTTACATTTTCCTTAAAGTGGCCTACACCTTACACTATAAAACCTATACTAATTCACACCCAGACAGCCCTGTGGTCCCCATCACACCTTAAGACTATTTCTATCTGCACCACAAACTCAATTTCTAACTGTGTCAGAGGCTTGAAGGCCTCACAAGGCCCAAATCTGAGGCCTAGACTGGAGTAGCTCAAATCTCATAACTCATGTCCTCTTTCTCTCAAAAATGCTGCAACAACCTTGTCCAACACAAGGAGCAAAGAGTCTCTGTCACTGTGGAAGCACCTTTGGTGATGGGCACTTTACAGCCTACAACAGCCACTGAAGATCCAGGTACCGCAGCAAATCCCATAAAAAAAAAAACAGGGATAATGGAAATGCTGCACTTCAGTTCTTGGGGTGCCAGGAACAATGGGAAAACAACACAATGTGGGGTAGCAGTGCAGAATGCAGCTCATTCGTGTCACTTTTTCTTCCATATTATTTCATTCTCTGAGAGGGAAATTCCAGATCAAATCCCCGTGCTGGTGACTCTTTGGGTTTGGAGTCTGGAGGGATTTACAACCAGCAAATATGTGTCTGGATGGAGACATCAATGCCTCAGCTCTAACACCTGGAGTTCTTGAGAAGGTTTCATGTCATGAGATTGGAGAATTTGGAGGAATTATTGAGAGTCCCTTTGCAGGATTAAATTCCAGATCCTGGTTTTAGTGCTGAAGCTCTGCTCTTCAGCTGGATTTTGTCTTGGAGGACTGCTGGGATCAATCAACCCTCTGCCCCACCTGGACCTATGCTGCCAAGTGCAGAAGAGCTTTTTTTGAAGCCTAGTGGGAGAAAACCTCCTTTTCACCCCAATATTTTATTTAGAAAAGGAGAAATCAAGATGGGATTGATCATCACCCATTGGATGTCTTCTGAGCTGAAATGAGAGAGGACTGGATGAAACATACAGGCTGTTTACAATAAAATCCAACATTTGAGGCAACAAGAAGAGATCCATTATCCCAAGAGACAAATTTTGGCACATTTTTTTTCCCCAAAGAGCAGATGGAAGGTTTGATATTGAGGAGGGAGATGTGGCAGCACTTGATGGTGCTTCAAGCAAACTCAGTGGTGTCATGTCTCTTAAGGGACACGCTCTTCTTGAGACATCCCCCTTCCAAAAACACCTCCCCAAAACACACATTTCCTGCAATTTGCTTGCAGGAAAATCATTCAGCCACCAGATGTCTCTCCATGCTGCCCTGGTGGACAAGGAGGACAAAAATGGAAGTCAAGTCATATGGAAAAATGCTTATTTATAGATTTGCACTCTTGTCTTTGTTAAACCAGATGCTTGGAATTGTTTTTTTGAAGCAGGTGGGCACTCTGCTTCAGGGGTGGGTTTTGAGGCATCTCCATGGGTTGGGAAGACTGGAATAAATCGTCTCCAGAGCTCGTTTTGCCCATGGTGGCACTGTTGAAAGATTGGTGCTAATGAGGTCACTTTGGAGGTCAGAGGGGAATTAAGGAAGGTCTTTAATGAAGGGGTTTCAAAGTGAGGAGTGTCCCAGATGGAGTGGAGTCCCCAAAGAACATCCAACCATGAATTTAGAGCATGGTGAACACACCAAAAAAAGACTCAGTTCCAATCTCCACTGTTTCTCCAAACTGCTGATTGCCAAGCTTTTCATCCATCATATATCCAAGATTCAAATTATCCAAAGCCTGAGGCAACTTTTGCTTTCTATTTGTATTGAGAAGTTTAAGGTTAAAGACCATTGTGTGAACTGGACACTTTAGAGTATTCCCAACAAATGGGGAGTTTCACATGGAATTGCAGATTCCTGAGACTAAGAGGTCATGGACCTGGAATAAGTGCAAGCTCCTCTGTCCTCACAAATTATTTCCCAATGGGAATGATCATGTAATTCAGCTTGGTGGTCAGTCTGCAGCAGGTTAGGAATTAAATGTCCCAAATTTCCTCTCTTTCCCATGGAAAATCCACACTTTTCTTCAAAAACAGCAATACAAATCGAGTTTGTGGCACCTGTGGAGTTACAGCCCCTTAAATTTACTCTTCAAAATCACCCCCAATTTGGATTTACAGCCAGCTCCTGAATCCAAAAGAAATCCTTGTGCAAATGAAAGATGACAGCTATGATGGCTTTGGATCTGGAAGAGGAGCCCACCACTGGCACGCCGGGAAAGATTTAGCAAGGTGAGGGCTGGGTTTGAACACCTTCAAGGTTTGAATCTTCCTTGCAGCCACCGAGCTGAAATCCAGCTGACTCAACTCAAACCTTTTGTGCTTCCTCAGCAGCTGTTCAGATTAATGCCATTAAGGATTTATTATTTCATGGTCTGAACAGACATTGAGGGCATTTTTTGGTCAATAATGGGATTTGTTTTGGTGTCTTCAGCTGCAAGTTTCTCCCTAGTTAGAGGTGGCCTTCACTCTTTAGGTCCTGTGATTATCAAGAGGTTTTCCTTCTTATAGTAGACTTCTCAGGGAGAACTATTTTTGGACCAGGAGCTGACATGTTCAAAGGAAATGTTGGTATCAAAATTTATTTAACCATGCAAAACACTATTGAAACATTTGTACATTTTCTTTAGTGTTTTATACCTTTTTTTCTTTTTTTTGATACTTTTTCTAAGTTCCACCTCACACTCGAGAACCCTGCAAATCTGAGGTGAGGCATGCAATTTTGGGAAGGTTTCATCAGCCCTAATTTACACCTCTAAAAGTGAGATGCCCAGGTCCAAGTTAGTCAGCCCAGGCTTGTTTTGTGGTCAAGGGAGAGGAGTCACCCCGAGGGAGAGATTCATCTCTTAAAACAGACACCCAGGGTTGGTCATGCAAATCACTTGCTGGACATGTCCCGCTCTCTCCTTGGCTGTAAAGATTTGTCAGGCTTTTAATCTTTTCGAAGTCAGGTGGAATGACCACTGTCTTCATTTTTTTCAGTCAGACTGAGAGAATAAAATCACCTTTTTCTGAAAGTTATTCCACCCTGAAGTGTTGAAGGAATAGTAGTCTCTCATGGATCTGTTTCATGGACATTTATATCCACGGATTTATGATCAGTTGGATCAGGGTGTGTTGGCCCCATCTCCTGTCTCTGACACAGACCAAGTGTGACTGGGGAACAGCAGAAGAACAGGACAAACCCAGGGTGACACTTCCACTCAACTCCCAGCCACCCCCAGCTGGGATTTCCCATGGAAGACTTGAGTCTTTCAGTATAAAATCTCCTCATGTGTCTTTCTTCAGTGAACGCTGTCCAGATGCTTCCAAAATTCAGATAAATTTAAATACCTACAGCTCCCTGTGGCAGAGATTTCTACCATCAAACCCCATGAGCAGAAAACCTCCTTTCTGTTGTTCTCACCCTAATTACAGTGGATGTCTCCTGGGTATAATATTATGAGAAATGGTGAGTATTTAATCCATATTCACCTCTCAGCACTCTTGTGTCCCAAAGCCTGATGCCCCAAGGATTTCTTTGGTGGATTATGCTGGCTTGCACCACGTAACCTGTGCTTACAGAGCAGTTCCCACCTTCTTCATGCCAGCAAGCTCTAACCACCTGCTTGATGAGCTAGCAGAACGTTAAGTTTTTTATTGGCTTGTACTAATTGCAAGCCACAAGGGAAAAAAAGTAATTTCCTTGACATTACAGGTTTGATAAATGATGGTGAAAGGTGGACCTGACTTTTCTCTAGTTAACCAGTCATTGTGCTGTTAATAATCTGATGTTTTTCTGCGTTTAGATGATTTGCAAGACATCTGCTTGACACGTAGAGCTGTGTGACCTCCTTGGGTACAGCTGTTTTTAAAGACAAACTGGCTCAGGCAGCACACAGCAATGGTTGAGAGCTGGTTTTATTTATCAGCATCATTGTGGATGTAAACAGAGATAGCCAAAACCAGATCACTGGGCCTGGAAGTTCTTTAGGACAGGGTCCACCACCCTCTGCTGTGTTTGGGCATCACCCAGCACATGAGGGATGGTCTCAGGATGGTGATGAGCCCAGAGGCACCACCACAAAACAAGGATTATCCTTGTGATCGAGGTTGTGATAACAACGACACCTGGATCTCATTGTGCTCCCCAGCTATCAAAACATCCTAATTAAAGGGGAGGAAAACCAATCCATCCATGTTGCACAGCCAGTCCTTTGGTCACATTTTATTCCGTGTTTGGAGTGTCTGCTGCCTTTTAATGAGTAACCTTTCTCTTCCCCCAGCAGGAACAACATCTGCTGCTAAGGCAAGGTGTGTAGAGCAGTCCCTGCCAGCCTGAAACAGCAGCTGGGAGCCGGGGAACTTGCTCAGAGCTCTTGAGGACCACTCAATTATCATTCATTAACAAGCCTAAAGGTTAGCTCCTTGCCAGCCCTCCATGTGCCAAACTCCTCCTGTGTGACTGTGGTGCTTGGAGAGTGGTGTTCCCACTCCATGGCTGGACCAGGAACAAGTTTCCTTATTGATTTAGCTGTTCATGTCAGCCAAAGTCCTTCCCTTGCCCACTTCAGGACTATTTACTTGTCCTGCCCTCTCCACTTCATCCAGACACCACGGACACCGAGGAGAGCACAACAGAGAGAAATCCCCTGCAAAGTCCTGGCACAGCAATGTGGGAGGTAAAACCATCTGTAGGTGTTTGAAGGGGCTGTGTCTCATTTCATCCTGCACTCACAGCGACAAAACTTTTTCAAAAAACTCCCCCATCTTCATCCTGATTAACCAAAGTCTCCCTTCTTTGGGAGTGTGGTCCCTTCCGTGACATTGGGTCTGAAAAATACATCGGACCTGAGCTGCTTCTTTATTTTTGATAGCCCCTGGAATTTGGGTGTGTTTCCTGTGAAGGAGCAGCTTGAGGAACTGAAATTCCAGAGGAAACATTTGTCCTCTGGAAAGCAGCATTTTGTTGAAACCGGAATTCCAGCGCGGTTGCTCAAGACCAGGCTGGAGTTATCAGCCCTGGGAGATGGCTGGTGACTCAGCCAGGCCTTCCAGCCTTTGTCTGATAGGGAGGGGAGGCTTGGACCTGGATTTCCATATGCTGCCATAAAGACCTTGACATTCCCAGGATGAAAGACACTTCCTGCACCAACCAGCTGCATTGATTAGGACAGAACAAACAGGTTCAAGGCTCTCCCCGGATTCCTGCGTGAAGGAAATTCTCACTGTGGTAAAGTTGGCACTTCTTCACTACCACCACTCTTTCCCACACACAGAATTGAGAATTATCTGACATATTCCAGGAAAAAAAATTACAGAGCAAGTGAGACCTCAAGGGCTTGGTGAGATGTGGTCAACACAGCCTTGCTGTGCCTCCTGTCTGACAGAAGATTAGATGAAATTCAGGGTGTTGAGATGTTCCTGAACCAGGAAGAATGGCACAAAGATTCAGAGGGTCAGCTCCAGACCGCAGATCTGATTTAAATCACTGTTAGAGTGATTTAACCTTGCTGCCCTTGCACAAAACCAGCTTGAAGAGAAACTGAGCTGACCTCACCTTAACACCACCACCGAGTTCATTAGTTAACACTTCACCTGTTGACACTCGCAGGCAAATCCCAGACCGGATCGTAGCCCTGTGGAATGCAAATCTGGCTATGTGCCTCCAAATGACTGCATGATGGGGGGAAAAAACCCTTCCACACCTGCAAATAAAAGACATCAGTAAGCAAATTCCAAAGCCAGGCTGGGTAGCAATGAGATGGCAAAGCTTTCAGATTTTATTGGGTCACGGTGTGTTTCTTTATGGCCTGGTGAGCTGCTGGTCAGGAGCTGCTTTCAGCTGGATTTCGCAGCTTCAAAGGGTGGTGGATTGGACTGATTGCCCGAGCGGGATTCAACTTGCAGATTAAGACATCATCATTTGGGTGGCAGGATGCAAAGTGCTGCCTGCATGAGCTCGAAGGCTCTGAGCTCCTGTTACAGCTGGTGGAGATGGGATTTTCCACGTGCCTGACTGAACCCAGGTGTCCAGGGCCATCTGTATCTCAGTGTAATTCCTCTGGGTATCCCCCTGCCAATCCAGAAGGACACGGACCTCCCAGAGGGTCTGTATGTGCCAAATCCATATGACATCCAGATTTCCAAACAGGCAGCGCTCAGCCTTTATGGTGAAGTGAATCCTTCAACTCATTGTGAACAATAACAGGAACCTGAAAGTCTGACCTCAAGTTTGGGCAAATTTGGCTCAGCCACTCAAGTGTCTAATGCCTGGTGGGATCTGAGACATCTCCTTGCAGCTCCTAGACATGACACAGACCTGTGGTTCTCCTGGGGCAGCACCCAGAGGACAGGCAGAGCCTGGAGGGCATCCCTGTGTCTGTTTGTGGTTCTGTGGGCACCTGCAGTGGGTGAGTGAATCCATGAGCTGAACCCCACTCCCTGCAGTCCATGAAGCCTGTGTGGCAAGGCTGTGACTTCACGGAGGCTTTGGGAGCCTTGCTCATGATGCCTTGTGAGGGCTGACCTAGGACAGAGACTAGATGGAGCTGAAGTATTTATTAGTATAAGTTATTAAAGTTTTAAAGTATAAGGTATTTATTAGAAGGCCTCCATGGATCCACCTTGGGCAGCACCAGAGCCCAGCCAGGGCTGCACCCAAGATGAACCAAAATGGCCCCAAAATGCACGAGCGCTCCCGGGGGCTCTCCCTGGGATCAGTTCTGCTCCATTGGCACCTTGGAGTTCATTGTCCCATTCCAGCTTTAGCCCAGGCAGTCCCACCCTGCTTGTTTTTCTCTCTCCAGCCCACGGTGTTTGTGCTCCTGGGCTGAGATTTGGATCATTTGTCCTTGGTGCCCAGCTGGAGCAGGAATTGTTTTGTCTCCCTGCTCTGTGCAGATAGCTCAGCATCCCCTGATATGAAGCTCAGAACTGCACACTAGAGCAGCACAGAATCTGAAAATATAAAAGCTAAAACCTGAGGCATCACTCACATTGAGGGTGGTTGGTTTCCACCAGACTAGTGCAGAAGAACTCAGGTACAGAACAATTTGCACAGTTCCTATGGGTCTGGCACATCCCAGGCTGGTTTGGGCACTGTTTGTGCATGGAAAACAGCCAGGAGAGGAGATGAAGTGCTACCAGAAGTGTGAACCTGGCCATGGTTTGATGAGGAGTAGCTCAGTCAGTGCTGAGGTGAAAGACTGAGAAATTTGAGGCTGTTCAGCCTGGAGGGGAGGAGGTCACAGCACCTCCCAAGATCTGAAGCAGCTGCATGAAAGCTGCAGAAGGACTCTTCATCAGGAACGGTAGTGACAGGAGAATGGGAATGTCTTCATACTTGAGGAGGGGGAATTTAAGTGAGACACAGCAGAAATTCTCTCCTGTGAGGGTGGGGAAGCCCTGGCACAGGTTACCAGAGAAGTTGTGGCTGCCCCTGGATCCCTGGAAGTGCCCAAGACCAGGCTGGATGGGGCTTGGAGCAGCCTGGGATAGTGGAAGGTGTCCCTGCCTGTGGCAAGGGCTGGAATGAGGTGATCCTTAAGGTCCCTCCAACCCAAACCAGTCTAATTCTAATTCTAAGATTTTTTTTTGGTGGTGACCAAGCTTCACCAAGTTCAATGCACTGCTTCTCAAAGGAACATGGAGCTCTCAACTCTTTTGGCTGTCAGGTACCTGGCACCCCTCTGTAGCACATCAGTCCTTGAGTTATGCCTGGGGATGAGGTTTGACTCCTAACTCTCATGTCAAGTATTTCCCACGTGGTCATGGAACAGTTTTAGGTGACTTCTGTGACCTGTGTTGTCTTAAGCAAAGGCCACTGCCACTCTTTCACAAAAACAAAAGGAAACTTCAAGAGTTTCCCTAATTACAATGTCATGGGACAGCAGTAAGTTATCAAGACCTTATTTTCTTTCATTCCTAAAATGATCTGGAGGGGCTAATAACATGTGTAAGCTGAGAGTAACTGACACGTCCACTCATTTCTTAGTTTTCCCTATTTAGGTTTAAAGAAAAAAAAAAAAAAGAGGAAAAAAGACTCCTGCTCAAACCTGGCGAAGCAGGCAACACAGCTTAACAAATAGGCTTACCTCAAGTGCTCTTCAATAAGAATGTTTATCATTATTTGTGGAAAATATGCTGAGCCCGGAATGCTGAAAGCTCTCCGTGGTGTTTGACCTGTGTCGTTCAAAGCCAGGCATGGGGGGTGTTTTTGGGAGGGGGTGTCCCAGTGTCCCAGTGTGCTGCCCACCTCCCTGCCCAGGGAAAAGCTGTTTTGCATTTATAGGTATGTCTATTTAGAGCCTCTGTAAGAAAACGGATTTCTCCAGAAATACCAGCTCAGCTCTGTGGTTTAAATAATTGGGATAAAACTCTGGATGTGTTTAAATCCCTCTGTCAGGTATAAAGACGTCACCAAGCTTGGTTTTAGAGGAAGTTCAAGGCTCCCAACGTAAAGTAATAACAGAGGAAGGAATGATTGGAATTGTCAAAACAAACACAAAATTTCTTACGGCCTTCCAAAGACATTGTGAAAACTCATCCCTTTGCCATGTTGGGTTTTTACTGCTCTGGAGGAAGAAACTGGGTCCCTGTCCTGGTGATGCTCAAGCTGAGAAATGGACTCGTGGCAGTTTAAGGGGATTTTTTTATTATTCATATTTGGGGTGTCACCTCCCACAGAAACTGTGCATGGGTTAAGTGGTGACAGCACAGTGACATCTCTTCTTCAAGCACACAACTCCTGTCCTAAAAGAGGAAGGCATATTTATTTCTTATTTCTCCCCAGCTGAATTTCAGCCTGTGATATGAAATTCCATCCAGTCAAAACAGTGGGAAAAACCACCCAAATGCAGGTTAAAATTAATGCGCTTTTTTTTTTTTTTTAATTTTCATTATAAAGTTAACACATCTATCAAACTTAACTGGTAACAAAAAACAGTTACAAACATTGCTAATGTGCTGTCAGTAGAAAATGGGGTAAAAGCAAATGAGGTCACAAGCACAACAGCAGAGCAACAACACTGTCCCGATGAGTTATTTCCGCAAATATATACTCTTACTAATATATACATTTATTCATAAAATAAATAATCATAAAAAAATCATCAGACTTAACAAAATACTGAGAGGAAAAAAAAAAAAAGAAAAAGGTGACAACTCTACTTTGTACAATAGCTTTGGAATTTCAGGTTGTATCATACATGCAATCTGTACACTGGGGTGCTCGGGTGGGGTGAGGGCAGGGTTACAGACAGTGATGGAGCTTTGAAGAAGGCGATGTAATCAGGCAGACAGTCTGTGGGAAGGGAAAGCAACAGCGAAAAAACCCACTCACAAGAAGATACTTGTCCCTGACTGCTGGACAAGCATGTTTTGTACCGTGGGGGAATCCCCTGGGGTGCTACAGGTTTGTGTTTTATGTCTTCCACACTGCTGGTGGGCTTGTCAGAGAGTCCAAAGCTACAGCAGGTCTTGTTCGGGCAGGTTTGGTCCTGGGAGTGACAGAAAGTGATGCCACAAGGGACTGATGGAGTGGGTCCCCACTGGGATGTAGAGGTGAAGGCTGAGCTGCCATCAGCTGGGGACAGGGGCAGTGGGACAACCAGGACTACACCAGAGACTCAGGGGGATTTTATCCATACAGAAATATTTTGGAGTTTTTGGGAGGCTGACTCGGAAAGACTCAGACCTCTTGGGCTTTCCAAGTGGCAGCAGGAGGTGGCAAGTGTTGGGAAGGAGCTCTGACACGATGGTGCCGTCCCTCAAAACCATGGGTGGCACTCAGCTGCTTGCTCAGCCCGTGTCTGTAGCAGGCCTGCCTTCAGGATTTTTTTGGTGGAGTGGAATGAATGGAGAGAAATAAATAAATACTAATAAATAATAAGAAGAAACTCAGAAAAGAAAGGGAAACGGGGAAAGCTTCTCCTCACACTTTCCCCACTTCCATGCAGGGCTGTCCAAGACCTCCCTTGGAGTGCAGAATGTGTAAGAAAAGCCTACAGAGGAGGAGATCACATGGAAAAGACCCTTGTGGCTTCAGGAACTTTCTCTGTCTGGGTGGTGTTCACCTGAGAGCAGGATTTTGCCCGTGGATGACTTGATGGGACCTGTCCATTTCCATTATGTGCTCCTCAACAGGAAGAGCAGAGATGCTCCCCTGGGGTCAAAGCCACGACAAACCGGGCAGTAAAGTGTATTCAAATAATTATTTTTACAGAACAGGTCCACCTTCTGCTCCCCTTGAGACATTTGTACCTGATTATTGTCGGCTTAAGTGAGAATTGAGACCATGACCAGTTTTCCACATTAGAGAATATAAAGAGAGTTTGGAATTTGGAGTGGGATCCTGCTCATGGATGAAGGCACACACACCTGTGGATGTCCACAAGCCTGTGTCTGCATGGCAGTCAGACATCTAAACACCCATCTCTGATGGAGAAGCATCTGCATGGATCTGTCAGATATGCCCTGAGATTCGAGGGAAGCCCACATTCTTCCAGAGTAGCTTTTAGGAGCCAGTGGGGTACCCTGGAGCATCCCAGATGGCTCTAGACACCTATTTCAATAATTTAGTTCAGCCCTAAATGCTAAGTTTAGGCAAATGGAGCCCATAATTTGGCTTGTATGGGGGTTTAAGCACCTAGCACACATGTAGATACCTGCCTTTAAGCATCTCACTTTGTATTCCAAATCCCACTGTAGGTACCACTGCCTGGGAATCAACTCCTGGGTCTCTTTTTCGTGCTTGAGAGAAAATCTCCTCCTCCAAAGTGGAGCTGCACCAAAGACCCCTCTGGAAAATGCAGCAAAGTGGGAGCAGACAGCTTGCCCAAGCCCACCACGACACTGTGAGGGGCAGGAATGAGGACTAAACACCTCTTATTTGAAATGGAGGCCAGAGGAGCCTCCATTTCCCATCCAGCTGAAGAATCTGCACCCCACAGATGTTTATGGAGACCTGAGCTGGGGGTGAGGAGCTGCAGAGCAGGAACTTTGCTGGAGGACACAAGGGAGGGCAGGAAACAGGAGGATGGAAGTTAACCATGAATGAAACAATTCAGCCAGATGCCACCACTGCTTCCAGCGAGAGAGGGGAAATCTAGAAATAAGAGATATTCCCTTAATGAGAAGTCACTACAAAACTAGCCAAGATTTAGCTTGGAGGGAGGTAGAAAATAGGAAACTACAGGTATGAAGAAGAGATGAGGCCTTGTCCTGCCCAGCCCACCTTCTCTCCCACCATCCAGCACTCTGTTACATCTCACCCCAGCGGCTGCTGGAGCTCAGGAATGAATGACAGATCTGAGCAAACATCCCCTGACTCTGCCACTGCCAGCAGGGTGGTCCCTTCCCCTCAGCCCTGGAGCAGGACTCTGGAAGAGCCCGGGGATGTTTCCCTGTGGGAGCCAGGTACCAGCAATGGCTGATACCTGCAGGGCAGTTGGGTTTGGTGCCTTTCATGGTCCTGTTTTCATCTTCCCAAATGGATCTCGTTAAAGCACCAAGGGAAGTCTGGAGTAATTTCCCTAGTGTAGATCCTAGGACTGGATTCACAACTCCTGCAGACTGCTCATGCTGCAACCCTGAATATCCCCAACAACAGCAAACACCAGATTTTCAGCACTGACACCAATCTTTGAAGCTAAAAAAAAAAAAAAAAGTGACCCAAAGCTCAGAGTGTTTCTCCTGTATATTAATTTAAGCATGGGGACACAATAAGAATATGAACACACATGACAAATGCAACATAATCCAGGGATATTTCTGTGGCAATACGTCTGTATGCAATGAAAACACTACAAATATTTGAGATTGAGAGGCAGAAGAATTTTTTTCTGAGGTTTGTTAATACAGAAAATCTGCAATGCTCAGCTTAGATGACAGCACTGCTGACATGGTCAGGGCTGACATGGTCAGTGCTGACTCAGGGATTTCTGTGCCACGTTGCATTTTGTGGTGTCGTTGTCTCTGCAATCCCCTCAAAAACTTAAATCCCAACTGCTTTAATTCTGCACATGAAGCTTCCCATAAGGAGTGGAAGCAGATTTGCAGACTTCAAAAAGCTTTGGAGAAGACTATCAGTGCTGGGCAGTGCCTCTCCATAGTTTCATTTTCTCTGAGAAAGAGAAGCCCCCAAGTTCTAAAATTAAATCAAACCAAGGGGGAAAAAAAAAAACAAACAAAACAAAACAAGAAAACCAAAAAACCAAACCCTAAAAAACCTCAACAAAACAACCAAACTCCTAAACTTTCCATTTCTTTCATAGAAAGAAAAGAGATGAGGCCAAATTCACCCCTCTCAGGTAACGCTACTGTCTTTATTAAGCTGGATGTGGAACTGATGGGGCCCATCCGACCCATCTGTTCAGCTAAAGGAGAGGTTGGATAGCAGCATGTGAGAGGATGGAATTATGGTCCTTTTGGTCCTTTTTTACTTTTATTTTTTACATCTGCTACTTTGCTGGGTGACAACTTGTCCCTTTTCCCCCGTCCTGCCAGACACAGCCCAGGTACAAATAAATCATCTGCCTGAGGACAAACCTCACCAGTGGACCCTGAAGGGAAGGACACCAGGGAGCACGGAGGTGGAGATGGCCAGCTCCCATCTGTGAGAAATGAATGATGATTTCCTTTTGATTATAAACTGCAGCATTACAGCAAGGTGGGGGAGAAGGTCTGACAGGAAACCATGTCCAGAGAAGTGCCCAATTCAATTGCCTACACAAAGACATCTCGGGTAATTTTGGACACCCAGCGGTCTCTGACTGCCCAGGTTTATGATCTGTGTGGGTCTTAGGCCATTGAAACAACATCTGGATCCCAACAGAACATTTTAGGGCAGCTGTAATATGTCACCAGATGTTTATATTATTGAGTGAAATGCCAAGACCCTTCCATAAGTAATGTCCTACTGCTTCCACAGGAGAACCTGAGGCAGAAGGCAGCTCTGGGTGGTATTCAGACCATCTCCTGTACGGAAGGATGGCACCTCACTCATCAATGACTAGATTTTTCTCAGCAGTGCAGTGGAAACCCTGACTCAAGACACCCGGCGGAGGCGGCAGAGAAGGATCTCAGTTTTCCAAAGTCACCTCCCAAATTCACGTGTAGCAGTGCGCAGCAGCCCAAGCCCCCTCTCCAAAACCATGGGGTCAGACACAGGCCCAGCTCCCAGACCCCAGACAGGCTCTTTTTCCCCCTCAGGGCTGGGCAGAGTCAGACCCAGGACTGGAACCCCCCGGGCGTGCTTGGGGTGACGAACAGAATTCACGCAGGAATTTTTCATTGACTTTAGTAGCAGCTGCTCAACCCCTTACATTGTATCATCACAGAGATGATTAATTACATAACAAACCCAAACAAGCACCCACAGGCTTCGTTAAAAACCCCTTGAATGGAGGGGGAGGAGTCCCCAAGCACTGAGTTGGCTCAAGCCTGACCCCAGCTTAGAGGGAGCACAACTTCCAGCCCATCTCAGATGATGATAAGGTTGTAGTTTCACCTCCTTGACTCATGGTGGACTTCACATCATCAGTCTGGACCCATGGAAGAGCTCATTGTCTGCTCTGAGCTCAGCAGTTGAAGTTAGAGATACACCCAGAGGGCACTTAAACAAACATAACTTGGGTACCATCCTAAGTACAATGAATCACCTTCTGGATTTGTTTCTCGCTATTGATCCCAGCAGGAAAGTAGATAAATAGCTTAGACTGGATGAAACAAATCCTGCTGTTGCAGTCCAAATTTGTTCACCTCTAGAGGCAATTGCTCAGCAAATGCCTAGTTTCAATTTTTTCCCCCTGCTTCCCAAAAAGCTTCACCTGCTGGTGATGCTGGGCTTGTTCTGGTGCAAAAGCAGAAATGGTGGATGTGAACATGCTGTGGATGGGCTGGGGCCAGATTCCAGCTCCCACTCATGGAAGCCAAATCCTCCAACCCATTTCTTCACTGGTGTGGTATAAAAGAAGGAGTCTGAAACCACTTGGCTTAACAATCTTAGGGTAAAACCAGTTGTGGGTGTGACCCCGCTGAAGTCAATGGATTGAAGGGGCTGTGGCTTGCAATGATTTGAATTTTCACTGCTGGGTCACCATTTATTGACAGAAGTTCCTGGTAGGACGTGTCTGACATCTCTCACTGTGGCTGCTTGCACTGCATCATATAAGTAAACCAGATGTATCATCCCTTATCCCATCCTCTCCAATTTATCAATGTCTTCCACCCCTTATGTGGCTTTCTGGAGCATTGGCTTTCTTGACAGATTGTGTTTGAATGTTGGTTATAGGCGCAATCTCCCCCTGCAGTGGCTTCCTTCTCTACTTCCCATGATTAAGTTTTCCTTTTCTCCAAGACTGCACTATGAAAATCAGTCATGCATCCATTAATTGATCTTTATTTAAGTTTTCAGGGACCCATTGCCTTCTCCATGTGGTGTGTGGCCATTGTTGGGGTGCAGTGTTCACACGGACAGATATTGCAGATTGAATTTCTCCCCATATTTTTCTTCGCTTCTCTTGATCTCCTCTCTCCTCTCTCCTGCTCTCATTTCATACAGTTTTTTTTTTGTTTTTTTTTTTTTTTTGCAAAGCACGAATAGAAGTGCCTCCATCAATAAGCAAATCTTACTTGTGCCCTTGGGCACAGCCCTGAGCCAAATGGGTGATGCATAAACTGCACCAGCCTAGGAGTAGTCCCAGGAGACGCTGTGACTCAGAGCCAGCCCTCGGAGGCATCATTTCCTCCTGTTTTCTCTCTGATGGAATTAAGCTCTGTTTGTTCCCTTCTTCTTCTGTACTCCCTCCGTTGGTTCCTGGGAAAAGGCTGACACACAGAGAGGAGCACTCTGATTTCTCTACAAAGATTTCCAGGAGTGAACCAGACAACAGCCATGATTACATTGCCATGAAATGGGAGTTAACTCATGCCCTGTTTCCTTTCCTCTGTGCTGAAGAGACAGAAAAAACGCCAATCCATTGTCCTTTCTCCAGGATAGGAACCGAAAAGCAGGGGTAAGGCAAAGAGGACACAGGGCAAGTGCATCTGGAGCTAAAGCAGGCTGCTACTCCTTGCTTGGTTCACCCCTCATTTATCCCAGTATTGACCTAGAATAACCCAAGCTGTGAACACCAAGGTGGTGGGCTGAGTTCATGCCTGATACCCTGAAGGAAGTCCTGATGCCCATGGAGGAGGTGAGACCTGTTTCTGTAAACTGTGATCCTGATCTTCAATTGGAAGCAGAGCAACGTGCGATGATGGGGAGTCAGGGGTGAACAGCAGAGATGGGCCAGCCTTGCAAAGCTGGGATTTGGCTCTGTGTCCAAACTTAGCCAAACTCTGGGCTGGTTCATGCTCTGGGTTTTGTTCATTTTAATCTGTGCCACTTTTACAGGTGGGAATGGTTGTAGGAATTAGCTGTGGAACAAGGTTTGGCTTGAGTGTGAGACTGCTCCAGCTTGTGGGGTGTGGTGGTGACGGTGGGTCAGCTCACCCTCATGTCAATTAATGGGTGACAATGAGTCCTTCAGATCCACGTTCCTGACTGACTTGTGGGGTCAGGCTGCTGCCAAGTGCCTGGGAAGCCTGCATCAGGTGCAGAGAGTGGAAGAACTAAGTGCACTTTCCACTGCTGGTGACAGACCTCCCCAACAAGGTGGGAAGGTTGAACACTTTCCCTTCCCATCCTTTCCCTGGGGTGCTGAGGAGATGGATGTCCTGTGCTCAGGAGTGGATGTCCAGCCCCAGAGACTCACTGCACTGCATGTTTCCAAGGAAGACTCACTGGCTGAGCCATGTCCCAGGCTGGAGAGCTGCAGCAGCATTCCCAGATGTGGGACTGTGTCCTTCTCAATGCACAGAGTCCTCTTCACTTCACAGACAGGACACTGAACTTCTCTGTTCTGTGCACATCACCCGTGTGCCAACAGGGCGTTTACAGGAAGTCATCAGCAGATTTCTCTCTTCCTCACCCTCCTCTTCTCCCTCCTTCCCTTTCTACAGATGTCACGGGATCCTATGTCAAATCTGGCAGAAGCTACTACACTAAAAAGTTCACATCAAGAGCTTGCCCACTCTCCAGCTCTGTTAGATATTTGTAGACATCTCTGGTTCCAAAGCAAAAGCAAAGAAGTAGTCATGTTCTTTACTTAAAAAATCCTTAATTTGTCTGTTTTTATTTCTTTTGCTGCTGTTGCTCATATTACACAGTCTGGCCATTTGGGTTTGCAGGGAGATCTCTCAGAAAGCTCCGTGCTGCTGTTCAGCGCAGCCTCTGCCTGGCTGAGGGAAAAGGAGATGCTTAGGAAGATGCAAGTCTTTCAAAGGACACTTAATCACACGAGTCACTTCAGGCGGGTGGGAGCAGAGCAAATCCATGCTTTTGCTAATGCTGTTCTTTCCAGCTCGGTGTTGTGGGCTGGTGGAAAAAGCTGCTCTCCTTCCGGAGGCATCGGCGTTGGGGCAGAACTTGTGTGACTGCCAGACGTACCTCGGGATAGCCCAGAAGTCATTAGACCTATTCTATCCAACCAGTTTTAGCCTTTTTATTTTTTATTTTTTTGTCCAGTTTTTATTCTTTTAATATCAAAAAAGTAGACTTCTCTCACGTCTGCAACCTCAGAGGAAGTAAGTTCAAAATCCATTTCTCCACTCGGAGCCCGGCCAAAGGTTCTGCCCGCTTTATTTGCACGTGTGGACGTCGTAGACTCGTATGCACTCCTGGCAGCGGACGTAGCAGCACCAGTGGAAGATACAGTGACACTTCTCTTTCCGTTTCTCAGTCCTCGTGTTGTGCCCGCGGCCGCAGCACAAAAGGTCGCAACCGTCAATCCCGTGGGAAGTGACGTTGCAGATTCTGTCGCGGGTCCCAAAGGAGCCGGTCTCAGGGTTGGGCTCGCAAAAGTTTGGTGAGTTCTCGTAGTAAACCAGGTCCTTCTCAGTTGGGGCCTTGAAGAAGTTGTATTTGGGACGGAGGGTCTCCACCCAGCCGCGGGATTCCCGGTGTTTTTCCACCACCATTTCGGACGCGCTGTCGTATTTGTCCTTGAGGTAGTCGCCGATGACCCTGAAGTCCGGCTGGGACCACCAGCAGGTCTTCACTTCGCAGCTGCCCGAGAGCCCGTGGCACTTGCACTTGAGGTGCATGAGCTCAATGATGGACTGCAAAAGAGAAGAAAGGCAAAGGAGAAGGAACACGTTAACCTGCAATCAAAACACTTAGGACATTCTGCCACTTGGCCATGATTTTCCAAGGAATTATGGATGTTTTCATAGATATATTTATACCCTTGTGAACAAAATATCCCCTTATCCCCCACTCAATGCTCTGCTCACTGCTGGGTCTAAGCCAAAAAGCTTCTGTACTTTATGGTTTTCAGTGACTTATTCTGAGTCTCAGCTCAAATTTAAGGATTTACCAATAACTTTGACCAAGAAGATTTATTAAGAAGTCAGAAGTCAAGATTTATTGATTAGACAGAAGTCTTATCGATGTTCACGTGGGAATATTGCAGTGTTGTCACCCCGGAAAAGAATTCAAACATTTCTGGGCAGAGAAGCAAAGAACACACAAAGCTGCTCAAACAATGCCTTCATAAATTAAAATTGCAGCTTTTCTGTTGGAAATAAAAGGAAGATGAAATGTCCTGACTATCTAGAACAGAACTCCATCCTTTACATACATTTTGTTTTTACTTAAGCAAAGAAAGTTAAAGGCTTTCTATGGCTACTTTCAGAAACTGAAAAGGAATTTATTTTTATTTTAAAGCCAGGGTTATGATTTTTCTAAAATCACTTCAAAGGGGAAAAAAAATAAGAGCCCAGCTTTTGATTTGAAAGGCTCAGGCTTCAACACAAAACACTTTCCTGGGATAAATGGGAGTGTGATTCTTGATCCCAGAAGCTTGCTACTTATTTTTACATCTTATAAAATGAGTTTAAATAAATAAAGGTGTTGCCCTCCAGTACTCTGAGGTGGGAGACAACTTTATGTAACAGCTCGATAATCTGCATTTCCAGAGTGATCAGCAAATTTCTGGGTATGTGAACAGGCGAGTGCCAGCCTGAGTGCAGGAGATTTGCCATGAATCAGCACCTTGGTGTTCACCAGGTGCTTCCCTGTGTTATTTACGGAGTATCACCCCCCACAAAGCAGGCTGCAATTAGCGATCAGAGAGAACCGCAGAAGGTTTGGTCCGTATAATCATGCTGAACTTAATCAAAACTCCTGGCGGAGTGGTAGGGTTGGAGTTCCTATGAGAACTAATGTGAAACCTTGCCCATGGCTCAGGTTTAGCTGGGAGCACTCCAGTATTGAGGCCTGGAACAGCTGTCCCATGGGTGGTGGCATGGTGAGGATGGAAAACACCAGTGCGTTCTAAAACACTGGGATTTCAGGTCATGGTGTGACATCTGCTCTCTAACCTCTGACACCTGTAAAATGTCCTGGAAGAACTCAGAGTCAAGGAACAAGACTTAAGGGAAAAAAGACCTCTGCAGGCCTATGATCACAGGAATGTTTGCTCATTTTTTTTCCAAGGATTTTCACTTTAAAACAAATCCCTCCTTTCCACTCTACACAGCTTCTCCCCAGTCCTCTTTTTGCCACTACATATCCCAGTAACTGCCACCAGCACTGCCCCATCCCTGGGGGTACCTGGGATAATTTAGGCCAGAGCTGGAGGAAACCACATTATTGCTTGTGGTCGTCTCCATTGCAGACAATTTTGGTTTCTGGTGGTATTTCCCTTTCAAAAGTTGTATTCCAGCAGCTCTGCTGTGGTGTGAAGTGGGATAATACCACTGGGAATTCACATTATCCACTACAGGAGCTCTCAAGAAACCTCAGCCTGCCTGAGGATGTGTCCCAGCACAGCAACTGTGGTGGCTTTGCTACAGCTCAGTGCACAAATGTCCTCCTGCATATGGGCAAGACCTTCTGCTGAGGGGACAAGACCACATTAACCTGTTATCTCAGAGAAGCTGTGGCATAATCTCTGTTAGAAAGGGCTTTGTGGCTCAGTTCTACAAATTGTTTCCCACAAATTGCAGTCTTCTGGATTTATGTGCTATTCTTGAGATGAAAAAAAACAGGAATATCCCCTTTTTGGGATTATTCCACCTAGGGAAAAGATTAATTGTGTACAAGGCAGATTTTTTGCTTTCTTTTCCCCAACATGTTTTGTTCCAGTATTGTTTGAAGTAAAAACAGCTTCAGGGCATGATCCAAGTTTAATCAGGAGGCACCAGTTACATTGCCTCTAATTTTGTTTAAGTATTTCCTGGGAAACAGAACAGGGTTGAGAAGATGGGTTGTGGGAAAAGCTGTCCTGTTCTTCTCCTCCCTCAAGGCTGCAGAGAAGGGGAATGGACAATTGCACTCAAACTTCAGGTGCCCCACACTCAATGGAAGGGAACAGGCACAAATAGGACATTATTAACTGAGTTAGTAACTCTAATAGTGGAATCACAGAACGTTTTGGGTTGTAAGGGACCTTAACAATCACTCAGTTCCAACCACCCTGGAATGGGCAGGGACAGCTTCTGCTAGTCCTGTCCAACATGGCCTTGGACACTTCCAGGAATGGGGCATCCAGAGCTTCTGGGGGTAAATATCCTCATAAGATGGGATGAAATCCCATCCTACCACTGCCTTGATCCATCCTCTCTATAAAAGAGGTCTGGACAGCTGATTCCAAGGCAGGTGTTTACATCTGTGTGGTGGATTGATGTGGAGCTTCCATAGACCAGTCATGTCAACCCAGAACTACCATAGGACAGGTATTACCATTTGTTGACATAAATTTAGGTCTTTTGAGCCCCCTCAATTCCCTCCCACCATTCATCCTATCAGGTAAGAAACAAACAACAGGAAAGGAGAAACTGAAATGTCCTTACGGTCCTTCCAGCCTCGTTGTTGTGCCTGTTCATGGCCGAGCGTGCGTCGGGCCTGTTCTCCCGCGCGTCGGCGAACTCCCGGGACACCATGCTCCCGAACTCCACGTCCTCGCTGCAGCCCCCCCACTTCCAGCCCTCCCCAGGAGAGCCCTTGTGGCGCGTGTCACACCCGCAGATGGTGGCCGAGCCCTCGGCGCAGGATCTGGTGACGGCGAAAGCCACCCCGGCGGAGGCGATGGCGTGGACGAAGGCCGACTCCCTGGTGGCTGCGAGAGAGAGAAGGCAGTGAGGAGGGGCAGGAGCCAGGGACCTCATTAAATCACAGGAGATGGCCGGACAGAATGCACATCCAACCAATATGATTAATGCAACGTTCTCCGTTTATTCCAGAGAAGATGGCAGTTTTTATACACTTTTATATAGTTTACAGTTTACAAAGGCACTCTGATTGGCAAGCTAACATTGTTTATCTTTGTCTTAAGGTGGCCTAAACCTTACAATATAAACCTATACTACTTCACACCCAGATAGCCCAGTGCTTCCCATCACACCTTAATACAATTTTTAACTGCGGCACAAACTCTTAATTTCTAACTGCGTCACAAACTCTTAATTTCTAACTGTGCCACAAACTCTTAATTTCTAACTGTGTCACAAACTCTTAATTTTTAACTGTGCCACAAACTCTTAATTTCTAACTGTGTCACAAACTCTTAATTTCTAACTGCGTCACAAATTCTTTAATTTCTAACTGCGTCACAGGCTGGAAGGCCTCACAAGGCCCAGATCCGAGGCCTTGACTGGAGTAGCTCAAATCTCATTCCAAACATAAATCGTGACCTGTCTCTCTCAGAAATGCTGCAACAAGGGGCCAGTCAAGGATGGGTTTGGTCAGTCCTGTGAACATCTTCTCTGGAAGGCATGGCAGAAGGCCAGGAAATCCTCCTCTTCCCTGTGGTCTGGCTTGGACCTACTCCAAAGACGTTTTGCTAGGAAAGGAGCTCCTGTGCAGACAGGACCAGGCTTGATTCAAGGCCACTGAGGTCAGCCAAAAAGTTCTGACTGGGGTCATCCTCAGGTCTGGATAGGGCCATGGCACCACAGGCAGAAGTGCGAACCAGAATTTCAGGGGGCACATGGAATATTCTATGTGGTACTGTGCAGTCCATGCACCACAGAGCCTGACCCTGAGCTTCACATCAGAATTTGGGTTATGTTCCCTTGACAAATAAAAAATTCAGGTTTACACTTAACAACAGCCTCATGCTTTACCTGGTGGTGGGACCAGCACCAGGTAAAGCTCCTCTTCCTTGACAGGGAGAGGTGCTGGTGGCTGGAAGGCAGGAAAATGCCAGGATGGTCACATCCTCCATCCTCAGGATATAACCCACTGTCCCCTCCCTCCATCCCTTTTTCCCCGAGGCAGTGCCTCTCACTGGGTGACAGCACTCAAGGTGCACCTTGCACATGCCCCAAGTTTTCCTCCCTTGCCTAATCAAGGTCCCTGCCAAGGGGACTGGAAATGAGCTTTCCTCTATGCCCACTGCCTCGGGGATCAGCCACAAGATGTCATAGCTGAGGACTGAGGAGTTTTAATCTTTGTGCAGAGCTTCCCTCATAGCCTTCAATCCCAGGGAGAGCTGGGCAGGGAAGGGGAGCAGGGAAGGCTTACCTGGATGCCAGCGCTTTTTCCACACTGTGCCAAAATTAAAACCAAACTTTTCAAGCTGCTTTGCAAGTGGGGAATACCCCAAGATATCAATTTTTATTTCCCTTTCTCCTCGCAGTTTTGATTTCTTCACTCATAAGAAATGACCCCGCAGTTCAACACCATACCTCAGAAAACACCACTGCTTTTTGGCTACAGTAAAATGGGATTTTTACCACGAACAGGGCTGTTCTCAAACCCTTGGGGCAACCCTAAGCAGGCACAATGGTTCTGAAAACTCCCTTAACCTCTATTATTCCTCACCCACCTTGTGCTTATAGACCAGGTATCCTAGAAATTGTGTTCTTCCTGACACTTTTCATATTATTCCACTGGGACATTGAAATTTAATGGATCCATAAAGTCATAAGGTCACATTTTCAGTTGATGCAACTTCACCAAATCTTCTACTGAGCTTTGCATCAGCTGACTACTCAAAAACCACTCAAACCTTCCCTGCACCAAATTTTGCTGATCTGAGCTTTCCCTGGGCATTTTGGCTTAATCTTTGCCTTCCAGATGCTTCCAGGCTTTACTAATATGAAGAGAGTTTATTGCACCAAGCCAAAAAGCCAACATGGTTTCGGGGAGCAATCACAACTGCAGAGCAGTCCAGGCTGGATTCTGGGCTTAAGCAAGAACCCAAGCTTTGCTTTGGGAAGGCTACCAAATACAACAATATGCAAATCCCATAAGGTGCGTGAACTTACAGGCTGAAGGGATGAGCAATGTCCTGGAACGTGTTTATTTTCCAGGGCACTTGGGGAGGTTATTAAGTCACTGAGGGCTACAACAACAACAACAAAAAAAAAAAAAAAAAAAAAAAAAAAAGAAAATGCAGGAACCCTCAGGTCGCCAGTGTGATTTTGAAAAGCCCTTGTTCAGCATCTGTCCAGCCTGGAGGATCCCAGCATCCTGCAAATGATGACCATGCAGTTCTTGACTGTGAAAGCTCAGCTTAGAGCATGAACAGGAGAGTCCCGTTCAAACAGGAATGGGGACGCTGCCTCTTGTGCTTGCCTAAGTCCAGGTGGGATCCAGAAACCAAATTTTGAGGGTGGAGTGCTTCATATGAGGTCTCCAAGAACATTTTTGAGCAGCCCTGGTGTCTCTGAAGAATGAAAGGCTCCTCACAAAAGCAGTGAGGTGAGGTGGTGGGGTGGATGCTGTTATAATCTGTAGGGAGGTGGAAGGTGCTGTGTCTGAGAAGGGCTGACACACCTCCCACATCCTCCCAGTGTGCCCAGCTGATCCTGAAACCTTTCCATAAAATCACAGAATGGGTGGGTTGGAAGATCCTTAAAGGTCATGTGGTTCCAGCATTCCCAGTTTTTCTTCTCAGGGCTGCTTCCACTCCATTCTGCACCCAGCCTGTGTTTGGGATTGGGATGGCCTGGCCCTTGTGCAGGACTGTGAAAACTGGATTTGTAAAGGATTCTCAAAACCTGACTGAAAGCTCACTCAGTCTTGTACATCTGTGTGCAGACTCTGAGATAAGGTGCGCTGACTTAGGAGCCCATGGAATAGAGATGGCATTGCTGAGAGACAGACTGAGCTAGAAACAAGCTTCAAACAACAGCCTTGCAATAACACCAGATATTTTGGAGAATCAGAACTGTGAAAGATGCATTCTAGCAAAACCACGTGGGGTAGAATAACAGGTGATTGGTGTTAGAAGTATTAGCAGCATTGTGTGGCAAAAGCTAATAGGCTGGAAAACATTTATAAGGTATTGTAACCAGGAAATAGGGTGGCTTCTGATGGAATGGCATTGGATTTTACATCTCTTCTGAAGTCTCACCCTTCATCGAGACTGAAAATGGAATAAAATCTTCTAAAGCACCTCTCAGTTGCCCTGTCTCTGTAGAGCTGGCGTTTTCCAGCACTTGGCCTTGCTGAGCCCCATGAGGTTTGCACAGACCCACATTCCAGCCTGCCCAGCTCCCTCTGGATGCTTCCCTTCCCTCCAGAATCTGCCTGCACCTCTCAGCCTGGTGGCACCAGCAAACTCCCGAGGGTGCCCTGGATCATCCCACTGCCCATGGCACCAGCAAGCAGTGCCAGCCCCAACCCCAAGGAACACCACTGCACCTCCTAGGGTGCCACCATACAGATAATTCCTGACCCACCAGGTGGTCCATCCATCAAATCCAGCTATCTCCAGTTTAGAGACAAGGATGCTGTGCTTTCCTAAAGCTTCCTTGGTTAGGTCAGCTCTCCTCTCCTGGGAATCACCCTTTGCTCAGGAGAGATCTGATCCAGGCCTTTGGCTTATTGGGAAGGAGCTGTAGGTGCTGAACTGATGTTAGCAAACCTCAGGGAGACTCTCTGTGCCTTGCCAAGCCTGGACCAAAACCAAAATGTCTACAGCCGTAGTGTTTGTGCAGGAAAACTTCTCCTGTGTGGGTATGAGAGGGGTGGCCTCTCCTTGGGAGTCCCCAGCTTGGATTCAGCAGGAGCCATCAGCTCAGAGGCGTTTCCCTGTGCATTCCTCTCAATACGAGAAGGACATGGAGGGGTTGGAGCATGTCCAGGGAAGGGAATGGAGCTGGGAAGGGTCTGGAGCACCAGCAGCAGCTGAGGGAGCTGGGAAGGGGCTCAGCCTGGAGAAAAGGGGGATCAGGGGTGACCTTGTGGCTCTGCACAGCTCCTGACAGGAGGGGACGGCCGGGGGAGTCGGGCTCTGCTCCAGGGAACAGGGACAGGAGGAGAGGGAACGGCCTCAAGTTGTGTCAAGGATTGGATATTAGGGAAATTTTGGATATTTGGGTTGGATATTAGGGAAAATTTCTTCACTGAAAGGGTTGTCAGGCAATGGCACGGCTGCCCAGGGCAGTGGTGGAGTCACCTGGAGGGATTTAAAAGGATTTGTCACTTGGGATACCAATGGACGTGGCAGTGCAGGGTTCATGTTTGGGCTCAGTGACCTTTGCTGGTCTTTTCCAACCTTAAGGATTCTACAATCCGATGATTCTGTCCAGGTGCAGAGCTCAAAGCCCAGGGAGCTTCAGGCAGCACAACCTGGAGCATTCCTGTTTGCCAGGACTCGGCCACAGCCGAACAAGCAGTTCCAGGCAGACAGTTTGGGCTGTAGACACCAAACCCTAAATCTCAGCTCCATCACCTAAACTCCCCACGGTTTTTAGCCCTTGTTGAAAGCCAGGAGGGTATTGATGGGATTTGCCTTAAGAAGCACCAATTACAGCGAACTCTTCTCTTCCCAGAAAGCGCCTTTTACAGCCTGGATAGGACTTGTAATCACTCCCCTGCTTTTGAAATGCAGCCACCACTTAAGAGAGCACAACAGGAAGCAAATCGCCTTGTATCTGATCGTAAGTACCTGGGGAATGCAGGCGGGCAGGGCCAAGGAGCCGAGATCTGGCCCCGGGGCACTGAGGTGAGGAGTTTTGTCTCTTGAGAAAGTCGCAGCCGATCTCTTAATGACTCCACGGAATTAGGGCACTGGGTTTAACATCTCCTAGCCCTAAGTTAAGGCAGCGGGTTCAGCATTGACGCAGATGGAGCAGTGCCATCCCCTGAGTCACGTCCTGCCACCTCCTGAGCCATGGCACTGTCCTGCCTTCACCACCCAAAAACCTCCAAAAAACCTCCAAAAAACCTCCAAAAAACCTCCCCGGCTCCCAGCCGGAGGCGGTGCGGCCGCAGGAATGGAGAAGGAGCGCATGGAGATGGAGATAAGCAGAAGGAAAGCATGCACTTGTAATGGAAATGAGGGGTTATTAAGGTGTCATATAAAAATGCGAGAGATGCAGCGAAGATAGCGGGAAAGCGGCCGTGTATTTGTCGGGTCGCCTCGTCCCCTCTCTGGGTGGTTCTGGTAGCAGGAGGCAGCAGCTGGTGAATGTGGGAATCCAGAGCATCCCTCTGGCTGCCCTGACAGCTCTGGGACCCTGGCAGGGGTCAGAACCCCCCTGGACAGAGCCCCCAGAGACACTGGCTGTGATCTCTGCCCATGGAAAAGAGTTTTCAATCTCACAGGATGAATTACAAGCTCTGAGTGGTTGATATAAGTAATAATTAAGTGTGGCACGGGTGCAAAAGTAAAATTTTAGGATTCTAGATTAGGGGTCCAAAGGGGACAAGATGGAGGAAATTGTGTGTGCCTTGTCCTTTTTCTCCTTCTTCATGCCCTCCATGTTTCACTGTGGTGTTGGCATTTTTCTGTTGGTTTAGGCTGGGGACACACTGTCCAACGTAGGTGACAGATATTGGCACGTTATTGTAAATCCAGCACAGGTAGTTTGTGGTATTTAATGTTTGTACCATCCCACTGAGGGCAGAGCCCCACACGCTGCCCTGCAGGACAGAGCTGCGGCAGGGCAGCAGAACATGTTAGAGATAAACAGAATAAACAACCTTGAAACCAGCACAGACCAATTATGACTTCTTCTTTGGCAGCGGGGCTGACAGACAGAGACTTTCTACAATCTTGGGATCATCAATACCACAGATTCCGACAGGTGAGGGCTTGAAGAGAGCTTCTGGAAAGTCACCTGGCAGGAGGAGGTTAGCAGGGACCAATATCTCACGGGCATGTTGATTTCAGAGCATTTTAAGCACTTTTTTTGGTCACCAAAGCTGTGGTTTTGGCTCGTTTCATTCCTGCCTGCTCCTGAGCTTCCCTGCAGAGCACAGGGACTTGGGTATCTGGTGCTTCTTCACAATTCCCTCTCCATTCTGGGGGACTGAATATCAGCGAAAAAAGTGACTTACAGAGGGCCTTTAAGGTGTCCCTTAAAGCAGAGCTCTCCAAGTCACTGGTCCCTCCTGGAAAGCGTTTCCTAAGAAGACCAGATTGCAATTGGAGAAACTGAATGTCCCCTGAACATCCTGTGCAAAACCTCTCTGACCACTTGTCCCAGCACCAAACCCATCCTGAGATTAAAAACACCTGGCTGAGTAGTTTGATTTTGATAATCCAGAGGCCTGAGGATGAGGTGACCCAAGATTTGCTTTCCTGCTGTGACAGGGCTTTTTTATGTGACTCTGAGCAAATCCTTTAGTGGCTCTGTGCTCCTGCTTCCTTATCTGTACACCCGAGGACAATCCTGCTTATCTCCCCGGGAGCCTGCAATGCTAAATTCCGTGATGTCTTCAGAATTGTAGGCAGAAGGGACTGGAGCCGAGCAGAGGGTTCTCAGACTGTGGGATGAGGAAGGCAAATGAATAACTGCATAAATATCTCATCTGTCCGATACGTGGAAACTCCTTTCGTGTGTTCTGCCCAGACAGTGACTTATTTTCCCTGAATGATTAACCCCAGGTCAGGTAGGTATCCCAGATATGTGGCAAGATGGATTGTGGTGATGCAGCAGGATGAATAGAATGGTTTATTTTGCTCTGAAAAGCCCTTTCTATCACATCTATACTGCAACACTGAGCCCTGCTGTCCCCATTCCTGAAACCCTAAATCTTTCCTTTTGGAAACAGAGTCCTGGGAGTGAAGCAGTGCCATTTTTGGGGGCTGGATAATGTATAAACAACATGGAAAAGAACAGAAATGTCCCAGACAATGAAGAAAGTAATTCCTAGCCATGTCTGCTCTTGAGAAGAGGATCCTGTTCCTGTTCCATGATTGGAATGACATTGGAAACGTATGGCTGTGAGCCCTGAATTTCTGACACCACAGACCTCTGGAGTGCCTTTGGGAGAAACATTTTGCTAAAAATGGAGTGGAGTAAAGGAAATGGTTTATCTGTTTAGCAGGATTGTGGGGAGGAGTGGTGCTGGCTCCTCTGAGCTTCATTTTTCAAAGCTAAAAGTCTACAGAAAGGTACCTCTAGTGCCAGCTCTGTGGGACACCCATGAGGGGTGGAAGGTGCCAAGGCTTTCCAACATGTTCTGATAGGGCAGATTCCCATGGTACACGAGGGAGTGTGAGAAAGGGTTTCAATTCCCTCCTTGGCTCAAGGGGATGTAAACCCACAGCTGTCAGTTAAGATTTGCACAACAGCTGACACTACACTGATTTTGGATTAAAAGGGACAAAACCTGACTAAATAAACTAAATAAAACCTAAGAGCTAAGAAACTGGAAATAAAGCTGGGAACAACCTGGTGTTTCTGGTATTTAGAGCAGCACAACCCAGCCTTTTACACTGGGGGCCCATCCTAGCTCATTTTCCCTGGTTCCTGTGGTCCTTCCTGCAATTTTGGCATCCCGGGCATTGGAAGGTGCTGTCCGATGGAAAAAGGTGGTGAGGAATTTGTGAAGAGCTCTGGAAGCCCAGCTTTTGACTGAGGTGAGTTTGGGTTTTGACTGCAGCAGGAAGATCCCCACCCAGCTGCTGTGCTCTCTCTGAATCCACCCACTCCCCTGGATGTGGGAGCAGAGCCTTGCCATTCCCCTGTGGGGAGGGTCACCCAGAAACTTCTCCATGAAGATAAACCAGAAGGCTTGGAATGAAAGCTCACACTGCACCACCTTGGATGGAAAAGAAGAACCCCAGAAAAGATGAATGCTGAACGAGCCAGTTCAGTAGCTGGTGGCCCCTGGGAGAAGGAGTTTTTTAGGCTCTGACAGCCTTGCAGGCACTGCTGCTTTCTGAGCAGCAGGAGTGAAATCCAAAGGGACTGGTGAGTCAGAGCTCCCAGGATTTGCAAAAGCACATGGAGGCATCACTGCTGGTTTGTACCAACACAAATGGCATTGCCTGCTAGCCCTGAAATCCGCGTGCAGGAGCAGCAGTGCAGCCCAGCCTGTCCCAGATTCCAGCAGAGGATACTCCAGTCCCTCAGCACAGCTGGGCTCTGCTGAACTTGCAGCAGATCCCTGAGCAGCAGATCCCTGAAAGGCAAAAACTGAGAGCTCAGGATGTGGGGATGATGTCCCCCACCTCACGATGCTCTTTGAGGGCTTGGGAGAGAACTGGGGAGAGACTTCTCAGCAGAGCCTGCTAACTAAAATAGGGGCAATGGTTTTAAACTAAAAAAGATGTGGATCCAGACATAAGAAATGAATTTTTTATGATGAGGGTGGTGAAGCACTGGAACAAGTTGTCCAAAGAGGTGGTGGGTGGCCCATCCCTGGAAGAGCCAAGGTGAAATTAGGTGGGGCTTTCAGCAAGCTGATCTATGGTAAAGGTGTCCCTGCTCACTGCAGGGGAGTTGGACTAGATGAACTTTAAAGGTTTCTTCCAACCTAAACCACGCTAAGAAATGAAGGTTCACATTTTCACAGGACGTATTTCTCCCCAGGGAAAGGAGTGAAGAAAAAAAAAATGTTAAAAGCCTTTTTTTTTTTTTTTTTTTTTTTTGAATGATCACCAAGCAGAAAATCATTTGCCAATCAGAACTATTAAATATTGGCACAGCACCAGGGGAAAGCAGAGAACAGGGAACTCCTTGGCACAGGCTGGCTGACAAATCCATCCACAGGCTGTGCCCAAGTGCTGGAGGGGAACAAGCTTCGTTCCCATCGTGGGGGAGGAGGAGGAGGAGGAGGAGGATGATCACAGGGGTGTCATGCCATGGCTGATGGGACCCTGACAGTGCTCAAGGGGAAAACACTGGGAACGTTGGAAACCAAATATTGGCACTGGCAGCCTCGGAGAGAGGTGAGCTTCAGCTTCCCCACATTCCTCTCAACTGTAGCAAGAGAGGCTCATCCCATCTCAGATAAAGTAACTGGAATGGTTTACATAAGTCTGGCTCAGCCTCCAGCTTCCCTCAGCTGCCCTCTGGAGAGGTCCCTGTTTCCAGAGCTCTCATTTCCCTTGACCCATCCTCACCATCTGCAGCACCTCAGACCTGGCACCTCCTCAATTACCCCTTTACTGTCTAAAAGAGGCTTTTTCTCACTTTTCTCACTCTTGCTGTTTGCTTTCCACCCATTGGGATGGAAGCTGTGGCCTTGGATGCACTCAGCACGAGGACTCTAAAAGGAGTCAGGATTCCTGCTGGGAGGGAGACTCATTGCACAGAGCACATTCCCAAACTCTGCAGCGTCAGCAGTGTCCATCCTGCTTGTGTTGGAAAATACTTCCCTCAGTCAAAGCTTCAGGAAGAGATCCCAGGATTCTGAGATCTTTAAAGCTGTTGCTTCTTTCCTTGGTGTCACTCCCAAGCTGAAACCACCAAGCTACGTTTCTCAAGCTACATCAGGGAAGGTTTAGGTTGGATATTAGGAAAAAAATTTTCACCGAAAGAATAACAAAATGCTGGAATTGTCTTCCTAGGGAGGTGGTGGAATCACCATCTCTGGATATGTTTAAAAAAAGACGGACATGGCACTTGGTGCTATAGTCTAGTTGTGGTGTTAGGGCATAGGTTGGACTTGATGATCTTAGAGGTCTCTTCCAACCTCATTTTTCTGTGATTCTGTGAAATGCCCTGACCCTGATTTTCAGCTCAACCGCAGCAGCATTGGCCAGGGAACCCTTGTGGTCACCCTGAGGAGCCTCCAGAGGCTTTGAGAAGACTGGTGACTGCCTCCCCCAGTGGGATTCATGTGCTGCAAAAGGGCCTCCCTGGACACAGGTGACTCCAACACTGTGCCTCAGTTTCCCCATCTGCAAAACAATGGGCAGAAAGCTCATCTTACACTCCCCATCCCGATCTTTGGGCACCATTGCAGCCTGCAGCATTCCACAGGGCAGGGGCAAAGGCAGGAGTGTTCTCTTCACCCAGTGCTGCACGGTGCCTCATTGCCCCACGAGTGATGCTGGTGCTGGGATCACTGTTTGTCCATGGAGCCTTCCAGAAGAGCCTCAGCACCTCGAGCTCCCTCTGGGCTGAGCTGTGGTCACCTCATTGCAACGGGGTGAGACTAGAGGACTTGAAATGTGCCTTGATGTGGGAACTCAAAATGCCCCTCAGACATTTTTGGAGGTTCCAGGCCCTGGTCAGAAGCATTTGAGACCCTGGCAGGCATCTGGAAACAGCTGTGATTTTGGGTTTGAGCCATGGAATGATTTACCAACCTTGCAGGAAGAACAAGAAGTCACAAAAGTTTAGATATTATAGTAGAAGTAGTCACAAAGTAAAAGGAAGAATTTTTGAGTGCTGCACAGGGGGGTTTTGGTTTTGTACATGGGGGTCAGAGGTTTTAAGATGGAGGGATTTGGGCCTGCCCTGTCCTCCCTCTTTCTCCTTCCTCACCTCCATGTTCTTGGTGATGTTGGCACTCACAGATTGGTTTAGAGTAGAAAGGCACCATTTAATATAGGTAATAGGCACTGGGGACAAACTGTACCCATGTAACACGTAATGTACCATATAAAAGATAGAAAAGCACCATTTAATATAGGTAGTAGGTATTGGGGAAATATTATAAACATGTAACACGTAATATATCATATAAAAGACAGCAGCAGCCCTGGGCAGGGGGAGAGAAGAAGAAGACAGCAAACAGAGAGGATGTCAGGGTGTGTGTGTGCCTCTGCCTGAGCTGTGAGCAAACCACAGCAGCCCGAGAAGAAAATCTTTTAGATAACTTGAAATAAACTGCCTTGAGACTGAACAAGAGACTGCTGAGTTTTCTTTGGAAGCACGGGTTGGAGGAGAGACTTTTCCACCACACGGAGCCACCCACGACCTAGGGTGAGCTCTGGCACCTTCCAACCCAAACTATTCCATTATTCCATGACATGGAGACTTTCTTACCAGCACTCATCTGGTTACAGATCTTGGCAGCAGCTCCAGGATGTTCCAGAGCAGCTCTGCGCTGCACCAAGACGTGCCCAGAGTTACATAAATGCCCATCAATCTTATCCTGAAGACCTTGATTACTTGGGAGCCTTTGAACAGGAGCAGAGCCTAACTGGCTGCCTGGAATCCCTTGGATGCAGATGGATCACTAATTGCATTCCTCAAAGATGTCTTTGTAAGACTGCAATCAGAGAATTAAGGAACCACAGAGTGGTCTGGATGGGAAGGGACCTTAAGATCATCTCATTCCAACCCCCTGCCATGGGCAGGGACACCTTCCACTAGCCCAGGGCCCATCCAGCCCAGTCCTGACCATTTCCAGGGGTGGGAATCCACAGCTCCAGTCTACACACAGCTCTGCAGACTGGCCTGAATGATCTGGAGCCACTCCCCAGTGACACCCAAGCTCCTGGTGCCATTGCCTTGTGTCACAGCCCCTCCTCCTCAGCAGCATTCCCATATGGGTTTATCCCCAAACCTAGGGAAGCCCACTCTGCCAGAACAGCAGTCCTTGGGAGCTGCAGGTAACCGAGGCTTTCCCTGGAATGGGATGAGGGTGGCTCCAAGAGCAGCTGCAGCTCTGGGAGAAATGCAGCAGGCCCAGCACAGCAGGTGATGCCCCACAGCTCTGTGTGACACCACAGCCTGGCCCCTTCTTCACAGAGAGCCCTGTCAGCTCCGTGCCCAGCTGATTCTGCACAGTTTCTCATCAAAATCCAGCTCCAGGCTTTGCCTGGCTTTTTTAACCACTTAAAAATCAGGCCCCTAAATGCAAAGACTTATGCAAATGCATAATAACAAGAAGTTAACCACACTTTTGCATATCTTAAAGGAAAGGTTAGGTTTGGGTCCCATCTGTGTTTTGAACGGAGTTCTGATTGAGTTCTTGTTTCCTCTGAACCAGCTGTGCTAGTGTCAACACATCCCTGGGAAGATGAAAGGCCCTAAAAAGACATTTGATCAGATTAGCTGTGATTCAGCTCATTGGAGGGAAATTATTAAATGGGCAATTCCTGCCAGGGAACATGAAGGCGATACAGATAAGAGGGAATGTTGGATTGAAGGAGGTTGGATTAGCGCAGTTTGTAAAATCCTGAAGGCCAAGTTTCCCCAAAACATCTCAATGATGGGGTCTTTTCTCATTCTTTTCCTTTTCACTTTCTCCCTGTTGGTTGCTCTCGGTTCTTGTTGCACAACAGAGCTGCAACCTCCAGCGTGGTGTTCAAACCTCCAAACCTTTGTTGCACTTCCAAACTTTTCTCGTACTTCCAAACCTCTCTTGCACTTCCAAATCTCTCTCACACTTCCAAACCTTTCAGGCTGTACCTGGAGCAGGTAGAGCCAGCTTGCCCAATGCCAGGGCAGCCTGCAAGCCTTGTGTCCTGGCAGCAGGGCCAGTGCTCCCTGCTGCTCTCCAAGCCCAGGGTGGGTTGGAGGCTGGGATGTCCTCGTTAATTAGCGACTGTCAAAACAACCCCAGGTGATCTCGCAGGTAACCAGACCCCCAAGATAGGCAAATCAGCAGGACGGTCTGGTATCAGTAACCAGAGTCTGATACCTGCAAAGCAAACACCCCCTTATCTCTCTCTCTATCGCCCTATCTCCCTGCTGATCTAATCATTACCGTGTATGTCTCCCTGCCTACCCCCGCCTAATGTTTTATCTGCCTTTCTGTTGGCTTGGTCATGTGTGAAACACCCTGATCCCCCCCTCCCGCCCTCACATCAATGCCTTCTGAATATTCCATGTCCTGGAGCAGCACGGTCCTCTCCATCCGCCCCGAATTACCCCGAGTCTCCCCAACACCCCTGGGAGACAAAAGGAAGCTGTGTGCCAATTGGGGGTGATTAGCAAAGATACAGGGTGCTCTTATGGCAGGACAGGGTCCTTAATGAAAGGGGAAGGCGAAAAAGGAGCGAGGAAGGACTGGGGTGAAATTCTCCTGGGCACCTTCCAGGTTAAAGGAGCATTGGGGTCCCTCCTGACCTCGGGAAAAAAATAAAAAATACGGCAAGAAAAAGAAGGCAAGCCCCAAAAAGCTGCTATGCAAAACAGCCCCAGCGGTCAGTCGGATACAGGGAAGCAAAAAAAAAGAGAATATAATTGTATTCTGTTATCAGAAGCAACATGGTTGAACAAAAGGATCGCCTTCGCCCACCTGAGAATGGAATGTGAGGCTCCATTTCGCTGCTCTGATCGTATTTGACAGCCCCCCTCGAGACTGCCTGGTTGGTATGGCAAATCGTCCTTATTACCTGCTGGGGTGAATGAATCCCCCTTTGTGCTGCCACTGTCACGCTGCATTAGGTTGACAATGGCCCGAGATATTTTATATGAAATTTGCCCTCACTTGTGATTAGCCAGCACCAACTAAGTCATAGCAACCTAGAACTATGCATTGGCCGGGCCCCGTTGTCGGCCGAAAGGGAAATCCCTATTCAAATGGTTTAATAAAACAATCTAAAGGGCGTGTGAATCGTGAAAAGCATTTTCACTTTTCTCTTTAGCTTAATCTCATGGTCGCTGGGATATTGTGCTCCGAGCAGACCCCAGCAGGGTGTGGGCTAAGGTCCCCCATCAACTTCTTTTACAGCCTCCTTTTCTGCGAGTTAATGATATACCGGTGTGATTGCCTCCCGCAGCAAGAAGAAACACGCATTTGATGAAAAGGATGGACCTCCTAACACATCCTAAATGGCAACAATTTCTCATCCAAAGGTCACAGGTCATAACCTGGATTTTGAATCACCACCCAGATCTTTTTCAAAGCCCGGCTAAAGCTGGGGGATTCGGCGAGGCCGTTTTACACACACACACAGCGTTATCTCCAGAGGTTCTGCTCTGCTTGAGACCTGAGCTTAGTGCTTGGAAACAATTGGATTTTCCCCCGGTTTGGGGCTACACTTTGCTGCTTTTCACATCCTCTCAGCCCTGGGCTGCAGAGATGTGCAGCCCCTGAGGGTTACCCGGAGCTCAGCAGCACCTGGGGTACAAGCAACGCCCTGGCTTGAACCACCAGCTGCCCGTTCACCCCAAACCTGCCACACTCCCAGCCCCAAACATCACCTCCAGCAAGGCTTCGAGGGCTCAAAACACTCCCCACTCACTTGGAGGTGTGGAGAAGCTCCCCCAGTGCTGAGCCCTGGACAGATGAGGTCTCCCACGCACAGGTGAGATGCAGCCACAGAGATCTGGAGTGGAGTGGGCTGGGAGGAGGGAGAAGGAGACGCACAGGGTTCCCCCTCTGCATTTCTACCCCACTTCCTCACTGGGGCTGGGAGGAAGCAGGGTCCCTGCAAGGCCGGATTTTAGCATTTACCTAAGCAGAGCAAAGCTTTGCCTCTGCAAGAGGAGGCTGGAAATCCCCAGGATAACGAGCTCCCTCATGAACCTCCTGCAGCCCAGTCCCCGAGCACAAACCAAAGGTGGAGGGGAAAGCAGCACAGGAACCTGTCCAGTTTCCCCCACTTTTCTCTCCTCTCGATTCCCCTCACAAAGCCTTCAGCCAGGTGGGGCGTTCATCTCCTGGTTGAACATCAAGATTCTCCTTTGAGGATTTCCCACCAGAGCTCAGCGGAACAGTGGGGCTGCACAGGCTCTCGTGAGGGACCCTCTTGGCTTCCAAAAATCCACGTTAACCTCTCCTAAAAGGTGTTCTCATGAGCTGTGGTGTGTTTCCACTGCAGCTCCCCACATAATTGCAAACTATCTGGGGCAAGGAATGGTTCTGTTATTAAGTGCTTGTACACTATTTAGCACAATGGGGCCCTGATCTCTGCTTGGGGCCTCAGAGTCTACTGTAATACAAATAATTAACCATAATAGAGCTGGGAAAATATCTTAATAAAACCATGGAATCAATTTGAGGCAATTAAGCAATTTTTTGGCTTGCAGAAATTTTTGCTTTACAGGCTCCATTTAGAAAAGGGAGGGGGTCTGGGTGATGCAGGAGCTGCTCACCTCCCTGCAGCAGGCTTGGGCAATCTGTTTTTTTGGTTTTTTGTTTTTGTTTTTTCCCTGTGGGTTTCAGTTTCACCCAGTTGGGGAAGCAGAAAAATTTCATGTGGCTCCCACAGCATAAAAACCACTTTTTATAAATAGCTCGTGAGAGGAAGCATGGTTTGGAGGCTGGATCTGTGGTCCCTAAGGGAGAAGGGGCTCAGTCCTACAAAACACAACTTTCAAACAGCTCCTCTGCCCCAGCTGCCCACCTGTGAGATGGAGAGCCATCACTATCTTCCCACTTTCTAATCCCAAACACTTGAGGACAATGCTAGGGAATTTCAGACCTATTTAGACACAGAGGAATAAGGAAATTGCAAAGCCCCAAATGCAGGCTGGATGATTTACAAGCAATTTTAACTCAGCAGATAAGCTGTGGATGACAGATATTCTGATTATAGTTGGGGCTCTTGTACAAATCTCAAGCAGAAAAGGGAGCTAAATATATTGAACACTTGTCTGAAATTTCTCCATCACCAGGGGAGTGCATGTGAGGACACCGCTGAAAGAGCTCAGCTCCTAAAGATGGGAAAACCAAAAAATGCCCTGCCTCACCCAACCAAAACAAGAACCTCAAAAAGTGAGCTACAGTTCCCTTTCCAGAAGGGAGCTCCACCTGCCATGGACACATCTGCTGGTCAGGTGGATAAAGGCTCAGAAATTCATCATGCAGAGATTTTTATGGCCTTTGGCAGGAATATTTCATACAATCACAGAGGATTTTGGGTTGGAAGGGACCTCAAAGATCCCTTATCCCCCTTGCCATGGCAGGGACAACTTCCACTGTCCCAGGTCGCTCCAAGCCCCATCCAGCCTGGCCTTGGACACTGCCAGGGATCCAGGGGCAGCCACAGCTGCTCTGGGCACCTGTGCCAGGGCCTCACCACCCTCCCAGCCATGAATTCCTTCCCAAAATCCCATCTAACCCTTCCCTCTCAACCTTAAAACCATCCCCCCTGTCCTACCACAACTTGCTCTTTCACCCTGACCAACCACCATGTTCTGAGACATTCCCTTAAATCCTCCAAGCCTAAGAAGATGCCACCAAAACAATCAGAACAGAAAAAGTGGGAAACCCCAAATTTCCTCCTTACATGGCTGTGCATTGCCAGCATGGCTGAGAAAAGTCTACGAGCTGGTGATCAGCCTGGTGCTGGTCCCAGATATAGAGAAATAAGTCCTAGAGGTTAAAAATGGAAGAAAATTATCCTGACCACAATTTCAAAGTAGACCTCACCCTCTACTGCATCATGTCCAAATAACATTTCATTTCACCCACCGTGAGGAGCCAGCCTGCCATCGTGTTGGGCTGAAAATGTCATTGGTGGGGTTTGGGAAGCTGAGCAAAACACAGAAAGTGAATACCTGGCACGGGGACCTCCTGGGAATCTGTCACATCCTGAATAAGACATATTCATAAGACCTTGTGTTCTTGGTGAATATAAGACCACCGAAATGTGATTTGTGGATGTTCTCCATTGGCTTCACTGTCAAATCATAGACAGAGTAATAATAATAATAATAATAATAATAATAATAATAATAATAATAATAATAATAGCCAGAACTTTTATCTGCTCTTGATTCAAAACATTGAAGCTCTCACCTTGTCTTCACCAGCATGAGTGCACTACTTGACCACAAACAACCCTCAAATAATCAAATAACCTGCTGTAGAAGCAGAGGATACCAAACACCTCCAGATAATTTTCTTAATCAGTCATCATTTGTATTCACAAGACAAACCAATTTAATCATCTGATGCTTCCCTTGTTTTACCCAGGTTTGTTAAGCTCAATAATGATCACCTCTAATTAGAGAGATGCCCTGTGCCACACACTGGTCAGCCCTCATGTCCAGGAATCCTCTCTCCTCTGGGGATGATCTCTTCCAGCCTGAACTGCACAGTTTTGCCCTCCCAGGCAAGGAAAGCTGGGGACCCAGAATGGAAATGACCTCTGGATTGGGACTGGGGTCTCTCTGAAGGGACCAGGGTTGTGGGAGAATGGGAAGAGCAGGGAGGTGCTCTGGGCTTTGATTCAGCTTCCATCTCTGTCTCTGGGCTCACCCATTTTAAGCCAAATTATAACAGATCATTTGATGAACCCTTTCCTTTGCTCAGGCTGTGTGTAATTTCAGTATATTTTCTTATTTTCTTTCACACTGTGATGGTTTCTCAGAGCTTTGCCAACCTGATTGCAAGAAAACCCACAATTCCAGCTTTGGCTTCTCATTCCTGCTGCTGTCAATTCACCATATATATTATATCAACCCTGCCTGCATATTTGAGGAGTGGACATGATTTTATTCCTGACTTGACATCTGATGTTCTGTTTCAGGTTCTTGAAGAGCATCCACACTCCCCAGCTCTAGGTGTGTCCTCTCCAGAACTGGTGGGAACAACTCATGGCTCCTTATCCATGATATTAACTTGGAGGGGAGGTGATGACCTGTTCTGCTCACACCGATTTTGGTGATTTTCGTGGGAGGGAAAGGCACTTGTCAAGCTGCTGGAGGAGCCCAGCACCTTAAGGATTTCCTGCCAGTGCACATTGCTTTCATCCCTGCCTATCTCAGAGCAACAAAATCAAAGCTCCGCATCCTGCGCTCCCTTGGGATGGGAATTGCTGAAGATTCCTCTCCTGCTGTTAAATGTGAGCTCCCTTGGTGGCAACACTGCTGCTGCCCTGTGTAATGACTGGGGGATAGATGACATATAAAGTGCGAAAAATCTGGGGGGAAAAAAGAAAAAGAACAACCGAGCAGCCTTCGGAAATGTCTATGCAAATCAGTTACCGAATAAATCGAGTCAAGTAAAAATATATATTTTGGCCATCAGCAGAAAAACACGTGGCCTGATCCTCCTCTTGGCCTGGTGTAATTTGTATTTAATTCAGTGGAAGAGGCAGAAAAGTTAAGCCAGTATAATTAGGGGTGCATCTTGGTATTAAAATACTCTCCTTTTCCTAGAAGAACTGACTTTGTTTATGATACACTTTTGATTTCGCATTAACATCTGGACAGGCTGGCAGGCTCAGCCCGTGTTCCAGAAGCACTTAAAATCCCAGATCTCAGACTTGGACCTTGCCCCCTCCTGCCCAAAGGCAGGATCCACTCTGCCTGAACTACCCTGACAGATGTTTGTCTAACCTGTTCTCCAAAACCTCCCAGGTCGGAGCTCCCACCCAGTCCCGGGGCGATCTCTGCTCACGCTTCGCTACCCTCACCGTTACTCTGCTCTTCCCAAACTCCTCCTGTCATCGGGGTGCACGTGGAGTGTTGGAACTCAAAATGTCTCTCAGAAATTTTTGGAGGTTCCAGGCCCTGGTCAGAAGCATTTGAGACCCTGGCAGGCAGCTGGAAACAGCTGTGATTTTGGGTTTGAGCCATTGAACGATTTACCAACCTTGCAGGAAGAACAAGAAGTCACAAAAGTTTAGATATTATAGTAGAAATAGTTACAAAGTAGAGGGAAGAATTTTTGAGTATTGTACAAGGGGGTTTTAACACCTGTACAGGGGGGTTTTTACTTTGTACATGGGGGTCAGAGGTTTTAAGATGGAGGAATGTAGGCTGGTCCTGTTCCTCCTCTTTCTTCTTCCTTACCTCCATGTTCTTGATGATGTTGGCACTTATGGATTGGTTTAGAGTAGAAAAGCACCATTTAATATAGGTAATAGGGATTAGGGAAAAATTATAAACATGTAACACGTAATGTACCATATAAAAGACAGCAGCAGCCCTGGGCAGGGAAAGAAGAAGAAGACAGCAGACAGAGAGGAGGTCAGGGGGTGTGTGTGCCTCTGCCTGAGCTGCTGAGCAAACCACAGCAGCCCAAGAAGAAAATCTTTTAAATAACTTGCAATAAGCTGCCTTGAGACTGAACAACAGAGACTGCTGAGTTTTCTTTGGAAGCACGGGTTGGAGGAGAGACTTTACCACCACACGGAACCCCTGAACCAGGCCTGGGTTCCAAGAGTGGAGGAGAACTTGTCCAGTTCACCTGGGCAAGCCAGGGAGGGGTGGGATGAAGGGAAGAGAAGGACAGAGCTGTGGAGTTGTGTAACAGAGCTGGGAACAGATCTCAGGTCCCTGGGCTCTGTGAGTGATTCCTGCGTAAGCAAGGGAGCCCTTAATTTTTAATTCCACTGGGAACCTCGCCTTTCTCCTGGCCTTTTCTGAATATATTCCCTCTCCATGCTCGCTTCCATCTCTCATGCTAATTTCCCTTCCCTCTCAGCATCTCTCACATGTGCCCTCGGAGGGAGAGGCTGCTGTAACACACGCAGTCCCTGACTGAATCATCCCTGTGCCTCTGCGTGACTAACACCCCTGCTATTTGTCTAACTATTTCCATTGATGTACACTTCATATGTAAAAAGTTAATTAAAGCCTTATTCATAAAAAAAAATATCTGGGCCAATTTAATATTTTTTTATAAATACCTCAAGGTAATATTTCAATTAGGGACTAAATACCAGAAAAAACTGTCAGATTCACCCCCACCACCATCACCACCACACCCCCATCTCTAATCAGAGCATCAGGTTTTGATATTATAAAGGAAAAGCCACCAAAACCACGACAATATTTAGAGTAATTCGCTCTGCAGGTGCAGAGATCAGCCCTGAGAGGAGCTGAGAACATTCAGCTCTTGTGGATGTCACTCTGAGGAAAAGCCAGTTCCATGCCCAGAGCTCCTGCCCAAGTGGATCTGAGCCCACACTGGCCCTGGAGAACCTGCTGAATCTTTCTGATCAGTTTGGTCCAGCAACCTTTAATCATGCAAATGGCTCACATCTTCTGTGCAGCTCCAGACTTGCCAGCAAAAGGTCTGCAGGACTGAAATTGGGATTTGTCCTGGCACAACAAAGCTGCTGATGGTTCCAGCCTGGAAAATGCACCCCAACAAGCAGATGCTTCTCCCTGGTCATCTGGGAGGAGTGGAAATCCTGGAGCTTGTAAATCACATGTTCCAAACAGTCTCGTTAGTGGGCAATATCATTCAGGAGCTCGGTGGATGTATTGGTATTTTGTGGAATCCCAGAATGATGGAATGGTTTGGGCTGGAGAGGAACTGCAAGATCACCCAGTGCCACCCCTGCCAGGAGCAGGGACACCTTCCAGTATTCCAGGTTGCTGCAAGCCCCATCCAACCTGGCCTTGGGCACTTCCAGGGATCCAGGGGCAGCCACAGCTTCTCTGGACACCCTGTGCTAGGTCCTCCCCACCTTCACAGGGAAGAATTTTTTCCCCAATATCCCACCTAACCCTCTTCCCCTTCAGCTTAAAGCCATTGACATTTAACTATGAACATCCCACCCCCTGTAGGTGACCCTAGAACAGATGGCAAAGCCACCTACAGAATGTGAATTCTACCGAGGTCAGGAAATTCTTTACTCAGAGGGTGGTAAGGCCCTGGCACGAGTTCCCCAGGAGAATTTGGGGAGGCCCCATCCCTGGAAGGGTCCAAGGCCAGGTTGGACAGGGCTTGGAGAAACCTGGAATAGAGGAAGGTGGCCCTGCCCATGGCAGGGAGTTGCAATTGGATGATCTTTGATGTCCCTTCCAACCCAAACCATTCTGGGAGCCTGATTCTGGGAAATCTCAAAATCTGCTACACCAAGAACGAGGCCAATGAAAATTCTATGTGTCACATGGAAGGAGCAGTCCCCAAACTCTCCAGCAAAGGGTGAGACATGAGGTTCACTCTGAAGAAGATCTCCAGGCCCATTTAACCCAAGTCTTCATTTCAGAAATTTTTATGGGGTTATTGCAAAGGGGTTATTGAAGGCCCATTTGTGCCTTCAGGGAGAGATAGAGGGGCACCTGGAGCAGTTGCTGGAAGGTGATTTCCCTCTCAGGGCACATGTCAGAAATGTCAGAGCGGTCAGAAATGCTAATATGGGAGCACAGGCCTCAACTGGAAATCTTAAAGAGGGGATTAGAACAGATGAGTCCTCATTTAGCTTTCCAGAACAACAGCAGAGATAAATCTGGCTGCTCCTTTGGAGGGTGTTAAAGGAGGATTTCCTGGGAGGTGGATCCCCTCAGTGGGGTATTATTGTCTGGGCTGTGGGCGGGAAGGAATGGATTTAGCAATGGGATGTGGGGCCTTTGCCTGTGCTGACAATGGATCTGAGCTGGGGAGGGTGGAAAGCTCTCAGTGGGTGCAGGAAATCAGGGTTGGTCCCTGGCTTTTTCCTGGAGGCCACACTGCTGCTCTGGAGCTGAGAATTACTCCTCAGATGTTCAGCCATGGCTCTGCTGGACCTCCTGGTGTGGAGGAGGCAGAAGTTGGGTCACCCACCCACTAATCCTGTCCTGCAGTAGAACGATACCAATGCTGGTAAGAAATGTTATATCCTGTCCATGAATCACTCCTGGGTCCCACCATCCCATCCACTTTCTTGAAGGTGCACAATCTTTTGTGCTGTTTCTTGTTACAGCGGGAATTTTGGGATGTTTTCCTTCCAATCTCCATGTTTGTTCTACTGTGAATAATAGTGCTTTGGGCATCACCACCAACCTTGGTGCTGATTTTGGGGATTGGTGGAAACTCACACAGAGTTCATAAATTGAGAGCTCAGCTGAGCAAAACAGAGAGAGATTTTGGTGAGGAACTGCAGGGATTCTTTGAATTTTAGGGCCTGTTTTTGCTCTTATTTTAATGCTGAGTGCAACACGCAGCATGTGATGCTCAGAGTCCTCTTGAATAAATACATTTTTTAACTCAAGACATAAAATGCCCACTATCTGAAGATCCCCACCATCTCACAGAGCTGCTCAGAGGTCAAGCACTGAGACGAAGAGCTCCCAGATGGTGAGTTTTACACAAGGAAGACAAATCTTTCACCCAAACTGGTTAACCTCAGTTGGGTTAAATCAGTTTTTATGGCAGGGCAGTTTGTGCACACGCTCGGGTGAGGTTCAAGGCAAGTTTGGGTATTATCTTGGGTGAGGAGCTGAATTCCCCAGCAGCTCCTGGATCACTTGTGACTCCCCAGTTGTGGGAATCCAGAGCATCCCTCTGGCTGCCCTGGCTGCCCTGGGACCCTGGCAGGGGTCTGGAACCCCCCTGGACAGAGCCCCCAGAGACACTGTCTGTGATCTCTGTCCATGGAAAAGAGTTTTCAATCTTACAGGATCAATTACAAGCTCTGAGTGTTTGATATAAGTAATAATTAAGTGTGGCAGGGTGCAAAAGTCAAATTTTAGGTTTCTAGATTAGGGGTTCAAAGAGGACAGGATGGAGGAAATTGGGTGTGCCTTGTCCTTTTTCTCCTTCTTCATGCCCTCCATGTTTCACTGTGGTGTTGGCATTTTTCTATTGGTTTAGGCTGGGGACACACTGTCCAACGTAGGTGACAGATATTGGCACGTTATTGTAAATCCAGCACAGGTAGTTTGTGGTATTTAATGTTTGTAACATCCCACTGAGGGCAGAGCCCCACACGCTGCCCTGCAGGACAGAGCTGCGGCAGGGCAGCAGAACATGTTAGAGATAAACAGAATAAACAACTTTGAAACCAGCACAGACGAATTATGGCTTCTGCTTTGGCAGCGGGGCTGACAGACAGAGACTTTTTACAATCTCGGAATCATCAATACCCATAGATTCTGACACCCACTATTTTTTGGATGGTTTTTGGCCCGGCTATGGCCTGTGAGCTGCAGGGCTGTGCCCAGTGGGTGTTGGAGCCCAGCACCAGCAGCCTGTGTCACTCTGGGATTTGATTTTCCTGCTCAGGTCAGCTCCAGAGGAGCCACCACCACCCTCTGAGGCCGTCCTGCTACACCACCAGCCTGGACCTGCTGATGTGCATCACCTGTGGTGACAGAGGGACGAGGAGCCACCATCCCACACCGAGGTTCATCCCAAGCTGTCTGATCCCAGCCAGGACCCAGCTTAGCTCCTCTGCCATTTTAACCCAGGCTAACTTCCCAATTTGCCCAGTCTGAGCTAAGAGCACACTCCTTATTCTGGAACCAAATAAAAGCCTAAAGCACCACGAGTCACAAACCTCACAAAAGAAGGTGCAGTCCTGCATTTTCAAACCTGCAGTGAGCTCCACGCCTCTTAAATATGACAAGACCCAATCCCTACCAAGAAAATGCCAATATACTTCCAATAGTACAATTGAACAAGCCCAATATAATGTGGATTTAGCCAACAACATTAGTGGTCAACCCCATAAAATGGGTAAATATAGACGGTGAATTGTCCAGGGTGCTTGACGCAGTGACCTCACTGAGTTGTGGCAGCAGTGATTACAGGCTCTTTTCCAGCTGGAATGCTGATCCATATGGTTTTAAATTGCATCTACCCCACCCTCCAGACTTGGAATAACTAATATTTTGTAGCCACCACCAGTGTAAGAAACTCGTGCTGTACTGGTGGATGTTAGAGCAAAATATATGTGAAAAATCACGTTAAATATGGAAATATGTTCGGAATCCTTAAAAAAAATAAAAATCAACCCACAAAACAAAGACCTTTTGCACTTCACTTTTAAAAAAAATCACTGGCTTTATGTCAGGTTGGTGTGAGGATTTCAGGGATGTCAGAGTAGCTTTAACATGTACTGGAAACATCCAAGGTGAGGTTGGATGGGGATCTGAGCAATCTGACCCAGTCCAAGATGTCCCTGCTCATGGCAGGGCTTGGACTAGGTAACCTTTAAAGACCCCTTCCAAAAATCACCTCCATTTTCCTCCTTTTCCCCCCAGCTTTTTATTTTTCATCCCAATCCTTCCTGACCCTTTTCCAGCTGGCCCGGCTGGCTCAGAAGCAGGAAGAGGGAAAAGCTGGGAAAAGAGAAAAGCAGGAAAATAAAAGAGCAGGAAAAGGGAAGGGCAGGAAAGAGGAAAGAACAGGAAATTATTCCTGCTAAAAAACCACCAACATCACCTCCATTTTCCTCCTTTTTTTCCCATCCTATCCTATGGTTTTCCCAAACTATCCTATAAACAAACAAAAGTGTTAATGACTGATGGGGCAGGAATATTCTGGAGGTCAATGGTTGTCATTGCTTGAAGTGAGGAGATTTTAGGACGAGTTTTTAACTTTAAATTTGCTGTATTGCAGTTGGAAATGGATGATCTTTAACGTCCCTTCCAACCCAAACCATTCTATGGTTCTATTACTTGATTCTTCTGACATATTGGTTATTAATTATTTGATTTATTTACTGAAGCCTTGGAAAAACACTGGAAACACAGAACTGAGAAGTGAGGTGATGATTTTCTGCTGGTTGGGAAGTTCAGATGTTCTGTCCTCTTGAGAACCAGCACTAGCAGACAAAATCCATTGTCTTTCCCAATGGAAAAACAATGAGATAGAGAATTTGATGATAAAACATTTGTATCCTCTTCTGTCTTTCCTGAACCACAGAGATCAATGGTATCAGGATGTGTTTGGGCCAGGGTTATAATAAATAAAGCCATAAACAGAATTTTACAGAACTTAATATTTGCCTTCAGAGTCACCAAATCCTGTCTGAAGTGTTCAGGTGCAAATGATGGATCTTGAAGGAGAAGACCCCTTGTTCAGAGGAGCAAAATGCAAGGAATATTCTTAATTTTAGGTGCTGGACAAGGATTATAACTTGACTATAAATCTCACCAGAGTACCACAGAATGTTTTCCATAAAAACTGGGCTCCACAGAGCTCCCATCTACCCCTTCAGGATTAATTTACATCTTCAAATCAATCTGAAGGAATCTGTATCTGAAATCCAATCAGAAAACAGACTGGAGATCTTGCATGAAGAGACACAAATTTCTCCACCAAACCCAACTGCACTGAAATAAATTTTCACCCTTTTATTTTTCTCTGAGAAAAATCTGTGCAATTTCCTAGGGGAGCATCTTCATTTCAGGACTCAGCAGTTGTAACTTCAGAATAAACCACAGATTTGGGTTTTACCTCCTACAGCTATTGTTTTATAGAGCTGCAAGTCTCTATAAATGAATTTAGAGGGGTGTTTGGGTGGCCACTGCTCAATTTTATTTCAATATTTAGGCTGAATGAAGGAGTTTGGAGTTCATAGCATGGCTAAGGTTAGTGACAAGGGTCAAAAAACCCTCAACATATTCTAGGAAATTCTGTTTTGCTTTATTTTAAAGAGCTGAAAATCTGATGGACCATATAAGAGTCTGAATTTTGGGGTTGATTAAGTGTTTTATCTTGTTAATGTCAGATTCTTTTTTTGTTTGAGAAGATAAAATCATTCAGCCTCAAAAATATAAGAAACACTTTTGTGTTCTATAAAATAATAAAGCTCTGAGTCTATGATGGTTTAATGATTTTCTATTTAGTATGACATTACTAAATAGATGTTATACTAAACATCATCATCAGTATATTTATTTTTAAATTAAAAATAAATAAAATGCCTAATTTTCAAGAATTCAAATTAAACTATCTTAAATGTGCAAAGAAAAAAAAGGCAAAAAAATCCTTCAGGAAAAAACGAAGTTGTGAATTTTTTTTTCCCTGGAAATTAAGGGGAACCTGCAAAACATCTTTAGTTTGGTGCAGCTTCTTTTTCTGATGGAAAACTGGCTCAGAAGAATAAATAAACACATTTTTTATGAGATACAATATCACCTAGGCTGAATCTTGTGTGCTTAGCCTAAGGGGTCTCCAACTTTTTCATGGCTCGGGGTGAGCAGAAACATCTCCTGCTGCCCTCCCCACCCATCCACACTCCCACAACATCCCTGTGGCAACAGCTTCCCTGGGAAAGCAGCGTGATCAGGAAAGGATAAACCATAATTATTAGCTATCATTGAATGTGATTTAGCACCTGGAAATAAAGGGGAGGGAATTGTGCCAGGTGCTGAGTCAGCAAACTGCAGCCTCACCGGGAAGTGTTGCTGCCCTGTTGATCAAACTGCACAGAAACGCTCGTGGAGGACAGTAAAAGTTCCTAAATTGGGTTTCAAGAGCTGCAGGGCCCTGAGTGTGACCTCCTCTGGAATATCCAGGGGATTCTGTGGTGGCTCCATGGGAAATGGAGAGGCAGAGGATGGAGGATCTGCTCTGCTGGATCCAGAACCTGAACCAGAACCTCTCTTCTGTGCTCCCCACCACTGCTCCTGGCTGGGTCATGAGCGCTTTGTAAACTGATTTTCTTCCCTGGGAAGGGTCAGATGACTCAAATTAAAACAAAAAGTGGAACATCTTTTCTGTTTCTCCAGCCAGGACGTGTTCGCAGGGCTTGAGGACAGCTCTGCATTTCCCAGGATTTAGTGGCTTTCTGCATTTTTCTTTGTGTTTTCACAGAATCATACAAATAATTGGGTTGGAAAGGAACTCAAAGCCCATCCAGTGCCACCCCTGCCATGGCAGGGACATCTTCCACTATCCCAGGTTGCTCCAAGCCTTGTCCAACCTGGCCTTGGGCACTTCCAGGGATCATAGGGCAGCCACAGCTTCCATGGAAAATCTGTGCCAGGGCCTCACCACCATCTAAGTAAAGAACCTCCTAACATCTATAGAATTCATATTCTATAGATGGTTTTGCCATCAGATTTTAGGGTCACCTCCAGCCAAAGCTCCAGAGCTCCCCTGAGGTTCACCACACCACCTTCCACCTCCTTAAAAATCCTGCCCAGACCAAAACCAACCCACAACAGTTTTTCCTTCAAGCCCTTCCCTGGAGCATATCCAGACTGTGCCATATCCACATCCCTCTTTTATGGGCCCAGCTGGCAGTGGCCTCTCCAGGAGCACCTCTGTGACCCCTGGGAGCACAGAGGTGAAGGTGGGCAGGAGACAGAGCACCACACACTGCAGGGCTTTATGTCTTGGGGTCAGCTTCACACAGCCCTCAGCTGCGTCAGCTTCACCCATCTCATGCAGTTTGCCAAAAATGCCACTTCTGTGCCCCTCCTTTGCCTATCCCTGCACAGGAAAACTCTCCACTGCATCAGGTGGAGCTCTCTGACACCTCTGCATCCCTCAAGATTTTGGAGCCTCCCAAAAGTTGCTTTCCTCCTACTCTTGCTTGTCCCCACTGCTCAGCCTTGAGTCAGCTGTGCCCTCATCACTCCTAGGAGCACATCATTCACCTGCACAACAGAAATCCAGAGGCACAGAAATCCTCTTGAGACATTCCCTCTCCTGTGACTGATCCCTGCCTCTCTCTCAACACTGTGGATCTTCTTGGATGGGCAAGTCTTTGAAGGAGATGCTCCCAGAAAGATTAGGCTGAGGAAACAAGGAGTGAGAGAGACTGAACCACCCAGGCACAGGTTTCCTCCTGCACCAGAGCTCAGCAGGGAATGTATTAAGCAATATCCTGCTGGAAAATGCCGTGGTGCTCTGCAGGAGACACTTCCATTCCCCTGCCATGCAAGCCCATCGCAGGAAAAACCAGGCAGGGCATCTTTATCCACCCTGGTTTTCCTTTACCTGCTCGAGGATGGAGAGAAGGAAAATCTCTACTGGTTAAACAGGAATTCAACTGATGCCTCAGGTTTTAGCTGTTATATTTTTCAGGTTCTGTGCTGCTTTAGTGTGTGGGTCTGAGCTTCATATCAGGGGATGCTGAGCTCTGTGCACAGAGCAGGGAGACAAAACAATTCCTGCTCCAGCTGGGCACCAAGGACAAATGATCCAAATCTCAGCCCAGGAGCACAAACACCGTGGGCTGGAGAGAGAAAAACAAGCAGGATGGGACTGCCTGGGCTAAAGCTGGAATGGGACAATGAACTCCAAGGTGCCAATGGAGCAGAACTGATCCCAGGGAGAGCCCCCGGGAGCGCTCGTGCATTTTGGGGCCATTTTGGTTCATCTTGGGTGCAGCCCTGGCTGGGCTCTGGTGCTGCCCAAGGTGGATCCATGGAGGAGATCCTTTAATAAATTCCTGCTTTATTCTTTAGCTCAGTCTAGCCTCTGTTCTAGGTCAGCCTTCCCAAGGCATCACAACCAGATGATCCCACAGCCCCTTCTGGCCTTCAAATCCCCTCCTCTATTCAGCACTGCCAGCTCCCAACGCATCTCCCGGGGAAGAAAAGCCACATTCAAGCCACATTCACGGGCTTGGATCCCTCTTTGTCGGGAGGGACGCAGCAAACACGTTTCTCACTCCTTTTGCCTCTTTGCGACGTAGAAGACACATTTATCTCCACAACCAGCACAACCCACCCAGGGCACGGCGCTCCCCGAGTCTGGAGCCATCCCAAAGCAGCCCCCAGCTCATCCCCCTTCCCCCCAGCATCCCGGTGAAGGCAACCAAGCCTCTGCTGTCTCTGATCCCTGCTTGGCTCCCGTCCATGAGTGTGTGAGTGCGTGTTTGTGCCTCCCGTGGCGCGCCAAGGGCCCGTTTGGGGCCGGGATTCTCCCGGGACAAAGGGATGCTAATTCAGCTCCCTCTGCTGTTCCCTTTTGTCTAGGGCTAGCTCCCACGCTTGGACTTGGCACTCTCGGGATGCGGCAGAGGGAGCTCCTTGTTGCGACCAACCTGAGCCTGCTTTGGGGGAATGAGATGTACCCAGCAGGGAAAGGGGAAGGAGGGGAGGGGAAGGAAATAAATCCATAATTCCACGCAGCCAGCCCGGCACATTGTGAGCGCAGCCCGAGGCTGAAGTTTCCAGTGCATCCCGCCACTGGTTTTGTAGCCACGGGGTTGTCTTGTTGCTTTTCCCCCTTCCCTGATCCCCTGTCTACTGTTTAAGTAGCCAGAAAAAGGAAAAAAAAAAAAACAACAAACAAAACAAAACAAACAAAAAACCACCCCAAACAAAACAAAATACAAAAACAAAAACAAAAAAAAGGAAAAAAACCAAAAAAAGCCACAAAAAACACCTAAAAAAACCAAACCCCAAAACAAAACAAAACAAAACAAAACAAAAATTCCCAAAAAAACTCCAAAAAACAAACAAACAAAAACCCCAAAAAATGCCCCAGAAAACCCAAAAAGCCCACCAAAAAAAAAAAACAACCAAACAAAAAAAACCCCAAAACAAACAAACAAAAAAAAAAAAAAGAAAAAAAGGCCCTGCATGTCAGGGTTGACAGATGAGTGGGAGGTGGAGGGAGCACAAGGAGCAAACGGGACCGGCTCCTGGAATTGCTGCCATTTCCTTTTCCCCATCACTCCTCTCAGGGTTTGCAGCCTGTGCCGGGTGTTGGCTGTTTATGGCTGTTTACATGGGCTGTCTCCTCTCCAGATGCACGGGAGCCAGATCTTTATCCCGGCCTCACTGTGCAGGTGATGAGGTCAGAGCCTCTAAGAAACCCCAAAAACGCTCGAGCCCGCGGAGCCGAAGGCACTGGGGATGGAGAGGCAGATGCAGCCAGGTGTGATGTTAGCCACAGTCTCCTGGGTGCCATCCCTGCCCAGGGCTTGTCCTTGGACACCTCAGAAGTCACCAGAGGATGAAGTGACCCCTCTAATGGCCCTGCCTGGCTCCAGCAGCAAGAGAAGGAGCTCCTCACCACCTCACTGGAGTCCTGCTCACAAAGCTGAGGGAGAACACCTTGGCTCCTTGCCTCAGCATCTCTGTTCGCTGCCCTTGCAACCTGCAGCTCTCACCAAGGCTCAGGGGAAGCTGCAAATCCCCCAGGGCTCTACGGGCTGCAAACCAGGGATGCAGCCACAGCTCACCCAGACCTCCCCAAACTGCTTGTCCAGCAACTCCAACACGCTGCCTGTACTGAGTTAGCTACCCAAAACCCAGGTCAGGAATGTTGCAGCCGGGGATTTGGGCTGGAATGGACTCAGCAGCACAGCATCCCCTCACCCCATGCAGCAATCCCCACTCCAAGCTCCATTTACACGCACTCCAAACCCAACTGGAGCTCCCATCTCCAGCCAGGATGTGCCAGCCTTTCCCTGGCAGCGCTGGCAAACCTCTGGCCCGCAGGATTTATGCATCCTGCCGGCTGAGCGGAGCTTGCACAGCCCCATTTTCAATCCTGATCCTTCCAGTTTCCTTCCCCATAGTTACAGGGCAGAGTTTGTAGATCTCCGTTGTTGATAGCGGGGCAGCTGCCCAAATTGCCATTAGCGGGGAGGTAGACGGGGTGTGGTTGGAAATCAGATCCTCTTGGGAAGAGTTTCATGAGAGAGCAGAGAGTACCTCCTACATGTAACAAACCTCCTGGATGGATCAGTATCTTGTGGCTTTCTGCTCATGCCTTACTTTATTGCAGAAGTGGAGAAGGCTGATCCAGAGCAGGGAAAAGGAGGGAGGGAAAAACGTTTGGCTCGGAGACAACCGAGATGCCAGAATGCCATCAGGAAAATGTGATGAGATCTGCTAAATGTATTAATTTTAAATCATTATGAGATGTTATTATGCCTTGAATAGCAAGGGATTGGCTGCATTCAGTGGTCCAGGAGATCCTTTCCATGTGCCATGTGGTTCCATTATTAAAATGGCCTCTCCATCTGGGGCTGGATGTCAGGATTGCTTTCTAACAGGAGAAATGTGAGGGGTGGGAACTATTTACCCCCAAAATGGGCCTCTAAGAAGCACCCATGGAAGTCTGAGGCTGTAGCCCTAGGCTCCCTCTATAGTCAATGGAGAGAAATAAACATCTTGCTATGATTCATGTTATCCTGAGATAGGTGTCTGAGATAGGTCAGATGAATTGCTCCCCGGAGATGCCGACTGCTCTCCACTGGCTACAAAGGGAGCCTGGGGTGACTCTCTCAGACTTTGACAGCTAACTCTGGGAGATGAGATCAGGCCCATCAGGGAGCCTGGCAAGTGATGCTGTTATGACACAGCAAGAAAAAAACACGGAGGAGACTTGTGACTCCAAGGGATTATAACTGAATTTAAAAGTCTAGTTCTGTTCTTGCCTAATCTGGGGGAAAATCTCACGTGGATCTCACCAGACATGAGATGAGCTTCCTCATCCACAATGGTAAAGAGTCAACCCTTGAACACAGCTTTGTTTGGGCTTTCTTGAGAGAAAGAACACATATGGCTTATCCCCAGAATGTCCAGAGTCCAAAATAAACCACACTTCACAAATAAACCGAGCCGAAAATCAGCCTGGCAGCAAAGGTGACGGTGCCCAGCATACCAAAGGAAACTGGAAGTGATTTGAATCCCACCTCTCTCAGGAGCTAGACAGATTCCTGCTCTGCCCTTCATGTAGTCCCTGGGAGCAAGAGTCTTCTCATCCAGAGCCGGTCTCCCTGGATTCCCTCAGTGATTGATGGAGAGATGTAGAAACGTCAGGGTGTGAATAATTTAATCCGAACTGTCTGGAGTGCATCAGATGAATCATGCCCTGGAGGACCCCAGCAACAACTGGAACTACCTCGACCTGTCTCACTGTCTGGCATGAAGGACCCAAAGCTTTGCTGACCCACTGCTCTTCTGCAGGCCCCAGTTTTAACTTTTTAGGAAGTTTAAGTAGCAAAGAAAATGGTCAGTGCTAGAAGAGAAAATAGAGGGGCTGGTTGTCAACACCAGAGCAGTGGAGGAGATTTGTAAAGAGGAGCCTGTCTATCTCTTGGTGATATGTCAAGGCAAAATGTCCTTTGGGAAGAGATGTTGCAGTCAAATTCAGATTTTGGTTTCATTCCAGAAGTCTGGAGGGGAAATTCTCCAGTCTAGATCATGCAAGAAGCCTGCTTGGATAATGACAGTCACGTCAGGCCATGAACAGGCACTGTGTGCTCTGCTGTGGGAAGGAATGAGGCACTGGATATCCAGGGATTTCAGATCCCTGCTGGTAACATGCTGTTAGTGCTGCCCCTCTCCACTGCCAGGGCACCATCAAAGGGATTATTTGGTGTCACTTCCTGAAGGACACTGCCATGTCTGTAGCACAGTGTCATCTGTAGGAATGTGGTGAGAGAAGACAATAGGAAACTTTTAGGCTTTGTGGTCATTTTGGGTAAGATGACAGGGAGAATCCATCCCACCCCATCCCATCTTGATTTGAGATGGAAGTGCTGGAAGGCAAGATATCCCCCCTAGATTAATAGCAAATGCAGTGGTCTGAAATATTTCAGCCTGGTGGGTGCCCAAACAGGAGCTGCACCAGAAAGGAGACCCGGGAGAAAAGGAGACTCAGGGGTGACCTCAGCGCTCCCCACAGCTCCTGAAAGGTGGCTGTGCTCAGCTGGGGCTGGGCTCTATCTCCAGGAACTGACAGAACCAGAGCACACAGCCTCGAGCTGCACCAAGGGAAGTTTAGGTTGGATATCAGGAAAAAGTTTTTCACAGAAAGGTGATAAAGTTATGGGATGGCTGCCCAGGGAGGAGATGGAGTCCCCATGCCTGGGTGTGTTTAACAAAGCCTGGATGTGGCACTGGGTGCCAGGGCTGAGTTGAGGTGTTGGGTTGGGTTGGACTCGATAATCTTGAAGGTCTCTTCCAACCTGGCCATTCTGTGAATTCTGTGAAAGGACAGGGCTTTGCTGGACACAGACAGGATTAACCCTGAGGGACACGAGCAGTGGGTCACTCCACCACTGCTGTGACTCCCGACATTTGCCTCGGAGCGGGGTCGGCGGCCAACCATCATTTCCGGAATGAATTTACGCCCCCAGGCCTTGGTCACCTATTGGGCTCTCATTTGTCCGGCACATCCGATGGGTGCAGAGCCATGGGACGCCCCTTCCCCAGCTCATTCCCACCCCCTCGTGCGCCCAACGCTCACAGAAAGGGCCGGAGCGGCTTCCCAAGGCTGCACACGAGTGTTAAAGTCTAATAAACAAGCCCTGCCGGCCGAGGCTGAAAGAATCCGAGCCCTCTCCAACAAAGCATTTAATCCAGTTTGGCGTAACCTTTGACATTATTAGGGATCGCAGTGACCCTAATCCAATCAGATTGATTAACTAAAGCGGAGACCCCATAAGCAGACCCCCCTCTGGCCTCTGCTATTTAGTCCTGACCAAACAGTGGGAGAGACGTGCCGTATTTACACCACAATGGGTCGGCGCTGAGAACCTGTTTCATTACAGAGAGACTTAAACTCCCATTACTCGATCAATGTATCATTCTTCAATAGTTCATTAAAAGCTGCTCCTCCACAATAACTATTAACCATTTCTCAGCCCAGCTGGCAGGTTTAAAGCCCTGGCCAGTCTTTAGCAGAAGGAGGTGGGAGTGAGTGAAAGAAATAGATAGACAAGGGCTCCCTTTTTAAATTTAAACGAACAGTGGGCTTAAATAGTTGGAGGTAATTTACTTTTATTGAATGGGGGGGAGGAGAGAGAGGAAACTTTTATTTTGACTTAATTATGTGCTGAGGTCCTTTAAAGAGACAGGGCCATGATAAGCTTTAATTGTATTGCTTCTCTTGAGATTGGTTCATATTTCTGCCCAGAGGAGTTTCAAAGAGAGCTCACACGGCAGGGAGAGACTCTAAACTCACAGCTTAAGCATGAACAGCCTCTTCAGCCCACAAAAGATAAAATAAAGCCAAAAGGCACAATTCCCAATACATGGCACTTCAGCTGGAGATGGAAAATGCCTGTCAGGTTGTTCACTTTCTGCTGTCAGTGATGGGGTGTCCTTCTCTCACATCCTCCAAAGTTTTATCCTGCGCCTCTTTAGAGGCAACTCAAAATCTTCCCTTCTCCTTGGTGAACTGAAAAATGCAACAACTGCATTAAAAACTGCCAGGCCTCTCAGGCAAGTGTGAGCTGTGGCTCAGCAGTCACTTCAGGTCGTGTGGCCATTGCCAGGTTTTTCTCCACTTCATAAAACACAGGTGGAGAAATAAATAACAGTGTTTTTCCTTTTGCTATTACTGTTGCAAAAATCCAAGTGGGAGGATGTTGCTATAGGATATGTGAAAGCACAATGTGAGCTACTGCTATTTGCAAGGTAAAGAAGAAGGTTTATTTTCTGACTCCAACTTCTATACTTTTCCAAAGGTGATAGTGAATTGGAGAGTGAATGTGCCACCTCTCCAAAGACATTGGACAAATTATTAGCACATTAAGTTTCTCTACCCATATGAAGGAATGCAAAACAATATGTTATTTATAGAAAATTGTGTGAGAAAGTTTTCTAACAGAATGTAAATTCAGAAGGCTTTAGAAAATCTTAAAAATTAAAACAACAGGAGGATCTTTCCACTGTCCGACAGTTGAGATTTGAGCTTCTGGGAGACTAGAAATGAGTTGTAGTGTCTTTATATTAGAAATGAGAAGCAGATTAAGTTCAGGTAGAGAGAAAGAGATCAGACCCAATTCTTTCCCCATACAGAAATCGTGATTTTTGCATTCCAGGTAGTCCAAACTGACCAAAACTGCCATTTCCTGGGGATCTGCAAGGAAGACACAACAGTGGCACCTGTCTGAGTGCTTCTCCATGAAGCTGCACACCTGAACATACACTCCCAAGACCACAGAGGAGGAGAAAAACCCTCTTCCACAGCCCTGACCCTAAAGCTTGTCTCGTTATACCCCTGCCATGGGCAGGGACACATTCCACAGGCAGGGACACCTTCCACATTCCCATCCAACCTGGACTTGGACACTCCCAGCAATAGAAAGTCCACTCCTCCCTGGATAATTGAATAGGGAAATAGTCAAATAGGGTGGGATGGGGGATTTCTGCTCTTCCTCTGCCATGGGTAATATACAAAGAGCAAGAGGGATTTAGGGTCAAGTGTTGCCCTCAACAGCAGCAGGTCAGGATCCCCTGGACATCACCATTCCCTGGTAGCCGAGCTCATCAATGCCATTCCTGTTTAATTTGTGATTCACTCCGAAATCCCAGAATTGTCAGGGTTGGAAGGCACCTCTGGAGATTAGGCATGGCTAAAAGAAATTATGTATAGATATAGTCTCAGCTAAAACATGTGGGATCTTCTTCCATGAAAAGTCTGATGAGGGCAGAGAGTTTGGTTTGAGATATCAGAACACGGCTCGGAACGGGAGCAGGGTCTGGTGACAGTTTGGCACTGCTGAATCACAGCTCAAGCCCAGTCCTGAATGAGCAATGAGCTACCACAGCAGCAAGGGCAGCCCAGACACTGAGGCAGAGATTTGGGCCTGGAAAGGATTTCCCAAAGGCATTAAAATCGATCCTTTTCAGTGAAAGGAGTGCAGGCAGTCTGTGAGGCAAAGGGGAGACGCTTTAGGAGCTGCTCCCCACTGACTCCCACGAGAGCAGCACTCAGATCCTGGGTGACTTCAAATCCAAGCTGCAAAACAGATTTTTGCTGCCTTGCTTTGTCTCTCCCCTTTTCCCCTTCTCTCTTTCTGGGTAGGAGCTCAAGTATGTTCCTACCCTGGGGGATCTGCCGCACAAGAATGCGACTGAGCTGTTTTTTTTTCTCCCCCCCCCTCGTGCTGTAGGTGAAGCAAAACTGAAGGGTGGTTTGATTCTCCCTCAAGGAACAACATTCTTCAGTTATGAAATCGTCCCAGTCTCCTCTCCCTGCCTGAGCCTGGCTACCCAGAGCCTCCAGTGTGGGGCAGGGACAGACCCTTCGTGCCGCACCGCTGGGAGATCAGGGAATCTGCAGATTGTGGGATTGGGGTTCCTCTGGGCAGCAGGGAGGTGAGCAGCAGTTTACCCACGAGGATAATTGCTACAGGAGATGTGAGCTGTCTAATCCCAGACTGCTTCCATTGCCTGCCCCGAGAGGTCATGGACTCCCCATCCCTGGAAGTCCTCAAGGCCGGGCTGGATGGGGCTTGGAGCAACATGGTCTGGGGGAAGGAAATGCCCAAATCTGTCCTGAGAAATGCAGCAGGGGGAGACTAAAAAAAAAAACAAACAAAAAAAAAACCCCAAACAACCAGATGGGAAGTACTGCAGAACACTCCCCAAGGTGGGTATAGATCAATTACATACACCAGATTCCCTGAAAATATTCCAGATGCTCCCTCCTCTTTTATATGAGCGAGGGAAGGGAAGGGAAGGGAAGGGAAGGGAAGGGAAGGGAAGGGAAGGGAAGGGAAGGGAAGGGAAGGGAAGGGAAGGGAAGGGAAGGGAAGGGAAGGGAAGGGAAGGGAAGGGAAGGGAAGGGAAGGGAAGGGAAGGGAAGGGAAGGGAAGGGAAGGGAAGGGAAGGGAAGGGAAGGGAAGGGAAGGGAAGGGAAGGGAAGGGAAGGGAAGGGAAGGGAAGGGAAGGGAAGGGAAGGGAAGGGAAGGGAAGGGAAGGGAAGGGAAGGGAAGGGAAGGGAAGGGAAGGGAAGGGAAGGGAAGGGAAGGGAAGGGAAGGGAAGGGAAGGGAAGGGAAGGGAAGGGAAGGGAAGGGAAGGGAAGGGAAGGGAAGGGAAGGGAAGGGAAGGGAAGGGAAGGGAAGGGAAGGGAAGGGAAGGGAAGGGAAGGGAAGGGAAGGGAAGGGAAGGGAAGGGAAGGGAAGGGAAGGGAAGGGAAGGGAAGGGAAGGGAAGGGAAGGGAAGGGAAGGGAAGGGAAGGGAAGGGAAGGGAAGGGAAGGGAAGGGAAGGGAAGGGAAGGGAAGGGAAGGGAAGGGAAGGGAAGGGAAGGACACCTTTGTGCTAAAGGGAACGGCAAAACTTATTCCAGACTCAGTGAGTCCAGCAGGGCCAGGCTGAGTTTACAAAGACACCCAGCAATGGCAAAGAAGGATAAAGAAGTTCTCACAGGGTCCTACTAACTTATAAGAGAAAAGACCAGATACTTAAGCTGAGCTTAGAGCTTAAATATCACAAGATTCAACAACCTAGGGCAAAAAAATTAAGAATTCCCACTTCTTTCAAGGGGTGCAGAAACAGTTGCCTGAATTTGCACCCTGTTGTAATTTACTGTGTTCACAACCGAGGTAAGCAGAAGCAGAAAGCAGAAGATGGTGATTTCCCCAGGCCTTTGACCTTCACTGTATTTAATGAAATTATAAAAACTGCAGTTGTCTGATAAGTCCAGTCCCTAGGAACCATCCCCATCATTTCCCCTCTGCCTTCATCTAAAGAGCTGAAATCACAGCACGGGGTCAGAAAGGGAGCCAGGTCCAGCTTGAGCACTGCAAACACAATAACCCTCTGTGTTCACTCCCAGGGTGCAGATCATGGGAGAACTCATGCTGAAAGGGACTCGGGGAGGTCTCTACTCCAACCTCCTGTTCCCAGCTGGAACTGAGATAACCCCACTCCCTTATCCAGCTCAAGTCCTGTCTCTTGCAGGACATTTTACAGGACATTTCTTTCAGAAGGGAATGCATTCACGGGACGTTTCTCAAGATCTCTGCTGCCACTCCACCACAGACCTGCCCAAACCCGTAGCTCCTCACTCACCTTTATCCAGCACGGGCCCAAAGATGGCTAAGCTGTCATTGACAGTGGTGCAGTTCCACCTTCTCCCTCGAAACTGGTGCTGGCATTCCTGGATCCCAATCTTTACACCTTCTGCCACGCTGGGCATGATCTCCACGTAGTTCCGACAGAAGCGCAGCTGCTTGGGCACCAGGCCCGGGATGCTCCCGCAGAGGATGGGCTGAGTCCCCAGGGAGGAGTACTGGTGACCAATTGCCAAGGACCTGGGCAAAAAAAAGCAGGGAAAAAGAGAAGCTGTCAGGCTGGATTTCACCTTTGTACTTGGTTCAGAAGAATGGGGACAGAAAATCAACGTCTTCAGTTCCTCTGCATTCCCCCTCACCAGAAAACACCATTTTCATTGTTATCCTTCCCCAAAATATCTCCTGCAGTTCCCCACAGCAAGGCAAGAAACCCTGCTTTTAATATCTCCCTTCCCTTTTATTTATCTTCCAACAGCCTCATTGTGCTGTGAAATATTTCCTCCTTTCCTTTCCTTTCCTTCCTTTTCCTTTTCCTTTTCCTTTTCCTTTTCCTTTTCCTTTTCCTTTTCCTTTTCCTTTTCCTTTTTCCTTTCCTTTCCTTTCCTTTCCTTTCCTTTCCTTTCCTTTCCTTTCCTTTCCTTTCCTTTCCTTTCCTTTCCTTTCCTTTCCTTTCCTTTCCTTTCCTTTCCTTTCCTTTCCTTTCCTTTCCTTTCCTTTCCTTTCCTTTCCTTTCCTTTCCTTTCCTTTCCTTTCCTTTCCTTTCCTTTCCTTTCCTTCCCTTCCCTTTCCCTTTCCCTTTCCCTTTCCCTTTCCCTTTCCCTTTCCCTTTCCCTTTCCCTTTCCCTTTCCCTTTCCCTTTCCCTTTCCCTTTCCCTTTCCCTTTCCCTTTCCCTTTCCCTTTCCCTTTCCCTTTCCCTTTCCCTTTCCCTTTCCCTTTCCCTTTCCCTTTTTTCTTTCCCTTTTTTCTTTCCCTTTCCCTTTTTTCTTTCCTTTCTTCCTCCCTCCCTCCCACCCACCCACCCAAAGATACTCAGCTCCTACAGATAATTTCCTTTGCAACCAAATATTATTTATTTGAGACACAAGCACACCTCTACAAGACGTTTTATAGGAAATTTTGGCAGCTGAGTCAAAAGCACATTCAGAGCTACCAAAAGGAATATCTCCACCAGCTGAAACCATCGAGCTCTGACTCTTTGGAAAAGCAGCACCAAGAATTTGGGAAGGGGAGCAGCATCATTCTGTGGGGCTTTGGTTAAAGTGAGGGGAGTGAAATTAAAGCCAAACCAAACCAACAACCAAAAACCAATCTCAATTAAACTCGAGTGTAAACTCTGTGCTCAGCCCAGTGAAGTCTTGAAAGGAGTGTCCATGAACCTTTATGGTGGTGAAGCCTTGGAGACAAACAAGTCAGCTCTGCAGGGAGATCAGCAGATATGCAGCTAATTAGATAGATTTTTAAAGTGTTTTTTACTGGTGCTTCTAATAATAACCTTGATTACTAAAACTGAAGGGATTTTTAGAGTATAATTTCCTTTTCTTCTAATTAAATCTCTTGATTGCCTTTTCTGCCCTGAATTAATGACAAAGAGGAACCTGCCTGGGCAGTGTGTATTTCTGTTTACATTCGTTTTTTGCTGTGTGGTTTTCATTTGGGAACAGCCTGGTGTGTTTGAATTACCAACACGGTTGTCAGGGAATAAAGCTTTCACTCTTTTTTGCTCTGACTTAAAAAATAACACAAGAATTCTATTGTTGCCAAAGTCCAGAAGAAAATTAGCTTGACTTCAGCAGTTCTCTAGGCTAGGATAAAAATTATTTTAAAATTATTTTGTTTTAAAGAGAAGAGTCCTTGCAGCCAATTAACTCCTTTCCTGGAGAGGATCTGGTCAAGAGGGGACAGAAGTGAGAGGAGGGAACATTCACATGGTCAGGAACCACATGTCAAGGTGCTAACTGCAGACTAAGCCTTACAAATCCATCCTTTCCAGACAAATAAGGATTTCTGGATCCCAAATGGCTCCAGCCAGGAGTTTAGAACCAGGATAATCAGCTCAGCCAAGAACGTGCCCTCCAGTAAAGGAACTTTAGATGGATAAGGTGGAAGGTGTGTGGAAAAGCAAAGGATTTCCATCTGATTTCCTGAATTTAGGTGCCTCTTTCCACTTCTGCTGGACTTCTGGGAGATGATTAATCTCAACATTAGAGGACAATTCATCCCACCCCAGGGAGGGAAGCTGAGACAAATGGCATGAACTGCTCTCCAGAAGTGCCCCATTTTTCCATCGCATTAAAAGGGGGAAGGCAGCTCACCCTGACCCAAAACTGTGCCCCTGTCACCCCCATCCAATGCTCACTGGGGTGTCTCCAGCTGATCTGCTCACCCCAGGCTGCTTTTGCAATCAGAGAGGAGAAGACATCTCCATGCCACACTTCCCCTGCCCAGTTCAGGTGTGTGCTTTGGGCTGGCGTGAATCATGGCCTTGCCCCGCTGGCTGTGCTGGCGAGACTCAAACCCCCCTGGGTGGCTGGGGCATGTCTGCACCCTGGAAGTCTCTGGGTGAATCATGCCATGATCCCTGACAACCAGGATGGGTAAGTTCCTTGAAGCTGTCCCACCCAGGAAAGTTCAGCCCTGTGTTGAAGGCCACGCAGAGAGCTCAGCTGGAGTAAGGAGACAAGTTCCTGCAGGAACCCACAGGAGGAAACTGAGGAAAGGACCCATTAAACTCATTTTCCTTATCTCAATGGCCAGATATTTTTGAGCTTCAGATTAATTCAGGGTGCACAGCTGGCAGAAAGCCACCTGTGAAGTGGAGCCCATGCCAAGTGTACATTTTTGTTTCATTGTTAAATATTATACAAAGCACTGGACCAAAATTTCTGGACAAAAGACACCTTCTGAAACACTGCTTCAGCATTCAGAGGACTTTCTGAGTGTTGCCTCTATCACCTTGTTGAGCTTTAGGGTGCCACACACCCAAATTTTAATCCATTGAATTAAAGTCTGGGATTTAGGAGGTATTCCCAGCTTTAGGATTGGGAGGTAAGTGGTCCTATCTCTGTAACCCATCTGGAGAGATGCCATCATTTAAATCTCCAGGGAAAAACATTTGTTTCATTGTTCCTACTTATCCTCCAGCCACTGACTACAAAGAGTCCAAAATGTGGATGTTTTCTGGTGTCTGAATTTAACTTTGGTGGGAACATCTGTAGTTTGTTTCTACATCAACTACAATCACCAATATCCTTCCCAAAGCTTTCCCAAGTCCCTTACCCAGTTCCCAACAAAGAAAAAGCATCTACTGAGCTACCACCAACCTGTTGCAGGCTGCATTCACAATGCTGTGAAGCCAGGAGGACTTATAGGAGGAGCTATATCAGTAGGACCCTGATGAAGTTTAGGATTCCAAACCCATACATTTTAATCATATGAACAGCCAAATTCAAGCCTGACTCTGGTTTGGTTTTTTTGGGGTTTTTTTGGTTTTTTTGGTTACTACAGTGGTAGAATGAAAACACCAGTCATAGGAAAAGGAGTTTATAGGTTAGTGCCCTCAACTATTTGTTTCCATTGCTGGGAAGATTATCTAAGATTAAAAAAAAAAAACCCAAAAACATATAGAAATACCTCTAATTGCTTTTTCACACTGCTCCCTGCTCAGTAGAGCAGGGAAACAGTCACACCTCACTTTGATCTGTGTTACAGTCTGGAAAGTTTAATCTGCAAAAGACAATCTCCGGCGAGAGCCTTGTTCTCAAGGTGTCGTCAGGCCCCGAGACGGTGCAACGCAAATTTGGCATTTCATGGGGCAGTGTGGAGGTGCAGGGTGGAATCTCAAAACCTCAGCTGAAGGTGCAGGGTGGAATCTCAAAACATCTCCCCATGAGCAGTGGCTCTGCTGTTGAGCAGAGATGAGCACAGTCCTCCTTCTCCTCCTCCTTCTCCTCCTCTTCTCCTCCTCTTCTCCTCCTGGCTCACTCACAGCTCCTGGAGTGTGATAACATCTCCCCGAGCACCCTCTTTTGGTTTCTACTTTGCTTCCAGATGTAAACACTTTCTCCCTCTCTAAAGTCAATTTGTCTTTAGGAGAACCCAGTTCTTTCAGCTCTCTGTCATTATTATTGATCATCAGGTGGGAACCTTATGAACCTCCCAACCTTCTCCTCCACCCAGAAAAACCCAACAACAGCCCAACAACCAAACCTTTAGAAAAGATTGGGAAAGTCTATAAAGATCAGAATCTCACTTAAGTGTTACTCAACTCTCTCGTAGCTCCCATCATTCATTTTTTTCTCACTGTTTCCAATGATCAAACCTGGCATTTGCATTTTTCCATTCTCCTGACTTCTCCTCCTAAGCAATCTCCTTCATGTGGGTAATTTTGAAAATGTGGTGTCGAGAAAATGGGCCGAGTGTCATCTACTGTGGTCTAACCAGGCATCACCTTCAAATTCCCTAAGCACCACCATTTCCTGGATGCACTGACCCCAACCTCTCCTTTTCCAGTGGAGAATTCCTGAAGCTCTCCATTTCACAAACACACTCATGCCCACAGAACAGCCGCTGCTCAAGTCTGAACCAAGGCAAAGGGTCAAAGAGTTGTTCCTTTCAAACCAATCAGACTTTTCTTCCCATTAGCACAGGAGGAGCCAGGAAAACACTGCTCTGTCTGTCCACAGCCAAAGTTCTTAGCTTATCTTTAAGCTTTGCATGCCCTGAAGTGTTTAATTCAACCTCCAGTGAGCATTTTTCTTTGCCAACACACCTAGAGAGCTCTTCATTTCCCTTATCTCAATCTATCTGCTCCTTCAGCAGAGCCGTTGTAAATAAGTACCTGGCCACCTTCTTAATAAATTACATGTACCCTCCCTCTTGGAATGGACACCCCAGCCAGGTTAGGAGGGAGAAATATGCAGGAAATACCTGCTCAGAGGTTTTTTTTCCAGAAAAAGAGAAGGTTTCAGCTCTGGATGACCTCACTGTACAGCACCACTCTGCTGACTTTTCAAGGTCACCACCTTCTTAGCATGTCAAAAGTCCTTGACACATGTGGACACTCCTACACCTGCTTGCTTCTTCCTGAATTCTGTCATTCCTGAGCTTTGTTTTGCTGTTCATCTTGGAGGGGCCTTTTGAGAGCTTCCTCCAGGGACATCCTTCTGGGGTCCCCGGCACAGGGAAAATAACTTCATTTATTAATGCTGAACAGCAAGGGTGAAACTTGCCAAATTACCCCGGATAAGACCCTGAGAACACTTAAATCCCACCAAATATTACAAACTGAGCACCAGGAGTGACTTTGCTCCTTTTGTCCAGCTAGTCCTGGTGAAGAAGTTAAATCAAAGAATGCCCATCTGCTCATAATAGAGGGGATTTATGTTCTCTTGTAGATGCCTTAAGTGCTTCTCCCTTTGCAGGAAACCCCATAACAAGATGCTACACCTCTTCCAAATCCTTTCTTAAAATCCATCCAGCTTTCCAGAGGTTCAGCTCAGCCCCTGTCCCTTTCTAACTCATTTTGGCTGCCTCTCTGTGGTGCCACATCCCTTAGAAGAATCTCAGCCACGTGATGAAAGAGGGGACAAATTGTGTAAAGTGGTTCCTCCAAAAAGATGCATTTTCACAATACATCTGTGGTATTATGATCCTAAAATACTGAAATTGAGAAGATGGCTGGAGAAGCATCCATAGGATGTGAAAAGCTGTAAGGAAAACTCCTCAAGGGCTGTCTCCCATCTCCTGGCACCAGAGGGGCTCACAGGGAAGCAGGTGATGAGTGGGCAGCCCCCACTCCATCCTACAACATCCCAAACAGACCCTCTTTCATCCCTCACCATGATCCTTCAAGTTGACCAGCATGAAATCCATGTATCTGAAGCTGCCTAAAACCAAATTTTTTTTTCTTTTTTTTTTTTTTTTGAGAAATGAGCAGCTGGAAGGCTGTGAAGGTTCCAAAAATGGGGGGCTCCTGGGGCAGGGTCTGTAAAGTCAGATCCCATGAACCCTCACCACACAGGGCTGCCACAAGACAGATGGAGTGTGGTGTCCATCTAACATGGACAACTGGAAGCTGGGAAGGATACCCCACATATCCCAGGATATCCCAAAGGTCGATCAGGAGCAGGAGATGGAGTTGGACCAACTGTGTCTTTTCCACTCTGGACACAGATATGTTCACGAGACTCTTGGGAAGACACACGGGGAGGGCATGGACCTGCTGCAGCGAGCCCAAAGATCAGCTGCAAAGTTGATTTGAGGGATGGAGCAGGGTTCCTGCAAGGAAAGGCTGAGAGAATTGTATTTGCTCAGCTTGGAAAACACAGGACTTTCAGAGTGTCTTCACTCTGGTCTGCTTGGACCTGAAGGGACCCACAAGAAGGATGGAGAGACAATTTATGAGAGCCTGGAGTGGCAGGACAAGTGGGAATGGCTTCAAACTGCCAGAGGGCAGGGATAGATGGGATATTGAGAAGGATTTGTTCCCTGTGAGGGTGGGCAGGCCCTGGCACAGGGTGCCCAGAGAAGCTGTGGCTGCCCCTGGATCCCTGGCAGTGTCCAAGGCCAGGTTGGACATTGGGGCTTGGAGCACCCTGGGATGGTGGGAGGTGTCCCTGACATGGCAGGAGGAGACTGGGATGATCTTTAAGGTCCCTCCAACTCAGGCCATGCTATGGTTTTATGATTTTATGGTTTGAACCACCAGCCCAGAGGCCAGGCGGGTGGACAGGCAGAAAAACTTCTAATTCTACATGCACTGAATGACCTTATTTTTCACAGAAAATACCAGTATTCTGGCATATACCATGACTTTTTTTTCTCTGTTTTACTACAAAAACAAAACCTAGAGAAATTTTAGATGAAATGAAAAGAAGTGGAAATTGTCACACCCCATTCTTTTAAATGGAAAAGGAAATTGTTCTGCTCACTGATGTCCTTCCTACAACAAAGTGGTTTTATTCTATGATATTAAAACTATCCCAAGCCCAAGCAGCTACAAAATGTGGACAATACAAAAAATGTAATTGTTGTTTTAGTTGAAAACTTGGAAACCACCTTAACACAGATCAGCAAAATGATAGGTTTGGCTCTAGAAGACACGAATCAAGTAACAGATTATGATGAAAGATATTTTTCCACTTTAGGGGTTGTTTTCTTTTTTGCATGGACCACTAACAATCAAGCTTAGGCCTAAGCAGTCTAAATACAGAAGTGTCATACTTTAATTCAGAAATTATGACTCTCTGCAACATTGATTGCAGTGGGGTCTTCAACATTTGGCTCTGGGCATCTCACTATCAAGACTAAGACATTTCAAAGAGGTTCACAAAAAGAAATGTAAGCCTGTTAGACAGCACAAATTCACTGTGCAGGTATCTGTCCTTCCAGATGTTTTTTCTTGCAGCCTGGAAGAGAAAAAGGCTGCAACCCAGTGGGTTAACTGTTCTTGCTGGGTAATTCTTCATTCACCTCCAAGAACAGCACAAGGGCTATATTTAAATCCTTTTTTTCTCCTCTAACCCCTAAAGTATGCACATAATTTTGTGGCCGAGTCCAATCCTGCAAACACACAGAGGTTTGGAGGTGACTTTTCTCCCACAATAATTCCCTCACCCTTGCCCTGTATTCATAACAGCGATGGTGATGGGATGATGCAGCAGCATTGTGTTTCTGCAGCACCTTTCATCACAGGATCTCTGAGCGTGGGACTCACCTCACCCGACTTTGACCATTGAAAAGTTTGGAATCTCGGCCAAGTCTACCAGAGTCCGAGGAGCAAGATCAGCATCTCCAGAGGGCAACTCGGCCCATCCTGAGAGAGATGCCTCAGATAGGTGGGCTGAATCACTGGAGGTGCCCAGGAGGCAGCACTGGCTGTGGAAAAATGAGGAGCATACACTGGACACCTTTTTTATTTCCAAGCTGAAAGTAGGAATTGGGAATTTCACCCTTTTGTTTTTTTTTTTTGGCAGAGTCTCAGAAATCCTTGGAGAGCTGGAAGAGGAGGCCAAGGAAAGTCTTTGCTATCTCTAACGTGGAGCAGGACAGATTATTTAGAGTGGTTTGAGGCTGGATTTGGAAAACAATAAGCTCAATGGCAGCTTCAAGTGGGTGCTAAGAAAGCAAAATTCCCTGAGCTGAGGTTTGGCCAGGACAGCGAATTCCCACAGGAACTAAGGCACACCACAACACTCAGCACCTTCCACTGGGAGTGCAAGAGATGTTGCTTTGACTTTGTCTTCCCTTAGGATCTACAGAACAGAGGAGGAGAGAGAACACAAGTATTAACAACCCAGTTCCTTGGAAAAAGTCTTTGGAACTCTTTAATTACCCAAGGCAATTAACTCCTTTGCTACACATGTCATCTGAAAAACAACCCAGGCAACAGAATAATGGCCCCTCCAACCACGTTTTCAAGCCTGGATCCAGGTCCCAGTGACCCTGGTGTTGCTTCTGTACCACATCCTACATCTGGGGCTCCTCCCTGGAGGTCTCCCCGCTTGGGATCTGCCTCCCTGCAGCTCCATTTATCTCACAAAACGTGCCAGGATGGCAGTGCAGGGTTTTAGAGATGTATAAGTCTTAACATTTTAATCTGCCACCTACACTGCAGTTTATGAGTGCTGTAAATCTCGTGGTTATAATGAACTCATCTAATGATATTGCTGATGGATAAATTTACCTGGGACGAGGAACAACAGTTACTCGCAAATGAAAGGGGAGTAATTTAAAGTTTCATGTAAACACCTTTGCTGCCTTACTTCTGACTTCTCCCAGCCTAACCCCTCTCAGGGTTTCATGACAAATGGAAAGAATGTGTGTTTGTGAGGCAACGACTGGCTGGCCTGGAAAAGAACCTGCCTCCTTCTCCCCAGCACAATGCTTATATAACTTGGGCACTGGAATGAAGTTTTAGGTGAAAATAGCTCTAATTTTCTGGGTCAGGTGTGCTAAATTAGGGGAATGGAGGGAAGGGATAAAGCAACATATTAGGCAATGAAAAATGCCTACACAATGCAAAGATATTTAGACTCCTACTCTGAATTTCAATAATAATTAGGACTGTGGCTAGTCCTAATGCTCTCAGCTCCCCCCCACACCCCTAAAGCATCCCAGCTTGAACCTTTTTTAAATGCTCAGCAATATAAGGTACATATTGTGGTTTCAAACCTCTCATTAAGGCTCATCCCCCTGCGCTGAGGTCTGGCCTGGGCTATGTCAGTGCTAAATACCTTGGAGGACTGGGCTCAAAGACCTCAGATCCCTGCAAAGATTGGATTTGGACTTCTAAATTGCTTAAGTGCTTAAGTGCTTGGGGGAATTTTATCCTGAAACTCCTCCGTGATGAAGCCAATTTTGAAATGAGAACCACGGATGGAGAGCGCCGTCATTTTGAGGTTTTAGGTAAGAACAGCAGGATTTTCACTGTCCACTGCTCTGATAAAGCAAATTACTCTCATTTCTCACCCTTTCCTTGCAGAAGGTGCTGTGAATATGCATTGGGCTGTGCTGAACACACACAGACCCTCACACACACACACACACACAGGGCTGGAGTTCCTCCTCTGGCTTTCACTGACTCATCAGGCTCACCAAATGTGTGAACTCACGCTATAATGTTCTCCCAGAAAAATAACAAATTGATTTCATTTTTACAGGCTACAGCATGCTATATAATTGGAGACACTGCCTTGTCAACTCAGACCGGTCTGACCCGACCAGAGACATTGCTTACAGCTGTTTACGGAGCCATAAAGTTTCCTCCTCTTTGTTTTTCCTTCCTTTTGCACTCTCTCTCTCTTTTTTTTTTTTTTTCTTTCTTTTTCTTTTCCCTCTAATGAATCCTACAGCTACTTTTTGTTCTGGTCATAAAATACTCCTAAGGAAAATGCAGGAAAGCCTTGATTTAGAAAAGCACTTCAGCCAGTGCCTCATGTTAACACTGGGGCTTGAGCACATATTTAAAACTGAGCATGTGTTTAAGGACTTTTATTGCACCCAGACAGTCAATAAGGAACTTGTCACACTGTTATGTGCTTTTTTTTTTTTAATAATGTAATTATCGATACCAAATTAGAAGTTTGGATTGGGCAACCTCAGGGATTGTTTCCTCTGCGGACCCACAGCACAGCTCCAGTTTCATCGGGAATTCTGCCATTTCTCATTGTCACTGTGTCCAAATCTTAAACATATGAGGAAGGGCAAACTCCTACATTACTTTATCAACTCTACTGAAACTGCCACTTGGGACTGGGCACAATTTTTTTACATCACAAAAAAACCCACCCTGAAATCTTCTGAGTTTGGCATATTTGCCAAGCACTCAAAATAAGCTTAATTTTTCTGACCAATATAAAAATAACAGTTTTATGGAGGGTGGATTTGCAAGCAATTGTATTTTGTGTAAAAATATATTATCTTAAAATACTCAGAACCTCAAAAGCTAAATGAAATGTTTTGATTTTTTTTTGGAAAAAAAGGATTTCTGATCACATGCTTGATTTTGCTACCATCAAAAAGTTGCTTCGCTTTGAACTAATGAACTGAAAAAGAAAAAAAAATCCCAAACCCAAAAGGGCTTTTCATCTACTTGCGCTATCCATCAAAATACCTTCTAAGTACTTGGCAATAAATTATGGTTGTGCTTCCTTTCATATCACTCATTCATCATGGAATCTGCTCCTCCTTTGGCCTGAAATGTCACAATTCTCCCTCATTCAATGCCTCCGAACCACTCCAGGGCTGATCAATAGGGAATCAGCTGTTCCAGAGTCATAAATAGACAGAAATGTATTTTCCACCTCCTTTGAGGACCATTTCTGTCCCAGTGGGATAAGGGGGACATTTGTCTGGATCCTGGTCCTGCCACGTGGGAAAGGAACATGAGAGCAGGTCAGGAAAGACAAAACTTTCCTGCAGAAATACATTTCAGATCTGAATTCCAGCTTTTAGAGAAATGTAGAGAGCAGCAGAAGGCAGAGAACTCTTTATCCTCTCTTTGGGAAGAGCTGCAGCAAAAGATGACCTGGTATTAGATAATAAAAAATCCACATGGAGGAAGGACATGAACCAACACCGGACCCCAAAGACAAAACAACTCTTATTTAGCACTAAAACAGCAAAAAGACTACCATGAGGTCAAAGTTCAAACTTTTTTTACTGCTTATAAAACTATTTTTTCCTCAAATGAAACTGCAATTTCTGCTGCAACAGAACAAATGGATTTTTTTTTCTTTTTTTTTTTTTTTTTGCAAAGAAACTGCTTTGCATGGGAAAAAATCCTCATGGCTCCTTGACATGTTTCAGCTAGATCTCAGTAAAATTAAAGAGGTACAGACTGATGAGTCGCTCAGAGGTACAGGAAAAATGCCAGTGGATGTCCTGGCATTTGTATACACCTTGAGAGAGAGAAAAATTCTCTCTCAGAGATGATCTCTCACAACAGAAAGAATAACAACCGCAATAAAACCTGGTGTAGAGAAAGAAGGGAAAGGTTTAATTTGCTTTACAGCACTGACTTTTACCATTGTCTGCAGATACCTCCTGTTTACTGAAATGGATGTGCTGGATCTCCTTCAGCCCAAAATTCATTCTGCTGTGAAGGGAACAGGTTTTAGCCATTAGGCAGCTTAATTTTCTTGGGTTGCTAAGCAAAATCCCTCCATTTTGCACCCCCTCAACAGTGTCAATGACCTAAAGTTAAGTCAAGGTTTTATAATCTGTTTTGGAGAAAGGAAACCATATATATATATATATAAAAATATATATATTTATACGCATTTAGACTAGGTGTTCAAAGGAATTCTTCCTTGTGAGGGTGGAGAGGCCCTGATATTGGAATTTCCAGAGGAGCTATGGCTGCCCCTGGGTCCCTGGAAGTGTCCAAGGTTGGACAGGGCTTGGAGCAGCCTGGGACAGTGGGAGGTGTCCCTGCCCATGGCAGAGGGTGGAATGGAATGAGCTTTAAGGTCCTTCCCAGCCCAAACCATTCCATGATTTTATGACTCTCGAGTAAGAGGCCACCCACTCTCCACATCTTTTGGTTGAAAAAAGGTGATTTATATGAAAGGTTCTCCCAGACCTGGTCTGAATTCCAAAAACAGAGCTGGAGAGTTATGGCAGCACGTGTGCAGCACCAGCCAGCACAGAGAAGGAAGGACCAAGCTTTGTTCTGCAAACACCTCTCCCTAAACCTGCTGGGGCCTGGTGCTCTCACACCCAGAGCCGTGGCTTAAAGAGTTTCTTCTCCAAGTGGTTTGGCAGATGTGGTGCCTTGGTGTTCCTCAGAGGAACAGAACCGTTCTCCAGAGTGGAAACTTCTTGACTGGTGAGGCAGTGCCTGGATGGAAAACATCAATAATCTGGAAGGCTGATGGATGGCAAAGAAACTGGGGAAGGAGGAAGAATCACGGAATCACAGAATGGCCTGGGTTGGAAAGCACCTTGAAGGGACTTTAAATCTTCTTTCAGCCCTCTGCCATGGCAGTGACACCTTGCAGCATGCCAGGGTGCTCCAAGCCCCAATGTCCAACCTGGCCTTGGACACTTCCAGGGATCCAGGGGCAGCCACAGCTGCTCTGGGCACCTGTGCCAGGGCCTTCCACCCTCACAGGGAACAAATCCTTCTTAATATCTAATCCAGCCCTATTCCCTTTCAGTGGGAAGCCATTCCTCCTTGTCCTGCCACTTGTAAAGAGTTTATCTCCATCTTTTTGTAGCTCCCTTCAGGTCCTGGCCACAATCAGGTCACCCTGAACCTTTCTCTCGTCCAGGTTGTGCCATCCCCACTGCAGGCAGGAGGGGAAAGATTTTTAGGAAAGCAAGTGGGTCGGGAGATGTCCTTGGAGCAGCATAAACTGCCCCAAACCTCTGACTTGGGGGGTGGAATAAGATTCTGGGTGAAGAGCCAACAACCCCTCAGTGCTGGGGGCACGGAGCCTCCATGGAAGTATTTGGGAATCTCCCCAGTGTCAGGAGCAGCACCTGCACATCTGAGCAGCGTCCCAGCCCTAATGATTTCTGTCTGAGAGTGGCTGGGGAGCTGCAGACAGGCTGCCAGATCGTGAGCAGCTCGTGGAGGGGTGATCACTGTTAGGCAAAGATACCAGCTTTGACATGCAGCAAGGGAAGCAGCCAAGAATTTGGGAAAGCAATCCCAGCTTTGTGCTGCACGCTCCTCTGCCAAGATACCTCCTGTGTTTACTTTAGAAACCAGAGACGAGCCCTCCTCAGCATAATAACAATAATAATAAAGCTTCAGGGTCACTCAGCTTAGCAGATGGATTCCTTCCAGCCTGGATTCCTCTGCAGAACTGAAGCACTGATGGATCTGGGGGATTATGCAATGTTCATAATTGGGTTTCACAGGAGATCTGAACGGTGACAAAACCATTTTGTGGGAAGGGAGCTGCACTGGAGACAAGCAAACCCATCCATGGATCTCGTGTGGGGTCTGAGTGGCCACAGGGACCGTACAGCCTCTGCAGAAGCAGCTCTGTCTCACCAAAGAGCTGCTCACTCCCTGGTTTTCAGCTTTCCCATGCTCCTAGACCCTAAATACAGAACTGGAGAATCATGGAATGGCTCCTGTAACAATGCTTTTTGTCTGGGGACTTCTAAGGTCACCCACTCCAACCCCCTTGTCATAATCAGGAATGTCTTCAACCAGATCAGGCTGCTCAGAGCCCATCCAACATGACCATGGATGTTGCCAGGGATGGAACTCACCACCTCTCTGGGCAACCTGTGCCAGTGAAAACGCATCAGAATGTGGCAAAGTAGGGATCTAAAGGAGATATTTTGACTGGCCAGAAATATTTAACTGAACAAATCACTCAAGATTTTAGCAACTTTTTTTTTTTCTTTATATTAAATAATATAGCAATTTTCATCTGCCCATACTGCCTGGACAGGAGAAAGTTCAGTTTAAAAGGGATTTTACAGAAATAACATCCTAAATGATATAGGGTCTCTGTAACTACTGTCTTAGAGCACAACTCTGGGATTTATTACAGAATAAATTACTAAATTTATTACTAAAGAATTACTAAAGAATATTAATTACTAAAGAATCAATGGAACTCCGTTCCACAGATTATCACTGAGGTTCAGAGGAACTGAAGGGCAATTAGCAGCAATAAGAAGGGCTCAGTTATTTCACAGAAAGCAGGAACACCTGGAGGTTTGACAGCACAAAGACACCAGGGGTTTAAAGGTCTCTAAGCTCTTCACCTACAGGACATCACCCCATTTATCACCAACCAGGAGGGCAGAGAGGACGCTTTCTTTGGAAGGGATTGCTCAACTGCAAGGCTGAAAATGGCAGAGGAAGCAAAGACACGAACACGAGGACATGTTTACCCCTGATGCCACCATCAGATGTTCCCTTCCCTTCCCGCATGTACCCACGCACGGACACACCTATTGACACATCCCCGTGTTCGGAGGCTTGATTGAACATTTCTCCGCTCTGGTGCACCCAAGCATCGACCAGAAACATCGAGGGTGCCCTCAAGGAACTCTTTCTTACACCTCCTTTTCCTACTAATACTGACTAACAACGTTTGGAAATCAGAAGCTCAGGACAAGGCGGGTGAAGTCTCCAAAAGCTGGTGAGATATCTCAGGACACGCCAGGGTTAGTTTGGTTGAGTGCACAGGGACATCTCTCGGGGGTCAAACCTGGTTCCCAAGTGCCACAGGTTTTCTATAGGAGCCGTGCAGCAGCTTCCAGCCCTGCTTGGGTGTTTCAGGTGCCACTGGGAATCTACACCCGGACTGGGAGCCTTGATGTGGCCCCCTCAGCCCTGTGGAAGGCTACAACACTGAGCCAGCCATCCCACATGTCCCATGTGCCCAGTGGGAAGAACTGGACACAGTCAGGAGACAAGCAGCTTGGCCTAGTCAAGATACCAGTTTCAATTAGAAGTTAAATCATGGAGTTAAGCCCAGTTTAGTGCTGGACTCCACTGGCCATGAAAGCGTAACGCTGCCTGTGCATCCCTGGCAGTGTCCAAAGCCAGGCTGGACAGGGCTTGGAGCACCCTGGGACAGTGGGAGGTGTCCCTGCCTATGTCACAGGGTGGAATGGAATGATGTTGAAGGTCCCTCCCAACCCAAACCATCCCAAGATTCCGTGATACCTCAGCTGTGTGTTACTGGCAGTGCAGGTGTCCAACGGGATGAATCCCACCTCGACCTCAGGATGATGAACAAGAGGTCTGCATTCACCTCTACCAACCCCTTAGGCCAAAGTTCTGGTTCTGAGCTCCACAGAGCCTTGCTGAGAGGAGGAGGGAGGCTGCAGCAAGGTAGAAACCCCCTCCGTGGGAATTATAACAAATACAGGAGCAAAGACCCAAGCCCAGCAATTGGCACTGTAAACCAAACCAGGAACGTCCTCCCTAGGACACAGAATTCTGGACTGAAGATTCAGCACCACTCCACTCCCCTGCCTCCCTGTGAGATGGTTTTCCTCAGCTGGGGCAGGGGAACTGGTGAGAGGCAGTCACAAAAGCTTAGGAATTCTGCCGAGCTCCCTTCCAACAACACCGTAATCTTACGGATTCATCAACGTATATAATTACCGAGTCAGACCACCCATTAACTCATCTCCTCTACACCACTGGCCGTGGCTGAATCACCTCCTCCAGAAAGGTGCCCACTCTTGATCCAGAGATATCCAGAGCCAGGGAATCTGCAGTTCCCCCAGGGATGACCCATCTTCCCTGTGAGAGCTGCTGGTGCTGCCGGAGCCACTCTCCCATGGCAGTGGTGGCAAAGAGGTTTGTGCACAAGGACTGTGGCTTTCCACACGTGGGACTTGCAGGTGCTAATTTTGACTCTGCTGAAATCACTGAGACCCGAATCCTGTCTAGAACAGGAAGCAAGAAGAGGAAGACAGTCAGTCCCCCGTAATTTTTGACCTGAGTTTGGTTTATGCCCTTAAAAATAATAATTAGAGGCTTCCCCGTCTCCCTGCAAGTGATCATTTCTTGCTTCTGCTGTAAAAATGAGTTTGTAAGTGAATACACTGGCTCTCTCCTGGAAGTGCTGGTGCTGGGTATTCACTGCAATGAGGGTGATCTCACCAAGTGGGTGGTGGGGAGGAGGGGAAGCTTTGGGGTTTTTGAGGAGGCTGGTGGGGGAGGATGAGGACCTACCTGCCCTCCACCCCACGCTGCTTTCCCCTCTCTCCCCAGCACGCTCACCTCCTTTTCCTTTCTGAGCAGCAAACTGCTGCTGCTGCTGGTGTTATTGACACATATTTCAAACAAGCCCGTGCAAGGGACTCGAGACACATTACATTGCACATGGTGCCCCGGGCCACACATTCGCCTCCTTACACCGACAGCACGTTTTGCTTCATAAAGAATGTGCAGGCCTTCACCTGGAGCTATTTATCTGCTGTGCTCCAAAGAAATGAGAGGGGGAGAAAGCCCCACATGCCCACGTTGGCTGTTAACCCCAAGCTCCAAACCCCGTAAGCGGCCAAACATTGACCTCTCTGGCTGTGAGGTCCAGGCCACTGTCTGCTGATGGAGCTGGACAGTCCTGCAGTCCATTCCCCATCTTTCTGGGCACCTGAATTTAGGAAAAACCCTTTTTTGCACCCTGCCTGACCCGCTCACACAGCTCCCAGCACATGCTCCATCAGGGAGCACAACCAGAGCTCCCAGACTCCTGCATCACCCCACCCTGGAAGAGGAAGCCTATCTGGTGATTAAAAGTTGCTGATACACACCTCTTTCCAGGATCAGGGTAATCTTCCCTTGCTGTTAGCAACATTTTTTTCCCCCTGCTTTCTCTAAATCTTTCCATCATTGTTATTACAACGATAACAACAATAATTATTATTATTATGCCTTGAACCCGAGTCTGAGATTAGGGCTCCCATTGTGTTAAGAGCTCGGTGGAGAAGTGTCAGGGAGATGATTCCTGCTGTAAAAAGCCCATTTTCTGCACTCAGGCAGGACATGAAGGGGTGAAAGAAAGAGAGAAGGGGCCAGGAATGAGGTAGGATGGGAGGCAGCAGTAAGTAGAAAATGAAGAGCAGTTAGCAGAATAGCAGGAGTCAGCACTGGTGCATTGCCTAAGCAAACCCCGCTCCTTGTCTGTGTCCACACATGTCAAATCTCGACAGGGAGAAGGGGAATGCTCCCTTGAGTTTCCCAGCTGCAGAAATGTGGATTCTATTTTTTTTTTTTAATTTTTTTTGACACAGCACCAGGAGAGCCTTCAGCAGCTGCTCACAGCCATTGCCTCTTCTCTGGTAGACCCCTGCTTCAAACGTGTCAAATTCCCAGAATAAAAACCCCTTCCTCTGTGACAAAATCAGGGTGGAGAACTTTCCACCACAAAACCCCCTGCTCTGCTCTTACCTTGAAAAGAAATACCTGCACTCCTGTCCTTTTGGGGGCTGGAAAGCTGCCAGGGATCCGGGGTAAGGAGTTGCTAACATCGTGCCATACTAATAATTCTTCATTTCACCCACCTTTTTTTCTGTCTCTTTAGATTAGATTTGAAGTGCTGCAGGGCAGGGACTGTCTCTCGCTATGTGCACACACGGTGCTCAGGACAAGGAACCTTTCCACTTCCTTGGAACTGGCAACTGCTAAGGCATAATCATAAATAATAGGGAAGGTCTTGAAAGGCAAAATGACAGCAGGCTGACTGAGAGGGGCTGGGAGGGTTCTGAAAATGTTTTGAAAGCTTTTTTTTGTTGTTGTTTGGTAAATGATTAAGAAAAAAGGACATATTTGCTGGTTCTGAGAAATCAATGATTCTAGTGGGACTGTGACACAAGAGCACTGAACTACAGTGGGAGGGGAAAAGAAAAATCTGTCCAGGTAGAGTGTGAGAAATTTAAGGAAAGTGAATGCAATTCCCTAATTCACCTTTGCTCTTACAAAAACACAAGAAAATAAATGTAGGTGAAATCCCATGGGGTGGTTTAAAAGTCATCCATCAGCTCCCAGCACTGCTCATGAATCTCACTCACCCCACTCCTTTGTGCACTCAAAGACCATGAGAGCAGAGTGGGAAATTGTGAATATAAATTAGGACACAAAAAGGCAGATAAGTGATAAGGAAAGCCCATAGTGGATAACAGGATGACCGATAAATAATTGTTTAATGTATCGTTAGAGAACATACAGAGATATTCAAACACACATTTGTAGTCCCTATTAATATATAAACCTCCTGTAGATGAACAAGGAGATAAAGAAGGAAGGGAATCTCGGATATTTCTGGATAACTACTGTTAACATTTGTAATAAATCTCCAAGTGATGATGGAAAACAAGAGAATGCCAAATAGGTTAGGAATCCATTGTGTTGTTAAAGAGCAAATGGATAACTGTAAATCTGTTATCTGGCCCAAAAGGGAATTGGATGATACAAGACTTAGCCCACAGAGGATGGAAAAATTGTAATATAATTAGTGGCAGTAATCACAGTTCTATGGAAAACTAATTTCATGCAATTCTTAAATGAGATTGTTAAACAAAGGTGATAAAAGTGGTGTCAGTACAGCATTTTTTAGTGAGAATATAAAGAAAAAGAGGGAATAAAGAATTCAAAATGGTCATATTTAGGATCAGCATAGTACAAAAGAAATACATGGGGAGTTGACAACTCTCCAGTGCCACTCTGCCAAGCAATTGCCATCAAACAAGGCTGTTTTTAACTGGAACTCCCTGAAATCATCTCAGTGCTATTTAACTTTCTTACCAACAGCCAAAAAAACACCACCACATCATTACTGAGAGAGCCTAAAGGACATGGAAATATCAGAGGGGTGAGAGTGAAGGACACAGACAGGACAGCACAAGGACAGGGGTCAGGATGTCACCACCCAAAGCCACCTCCATGCCCCAGGTGCCAGGCCAGGCTTGTGGAGGGACAGGAGCTGTCTAAAGGCTCCAGGAGGATCTGGGGATTTGGGGACTGACCCCAGGATGTGAATGCTGAGCACAGCAGGGCTGGAGGGGGAGCCCAAATGAGGGGGAATAACCCAGAACTCAGCACAAGGGAGGACTGATGCCTCAGGTTTAGCTTTTATATTTTCAGATTCTGTGCTGCTTTAGTGTGTGGGTCTGAGCTTCATATCAGGGGATGGTGAGCTCTCTGCACAGAGCAGGGAGACAAAACAATTCCTGCTCCAGCTGGGCACCAAGGACAAATGATCCAAATCTCAGCCCAGGAGCACAAACACCGTGGGCTGGAGAGAGAAAAACAAGCAGGATGGGACTGCCTGGGCTAAAGCTGGAATGGGACAATGAACTCCAAGGTGCCAATGGAGCAGAACTGATCCCAGGGAGAGCCCCCGGGAGCGCTCGTGCATTTTGGGACCATTTTGGTTCATTTGGGTGCAGCCCTGGCTGGGCTCTGGTGCTGCCCAAGGTGGATCCATGGAGGAGATCCTTTAATAAATCCCTGCTTTATTCTTTAGCTCTGTGCAGCCTCTGTTCTAGGGCAGCCTGCACAAGGCATCAGGACAGGACCCAAAATGCCACATCCAGATGTACTGAAAAGCTGGAGAAGGCCTGGAAAAGCAGAAGAACATCCAAATCTGAGAGGAAAGACTGATTCATACCATCTGCTCCATCATCCTTCCCTTCACAGATGAGGATATTGGACACGAGACCGCAGTCACATACAGAGATTCTTTGAATATCACCAAACTTCTCTCTGGTGCTCAGAACCAGAGTTTTAACCTGAATTATTCATTCCTTTCTTGATCTTTGACATTACAGTAAGTTCCAATAAATTCCTCTGAGGTTTAAGAGCAGAGGTCTGAATGTGAGCTACAGGAATTTTGGGAAATGCCACCTGGGGGGCAGCTTTTTGAATGCTCTAACTCAAACAGAGGTTGTTAGATCTGACAAAGGAGCCACCAGGTGTAGCCCTCATGGCCCTAATGGTCCTGAAGATACAGAGTCATACCAAGATTTCCTTGGAGCTTTCCCACCCAAGTAGTGACTCAAGCTCCTCATTGTTTTCGGGAAGGAATCTGACACGATCAGGCCCGAGATGATCCACGGCTCAGGGCCACAAAGTCCCCTATCACCCAGTGCTGTAAAATTCCCTGATCAGAGGAGCAGTTCCCCACCAGCCCTCAAAGGGCTGAGTACCAGGTTCTGCCTGAGACAATGGGATGCAATATATCTACAACCATATAAATAGCGAGCTGGATGAGACTTGGATAAGATCATGGCTTTACAATGCTGCCCCTCCTGCTTTTAACCCATCCCAGTGTCGGCTGAAACCGGGATGTGGCAAGCCTCAAAGGGATTTATACCTTGGAATTACCAGGCTTCTCCAGCCTTACAGGAATAAGGATGTTGATTCTCACCGGCAAATTGCTCCCACTCAGCACCAACTTTCCTCCTTGATCCTTTTAGCACCACCTTTTGTTGAGAGCATCTAATCACTTATCAGCAAGGGTCTTCAGCTAAAAACCATTTGGGAACACCTCGGTTGTGGCCCTTTCATTCATTGTCCAGCAGCATCCTGCTCAACAAAGCTTTTGCACCCAGGGCTTTCCCGTAAGTGAGACTGGACTCACTCTGGGTCACCCTTGTGAAAGACACCCTGTGCCAGCACAGGGGAAGGGATTGCCTTGCTGCAATTCCATGCTGCTTGCTGTGACAGGACAGAAATGTCTCTTGGGTACCCAGAATTTGGTTGGCGCCAGAGCTCTGGGAACAGACTGAAAGGCGTGGGTTGTTTTTGGATGAATCATGTTTTTAATCATCAAACACTGCCAATCAGAACTGCAGCAAATTTTCCCCAATTTTTTTTTTTTTTTTTTTGGTGCACGTGTGTGTGTGTTTTACCTAAAGACTGATAATTTCAATTTCAGGCTCACAACTCTGCATTAAGCACACGTAGGAACCTCCTGAGCACTGAGTAACAAAAATTCTCAGCCCTCTTGTTGGAGATGGAGAACCTTCAGCCTTGACAGATTGGGTGGGTTATGAAACTGTCCCAATGCTAGATTTGAGATAATCATCATCCCAGTGTGCACACGGATCAATTCTATCGGTAAATTACCTTAATTAGAAGAGAAGGTGATGTAGTTATTAAGGTGTGAGCATGGGACTGTGGACTGGGGGCATTTTGGTTTGTCTCAATTTCCTGCTGCTGAAGTGGGAATAATATCACCATCCACATCCATGGAAACAGCCATTCCATTTGGGAATTAAGCACAAAGCTGTTGACACGTAGGTGATGGATTATTAATGAACGAGCTGTATTTCAGTGGTGAACTGCTGATGGATGTTCTTTAGAGGAGCTCCAGAGGTGCACATCCTGTCTCTGCCTATAACCAGATATTTGTCAGCAGTTGTGAAAACCTCACTTCCACTGTGCTAAGCCTATAAACACAATTTTGGGTGAGGGAGGCTTCACTTCTACTTCTGTTTAGGAATCTCCCCACTTCATCAATAAATTTTATCCTTTTAATCTCTGGAACAGCACCAAAAGCTGTTGTTTTCTGCATTTCCACTCAAGTCTTGTCTGATCACTGAGGGTTTTTTTAGGTTTTCAACCTTTCAACTCACTCTACTAAGTAGGGCAGGTGGTGAGTAGCTGGAAATTTCCTTTTCTCCCTCCTGGGTCAATTCTGTTCCTGATACACCCGATGCCTCAGCTGAGAGATGGATCAATGAGACACAAGCAAGAATGTAAGGACAGGATGTCCCACTTGCTTAAACATGTGGTTAAGTGCTTGGCTCAAGCAAAGTTTTCATAAGGATTAGATTTAATGCAAGGAAAATGAGTAATCCCATTTATGACCCAGGTTTCCCTGTTAGATGTTTCACATTGGACCCTACTCTGAAGAAATGGTTGTTCCAAGTTTTTTAAGACTTCCATAATTGACAACCATGAAAATCTCCAAGAATTTTAAGAAATAAATAAGTAAACCAGAACCAAAACCAACAAAACCCCTCTCAGGTCAAACTTCCAATAAATCTGTGTTCAGCTTTACCTTACCAACCAAAATTATCCACTGAGGGATTTAATTAAAAACTTGTTTACTGAGGGTATTATTTATTCATATAGGTTGCTAAATTGACAAAGATCTATAGGGATGCTTTAGCAGCAGACAAAATTAGGCATGCAGGAGGAATGCTTCCATAGCCTGATCCAAAATCTATTCCAGAGTAAGAGATTTCCAATAAAAAGATCTCCAGGAAGCCCCAGCTTCTCCAGCTGGATGGAGCTGACTCAAAGAGGAACCCAAACAGGAGGAAAATCAATATACTGAGGTAGGAAACAAGAGCAGGGAGGTGACACAGTTGTGTCTCTGCACAATGTGTATATTTAATATATTTTAACCTATTCTTTCTATTTATGCAACTTCTTAAATGATGGCCTACAGGAAAAATCCAGGAGAAAGTACAGGTAGGAACCCAGGGAAGACCCAGACAACAATTGTCTAAGATTTGGTGCTCACAAAAGTCTTGAGCAGATTTGCCTTAAGAGAATCACACAACCATGGCTCAGATTAGATCCCTCAGCCTCACACTCACTTTAAGCTTTTGAATTCATCCAGCGTTGCATGTGGTTTGTACATTATTAGTAATGCACAGAGTAATTATTACTTTTATCAGCTCCCCTTCAAAACCACTTGGGAGCTTCTGTTTGTGGGGTTTTTTAGGATAGGTGGGAAAAAAAAAACCACTGGGGCAGCCAAGTCAAACCTCTAATTTTTGATAATATCATTCTTCAGGTTGGTTTTTTTTCTGCTATTTCTCCTCTTTTTCACAGAGACAGATGGGGAATTGTGGTCAGGCTGTTCCTTGGGAGAAGAGGCTGTCCCCACCTGGAGCTCAGCTCCTGAGGACTGGAAATCAGAAGGCATTTTGCCAGTTCCCTTCATTGGAAGTGCATCACTTCAATGAGCTTTGAGTGAAATCAGTATTTCCTGGAAAGAGCTGGCTTCAGAGGGCTTTGGATAAAGTAAATCAGGATTCTGGTCATGTTTTTACAGCCTGAGCCCTTTGCAGAGCTGCTGCCAGCTTTTGGATACCCAATGCAGATGAGATCAACTTAGTGGGCAACCAAGATTGGGGATTTGATGCAAGTGAGGAGATAAGAACCCCAAAGGCTGTCTTTATGGCTTTGTTACTGATAAAGTAGCAGATCAGGGACTAATCTAGATACCAGCCTAATTGATAATAACCTTGGAGCTTCTCAGAGCTGTTTAATGACCCAGGAATCTGGGGAATGCTGCTGCATGGCAGAGCTCCTGCCATGTGCCTGACACAGTTCCTACCTCGGGCTGTGAGAGCAGGTATTGGGTCAACATTGAGCAAAAGGATTACTTCAGCCCCAAATGTTGCGTGCCTGAGATCTTAACTCCTCACACACCCCCAACCCTGGGATACCACACCATGAAGGTGAAGAAAAATGTGCTTTTCTCTTGGATAATTCAGCACCTGGGAGACAATCCAAATCCACCAGGCGAGCTCACATCTAGGAGCTGGGGAGCTGCTTGTGACACCTCAGCCTGGAATCGAGCAGATTCCAGTAGCTATGGGAAAATATGCAGCGACTTCCAGCTGAGACAAGTTCAGCACGGCTCGGCCAACGGGGTGGAGGCTCCATTTTTTGACTCACCTAAAGGAGTTTCTGCCTATGGACCACGAGGGTCCCTGTGCAATGAGCCACGAGGTCCAGCCAGGGCTGGGAGATGGAGTGGAGAGATGTCGGGGTGGGTTTGGCTGCCAGCTGGATGGGAAGTGTGAGATCCCGAGCTTGTCTCAGCTGGAAGGAACTCGGCACAGACATAATTCATCCCTGCTCTGTCCTTTCTGCACAAATCTAATCCCAAGGCGTTTTGGAGCAGCACAGAATGTACCAAGGCAAGGCTGCTGGAATCCAGGGATCTCTATCAGCTCCCTGGGATGGCAGGCCCTCGGGTGGGGACGAACAGCACTCCTGGACTTTCAGGAAGCCAGGACTCAGGTCCTTAACAGCACTTAGCAGCCAGTGTCCCTAAAGATACCAGCCCCACCTTGACAAAACCCTTCCTCCTTCCTTCCAGCAGCATTTACACAGGGATCCGATGTGACTCCACAGCCAGGAGCACACTGGGATTCCAACACACTCACAGAGACCCCAAAAATTAGTTTGCAAGTTGCACATGCCCTTCTCCTACCAGTATCTTGTCAGGTCAATCAATAAACCCTGTTTGCTACATTTATGTGCATTTTTGGCCATTTTCTGTGAGGAGCCTCTTCTTAAACACCAAATCTTTGATTAAGCAGCATGCTGGCTGCTTATCAGCAGGGTGCTAAAGAGAGAAGTAGCACAGCCCTAAACATTGTTGATCCTGAGAGTGTTTGTATCTCTGTTGCAGGTACAGCCTTTCACACCCTTTAATAACGGGGAGTTGAGAAATGACCACCTCACACACTGAGGGTGTGTCCAAAGGAGGGGAATATCTCTGTCCTACTCCTCTGAGCGGAACAAAGTCAACTCTTCACTTCATCCCCACTCAGGAAAATCCAAAGTAGAGCACTGACCTGAGCTGAGGGGCTCTGACAAAGAATTCTCTGTTCTCATGCACTGAGGAGCTTCTCAAAAGCTCATCTGCAGCTCAGGCAGGACCCATCTCACTGAACATAAACCACCTAAAATGTAGTTACCTAAATGTAGTCTGACCATTCACCCAAGTCCTCTAGATCTCATGAAAGGAAAGGTTCTTCCAGCCAGCAACTCAATCACAACTCAGTTATGACAACCTAAGTGAGAGAATTCCCATTTGTGGAATCACAGAATAATTTGGGTTGGAAGAGACAAGTTCCTCTGTCCAAACCCCCTGCCATGACCAGGGACATCTTTGAGCATGTGGGGCTGTTCAGAGCCCAGGCCAACCTGGCCTTGAACGCTCCCAGGGATGGGTTATCCACACCTCTGGGCAACCTGTGCCAGTGCCTCACCACTTCCATCATAAATCATGTATTCCTTACATCTAGTCTGCATCAATCCTTTCCTAGTTTGAAAACACTGAACCTTGTCCTATCTCAGCCAGTCCTCCTAAAATGTTTGTCCCCCTCTTTCTTGCAAACCCCTTCAGGCACTGGAGGGGACTCCAAGGTCTCCTTAGACCTTCTCTTCTCCAGGCTGAGCAATTCCAGTTCTCTCAGCATCTCTGGCCCTGCTCCTGTGCTGAGGATTCCAGAGCTGGGTGCAAATTCCAGGTGGGAGCTCCTGGGAGCAGAGAGGATGCGTCCCCTCCCTCACCTGTGGGGATGCAGCCCTGGATTGCTGCTCCCATGAATGGTCAGGGAATGTCCAGCCTCTCACCCAGCAGCACCCCCAAATTCAACTCCCCAGGGCTGCTCTCAACTCCTTAATCCTCAGGTTGGATTGATCCCAGGGTTTGCCCAGGTATAGGAACCTGCCCTGGCCCTGCTGAACCCCTGGAGCTCTGTGGATGTCATCCTTTTCCTGCAGTGTGCCACCTGCACCACTCAGCTTGGTGCTGTCTGCAGAGGGTGCCCTCAATCCCACTGATCCACGTCACTGATATGGGAATTACACAGCACTGGACCCCACCAAGACCCCTGAGGGACCCCAGGGGTCACTGATCTCCAGGTGGACATTGAGCCACTGACCAGCAGCCCCTGGATGTGACCACCCAGCCAATTCCTGACACTGAGCAGTGCACCCATCAAATCCACGCCTCTCCAGTTTAGAGGGGAGGACGTGTGGGCACAGTGACTGATCAGGTTAGAAGATAAATTTTACAATTAACTTGAAGGCTTAACTCAAACCTGGTCACAGCAAATTATTGCAGCCTGTGGGAAGCTATAATTGTACAGTTTGTTAGCCCTGGTACACAAAGTCACAAACTGGCAATTTCACCATTTTGTATCTAAACCAGTGAATGTCCATGTCCTGATAAATGCCTGGAGAGTCCATCCAGTCATATCCTGAATTCCAACCCTTCCATTGCCTCTCCCTGCAACAGCTTCCCTGAAGTCAGGGCACCTCTGGAGGTTCTCATCAGCTGAAGATAAACCCTCACTGAATTCCAGTAAATTATCACTCATTTGGTACCACCCAGCCATAAAATAGAAACCTCCATCACACATTCCCATGGCTTGCTTGGGATCACGTTGAGTAAGTCACATTAAATAAATGATACTTGCATCATTTTAACATCACTCCTCTGCACTGTCATTCTAGAGCATCCAGGCAGGTTGTTTTCCCTGATATTTCACTGGTATCCCCCTTTCTTTCCCTCTCCAAGTTGTGCTCCTGGTGCCCTGCAGAACCATCCCTCCTTGCTTTCCTCTACTACATGCATGTAAACCTTCTATCAAGCTTTAAGAATTTTCTATAAATCCATTTCCCACACCTACACCTGACAAAAGTTTGAGAGTTATTACCCTCTCGTTCTTTGGCCCATGTTCCCCAACAGTGTGAAAGTCCTTGTTCCCCTAGCCTGGCAGCCAAAGAAGGAGTCTGGAATGCTTCCAATTTCTTTTTCAAGGTTGCTTATTTCTTCTTATCTAAACATTTTTTCTCTGACCTGCTGAGCTCTGCCTACCAAGTCCACCATGGCATTCTGCAGTGCCCTCTGGGCGGTGTTTACCTTTTATATCAAAAGTTACCTATAGTCTGTTTATAACAATGCACCAGCATCTAAAATCCATGTTGGACAGTGTGTCCCTATCCTGAACCAATAGAAAAGTGGTACCACTACACCAACACATGGAGGACAAGAAGGAGAAGCAGGCCAGGACACACCCAAATCCCTCCATCTTGTACCCCTGAATTACATTCTAAAACCCCCAAATTTCTACTTTTTCACCCTGTGTTAACTCAAATATCACACTACTAAACCCTTGTGGCTTGTAATTCCTCATACAAAGTTGGCAGTTTTTTCCACAGGCTAAAATCGAAGCCATGGATGTTTTTGACTTCGTGCCAAGGTCTCCGAGCCCCTGCCAGGGTCTGGATCCAGCCAGGGCAGCCAGAGGGATGTGCTGGATGCTGACATGCCTCCTGGGGGTTCTGCTGGCCTGTCACCTCTGGTTTCCCACTCAGGCTGTGGGGTGCGTGCCCGTGCAGAGCCCATCCCCGCCGCGGGTCCGTGTACGGGTGTGCGCGTCGGCACGGCAACGCTTTCCATAACCGCGGCGGCCACGGCTCTGCCTCCCTCTGTTTACTCACCAAGGTGACGAGAAGCAAGGTACTGGCACACAATGAATGAGATCAAGTCATTCACAAGTTGCTGCCTGCCAGTAGAGCTGCTGCAACTGTCCATGCGTGTGCTCCGAGCCTCCACCAAGACAGCGAGGCTTAAATCTCTTCCTTTGCCCTTGACTTTGGATTAAGTTGAGGTCATGCACAGGTGCTGCAGTGCTGCTGAGGGCTGCGAGCATGTCAAGCCACAGCAGCTCTGCTGCAGTCAGTCACCTGAGGATGATGCATTTTTTTATTGCAAAGGAAGTTCAGTGCTTTGATAACCTGCCTGTCTTTAGTGCAGCTGCTGCTGGTGGTAAATTGAAGATTATCCCGTGTAACGCCACGATTTATCCTTCTAGGTAAGACAAACACCTTAATTTTCCTCTCCAACAATAATCAGACCCAGATCTAAATCAGTGCTACTCGATTACTCTTGAAAGTGAGAACTACTTAAAGTCAATTTAGGGTCAGTGGCAGGCAGTAGGCTACCAGGAAACTGGGGGCTTCCTTCGTCTCCACACATCAAAGTCAACTTCCACTTCCCTGAACGTTGGCTCAACCCAATCCAAATCCCCTGAACCAAAACACAGGAGGTTGGTCATTCTTTTCTTCCATATTTTCAGCTTGTCCTGGGAAGTTGTTGATGCCTCAGCCCTGGAAGTTCTCAAGAATGGGTTGGAAAGCCCTTGAGCAACCTGGCCTGGTGGGAGGTGTCCATGCCCGTGCTGGGGGGAATTGGGACTGGAGGATAATCTTCCAGATCCATCCCAACCCCTTAACATTCTAGAATTCCCTAATTCTGTATTTCATCCCCCTGTCTGCACGATCAACAGCTCCCTGTGATGGCCAAGAACTCCATGGCCAGGCTAGCAGAGCTCTCAGCTATCATTCCCATTATTCCCAGGATAAATCTTCATTGCTGCACGTAAGTTAGCTGACCTTACTTTACACAACACCATTTTCAGTCAGGAAGCAGACATTCCAAAGCCAACCTCCCCAGAGCTGCCTTTTGGGAGAAATCCTACGTGCCTGCTTGAAATTCTCTGGATATTTTTTTTTTTCTCCATAGTTTATCACATGTTGAATTCTCAGGCTGGAATTCAACTGCTTGAGCACAGGTGTGTTGAGTACCATTTGAGGTGTTTTCCAGCACCCACCTGGCTCCAGCCTGCCTCCCGAAATCAGGTGGATTCCTGGGGTGACACAAAGCATCCCCTTGGATGACACTGCACACTCCTGCATACACAAATACAGGGAACCTTAAACCTCCACTGACTTGGATCACTGGTAGAAAGCCAAACAAAAACACCTGGATCTGAAGCTCAGGAATCAATTCAATTAGCTAAATATTTGCTAATTTTTTCCATGTGAAAAACCCTCTATGAGATACTTAGACGAGACAAGATCATGAGGGACCTGTGGGAAAGCTGCACATGGACTCCAGGGAAATCTCAAATTGTTTTAATCACCCACATTTAGCTAAATGTATCAAACTCTCAGTGAGGGTTATCACTGTTCTGTTTGGAAATTCACTATTTCCACAGGACTAAAGTCTTTCAGTCCTTTTCCCTGCTTAGCATTGTACAAGAAATTAGGAATACCAAAACTCAGATTACGGAATGGACTATCTGTATTAGGGAAGGAAACTCGGAAAAGGTTATCTATGTCAGGGAAAGGAAAGTTACAGCATTGTACAGATGCTATCGAAAGATACTGATTTGAAAGAGCAAATAAATGCCTGGGTCATTATTTCTAAGCTCAAAGCCTCTTCATTCATCTCCTGTGCACTCAGTACCTTGGAACTTGACCAGTTCTATGATTTTGGCTTGCATGAAGGCAGGAATCGCACCCTGCAGAGAATTCCCAGCTCTCTGAGTCATTGTGAACACCTATAAAATGTATAGAAATCACTAATGATTTACCTACACGGGACACCATCGCAGAGCAGCCTGGAGTGGAAGTAAATTCCTACCCATCCTTACAAACCCTGAAACACAAACAGCCAGCAGCAATGGAATAATCTGCAACAGAATGCCTCAGAGTAACTCGCTCTTCTTTCAAAGGTGTATTTAGGCCATTGATTCTGAGATATCAGCAGCTCTGACATGGGATCTCTGAGAGACCTGAGGCCTTTTGGATGGCACAAGATCCTCATCATCTCTGACAAAATTGGTTGGTAAAACTGTAAAGGGAGGTCCATTTGACATGCATTTGTCCATTGTGATCCGTTTGTCACCCAGCTGATGACCTCCAGTAGGCATGGAGCGGTCTCATCTGGGACAGCCATCCAGCTTTCCCTCTCAGCAATATACAGAATTAAGAAACACCATTTGAGGGCACAGTTCAAGGTGTTTTCACTCCATTTTTTTAAAGGATCTTAAGGGTAAGAATCATGTCTCACTACAATCACCCTTTTCTCTTCCTTATTGACCACAGAGGAGACAGGAAAAGATGTCTCTGCTGCAGAAATCTGAGTGTGGATGTCCTGGAGCACATCCTGGAGGAATCAGTGCTCAGACACCACAACAAATCCCCGTCTCCACTTAGGGCTCAATCTCATGGTCAAGCAAGAGGAGCTCAAATTACTCCCTAGTGCTAGTTGACCCACAGCAATCCTACATATGTGAATCCCTAGCCTACAGCAAATGCTGGCGAATGTGATTTAAATTAACCCTTTTTTATTGTGGGTAAGCAAAGTCTAATTACCTGACTTGCTGCAGGCGAGCCGTGAGCACACAGACAGGTACCAAGGGTCAGCTGATGTGTGGTAACTTGTTGCACCACAGAAACTCGATCAGGAGTTTAATTTGCTAGAACTTCCACACGCAGGCAAACCCTTAGACCTGGATTCCAATTTCTCCCAAAGCCTCGGGCAGTACAAAACTGACTAAAAGTTGTATTGAGGAGAGGGAGAGGTCACAGAGATGCCCCTCCGTGCTGGGAGGTGCCACGACAAGGTGGACTTCAGTATTGCTCCAAACCCCTCCACTTTGTACAAATCTAACAGTGGTAACAATAAAAAACCCTGTAAATTCCTTAATTTTTTCCAGCTTAAAGCATTAAGAGCTGCTTGTATCAAAGAGCAGAAAATCTGTTTCACTAGAGGCAGCCAGCATCCCTTACAACAGAGCCATGCCAAGTAGAAAACAATAAAAGACATTTATTTCTCACAAATAAACCAGATTTTAGGTAGGTTAATAGGACTTTTGCTTCTGAGGCAGGAAACAACTAATGAATGTCACCAAAGGTCCTTAGTCATGGGTACCATGATAGTCCAGTCACGTCTAAGTCAGGTCTAAGTCACAAACTCAACCTCTTTGCTGTTAGAAGAGACATCTTTCAAGACAGACACCAAGAGTTTTACTCTCCCATCCCACCTCTGCTCCCAAGACAGATGGGATCAGCAGCATAATGACCATGAACAGGGTCCTGCTCACCTGACCAGCCTGGGACAGAGCACAGGAACACTTGGCTCCAGACCTCCAGCGATCCAGAGGGTCCACAGGACACTCCTGGAACTGTCCGCTCCAAGTACTCTTGAAATGACAAACTCCCAACCAGATACTTGGATTATACAAAGCATTTTTTTCCAGTTTGGAAGTGAAACGGGAAGCAGTGATGGTTCACTGAAACCAGGCTCAGCTCAGAAGCAAACCTGAAGTGTGGTGCAGTTGGTGAATCCCCAACTGGCCAAATCACTCAAGAGAAAGGATGGATTCTCCCAACCTGCTGACATCTTCAAGATCTAAGCTCAAAGCTTTTCCCAAAAAATGCATTTCAGCCCAACTTCTTTGGGTAAATACGGGGAAAATGTGGTGGAATCTTCATTGCAATCCTAAAATATGAGCCCACAGACTTTTACATCTCAGATCCACTTTCAGATGGGTTGAACTATCAATCACTAATGCTGGAATTTCCTGGGATGAGACTCAGTTCACAGACTGGGACAAACACAGGGATGGATGGATACAAAAAATGTCCAGCAGGGCTAATTCTGCCTTTACTAAATTCACTGTATGCAGAATATTTGGCAATTAAGCCTTATCCATCCAGTCACCTGTGGGATCAAGATCTCAGTATTTATAAGAAAGCCCTGGAAATATGGACCTGTTTGATGGTAAAGAGCTGAGCTTGCTGCTCCCACCTTTCCCTCTGACTTCCTAAATCAGGTATGGATTGCACTGCACCAATAATAAAAGAGTTTCTTAAATCCAAGGGGAAACGTGATGCAAAGAACAGGAAAGCAAAGGGAAAGGTGTTCAGATATTGTGGATTTACAGGAAAGTAGATGGATGTTTCAACTGGAGAAAAATTACATCAATTCTGTTTTAAATTTCGCAGAGCAGAAACTTTGTATTAACTTAGAAACTCAATTGAAATCATTTTTGCCATAAAGGTAAGAATGGGAAAATCATCATAAAAACCAAATTGCCATGGAACTCTGGAGGTCAGTGGAGACCAGACCCACACTCTGCAGAGCCACATGGGTTGTGATGACATTTCCCAATTGCTTAGGATGTTCTGGGGAAGCCTCCCCATTTCCAGGTCACCTCCTCCGAGCACACATCCACAAAAGCCTAATGAAACACCCGGGCTTGCTCTTATGAAATCAGTCTGGAGACAGAGGCTTTCTCCCTGGAGAAGTTTGCAGCAGAGCAGAGCAAGAAGGAAGATTCTAGAGCATGGTTAGAAAGTTCCCTGAGGTCAGGGCTGCTGGAGGATTAGCACAATTAGATTTTGGGAGGACGTGTAGGTACTAGAAAACTTCTCAGGCTGTAACTCTGTGCAAGCAGCAGCTCCCACAGCATCCTCAGCCACAAGGAGCTGAGGCTTCATCTCTGAGCTGTAACATCATTAGTGTGACATTTGTCACCTGCTGTCCCCATCCTCCAGGCTATGGAGCTGGGCCAGTTCACACCATTCCAGCTTTAAACGGGTTCTCAAGGCTGCAGGACTTCAATAGATATGTACAAAAAAAACCCTCTGGATTCACCAGAGGGAATTTCACACATGCTCATGGCAGAGACCAATGTTCAATGGAGTTCATCTGACCTCTCTGGAACACCTTAAAGTTAGTAATTCAGTTAATGGCATCACCCAAAACCTCTCTGACCTTGTAACAGAATCATCAGGGTCACAGAAGAGCAACTTGCTGTGTCCTAAAATAGATGGCTAGGATAGGTGGGGTTGAATTTCCCTCTGGGGGAGTTAGTCCCTAAAAAAGGTTCTACATGGAAATTATAAACCAGATATTTCATTCTGGGTGACAAAAGCTTGCCACAATGAATTGCATCCTCCTGAGCCATAGACACACACCAAAAATATCCAACACTGAGTTCAAGGGGAGAGGCTTTAAAATCAACCCTCAGCTTGGTTTTAAACTAAAAAAGAAAAGATTTAGATTAGATATTGGTAAGAAATTCTTTCCTATGAGGGTGGTGAGGCCCTGGCACAGGGTGCCCAGAGAAGCTGTGGCTAAACCTGGATCCCTGGAAGTGCCCAAGGCCAGGTTGGACAGGTCTGGAGCAATGTGGGATCATGGAAGGTATCTCTCCCATGGCAGGGGGTTGGAATGAGATTATTTTCAAGGTCCCTCCCAATTAAGACCCTTCTATATTTCTATTATTTCTGTGTTTCTGCTGTTAACAAACACTGTTGGCAACTCAACATTTCTCCAAAGCACTGTCAAAGCTCAAGCCAGCCACTGGCCAGTCACAAACCATGAGCTGCCCTCTGAAAGGGGCAGTGATGAAAAATTGCTTCTGTTTTCTCTACCAGGTCTTGGCTGTACCCATCACAGCCACAAATGGTTATACTGGGCTGGTAACAATGCTCCAGTCCTAAAGAAAAATGTGAATTTGCAGACCTGAGGTCAGCAACCCTTCCCTAGAGTGGCCAGAACCAGCTGCTCCAGAGAAAATACGTAATTGCCCTGCACAGGATTTTCATGGAACATCGTTTCCTTGCAAAAATCTTATTGTGGTCTTCATTAGATAGATGTCACTTTAAGCCCAGAAATTAAAGCCCTGAAATACTCTTTGTTATTAACTACAACAGTCCAGATTTTTTTTGCAATAACCCTGCAAACATTGACTGGAAAAAAAAAGTATTGAAAAACACTGTGTTTAAATCACAAGAGCTTGAGGAAGATTTAGGTCTTTTACCTCTTTTCTCCAGACAAAACCAACAAGGAAGGTCAAGAACCTGACAAACACCTCAGGTTTCTCATCAGCCTCTCTTAAAACAGGGATAAAAACCTCCCAGACACCAACTGGCATCTCATCAATGATATTTGTGGGGTGTTCAGGCACCCAGTCATCCCTCCCAACTTTACCTGTCTAAAAGGGAGCTGTTTAGGCTGTTTCTGGAGTGGATGGAGAAAGATAGGCAACTCCAGACAGTGATTCATCACATCCACTAGAGAGATCCCAATCTCAGGAAGGATGAATCGCCCTCAGAGGGTGCCCAACTTTCTAAGATGGTTGGGTCAGATAGTTGAGCATTACATGGCTAAAACTAAGTGAATTTGGTCCAGAGGTCTCTTAGGGAAGGTTCTGCCACCCAACAGAGCAGAGATACCACTCCTGGTGTGCTTGGAGGCTGAAGGTGTGCTTGGACATTCTGAGAAAACCCTGCTTCCAAAGCAGAGTTGTCCCCAGTTGGTGGAAGGCTTCCTCGAGGATGAATTGCATCTTCCCCATCTCACCTGAAAGGAGATGCCTCAGATAACTTGAGTCAGCCTTTGGGATCATCATGAGACAAAGTTCCAGCCCATAAGCAAGTGGGTTGTTAGTTTGGTGGGTATTTTTATTTGACTGGAACATTCAGTCCAGTTCTTGGAATATTTTGAAGACATTTTCCCTTGCTCTGTGCTCGGGCTCATGCACAGTTATGCTGTGCCTGCTCCTAGGCAAGGTTTCTATCTATGCAGCACTGGAAGGCTCATATACCACTGTTCCAAGGCCTTTCCTTCAGAAAATCCAGGTCTTTCCCTCAGAACACTTGGTGACCATTTCCCAGATCTGTGGAAAGCACTTGGAAAAAACCTCAAGGCAACCTGGGAGCACTGCTCATCCCACAACCACACCACCCTTTCTCCACTGGCTAAAGAGCTTTTTATGTGCCTGACTTCATCTCTCCACATGTTTAAAACTCTTCAGGGCTCGGGAGCTGGCTGTGGGAAACAGGAATATTAATATTCTGTCAGTGCCCAGAAGGTCTCTGACTATGAGGCAAGAAAAGCTGGTGTGGTGTCTGTAGATTATCTGCCCTTGCTGGCTGATCCTGGCCACCAGGACCTCGACCTCAAGTTCCCTGCCAAAACAGGAGCAGTGGAGTCAATCTCAGCAAATCCTTTCTGGCAAACCAAAGATGAGCTGAAATAATTGCAATTTGAAATGAAGAAATAGCAAAATTGTGGTTTATGTAAAGCAGAGGAGTTAAGATTTTTCTTTTTTGAGATGGCTTTTCAAGGGTACTGAGGTTAGAGGCACAGGCCCAAGTTACTGGGAGTCAAACCAGGGTGTGAGCCATGTGAACACCCATGTGAACGTTCCTACCCCCTGGTAAATATGAACCATCTCGTGTTTATTGCAGGGAAAGAGCATTCACACGGGCAGTTACCACAGAAAAACTGGCATCTGATGAGTTCACACCCTAACTTACCTCGTGGTAATTTGTTCAGGTGCCCATCCCCTCAGGTGCCCTTCCCAAAGTGAAGTTGGAGGACGCAATGTCCCCTTTATGCTCAGAGTCAGCAACTCCGTGGTTATGGCACCTACCCATGGGATGGGAAAATGGGAAAATGAGCTTCACGAGTTTCCTCTGCTCCATCCCGAGCAGGGTTTTGAACCCAAGCTTCCCAAATCTCAGCAGCACACCCTCGCTGGCGGATTATGCCGTTCCCCAGAGCTACCAAATCAATTATTCACATTGATTGAGGCTTGGCCAACACTGGGGATTCAGCCAAAAGCCCGTGGAGCTCGGAGCTCTCAGCACCCATCCCAGCTGAGCGCTGGGTGCACGGGTGGATTTTGGGAGCTCTGAAGGATACGCACCAAAGTTCTGCAATTCTGCCTTTGCATGCCCCAAAACCCCATCCAGTTCCAAGCCAAGTTTTGCTGCACGTTGTCAGATAGGTACAAGCCTTAACCGGGCTCCTTCTCTGCCCTGCACTGGGATAGGGGAGATGGGACTGAGATATGCCTGTAATTTCCATACATTATTAATGTATGTCCCTGACAGCATGCATAATAATGTGCTGTGCATCAGCCCAGCGCAGGAAAACTCTCCCTGCTCCCAGGCTTCACCTCAACCCCTGTGACCCAGCCCGGTGCCCAAGCACAGAAAATGAGCAGAACTGCCCCAGAATTTAAGGATAAACACAGAGCAAAAGCATGGCACTTTCCTGGCCCACAATCAAAGGCTGAAGCACCTGGAAGGATCAAGACCTAAAGAGTCTTAAGACACGAGACAAAGGAATTGCTCCAAAGCAGCATTTTCCTGGCCTAAAATCAAGACATGAGGCAACTTGTAGGATCCTGAAGGATCTCAGAGTCCAAGACACAAGACAAATAAGTTGTCCCTGGGTTTGTTACAGTCAAAGGAAGATTTCTTATGACTTCCAACTGCATTTGGAGCAGAAGCCAAAGCTAAGAAGAGGGATATGTGATGTACCTATCTATACATACACATATAGCATATATATTATATGTGAATTTAACTACCTTCCTTCATAATAAATACTTTTTCTCACCACAGAACTCTCACAGAAGGGATTCACCGGACTTTTCTAGGACATGCCACTGGGAGCTGCCAGCACCAATCCAGCAGGGAAATGAGGGACACGCAGCTGTGACTGGGAGCCACGATCTCCAAAGCACGGGAGTCCTTCATCCTCCTTAAACCTAACGAGGAGGTTCCTCCTCTTCATCCCTTCCTCAGCCTCCTAATGAGGAGATTCCTGGCACTCCTCTCATAAATCACATCTCAGACTGAGAAGGAAGGAAGGGGGACAAACCCTGTGATGATCAGAGGGCTGGAGCCACCATCCTACAAAGACAGGCTGGGAGAGCTGGGATTGTTCAGCCTGCAGAACTGGGAAGATCTCATTGTGGCCTTACAGTAACTAAAGGGGGCTATAAAAAAAGAGGGAGAGGGATTTTTTACTTGGGAAGACAGGGATTGGACAAGGGAAACAGTTTTAATTAAAGAGATTTAAATGAGATGTTGGGAGGAAGCTCTTTACTCAGAGGGTGGTGAAGCACTGGATCAGCTTGTGGATGCCCCACCCCTGGAAGTGTCCAAGGCCAGGTTGGATGGGACCCTGAGACACCTGAAGCAGTGAATGACATCCCTGCCCATCACAGGGAAGCTGGAACTGGATGACCTCAAAGGTCCCTTCCAACCCAAACCATTCTGTGCTCTGTAATTCTGTGAAACAAGGCGAATTGAAGAAAAGAAAAAAACAGAACAAGGAGTTACTCTGTGGGCACTGAAACTGGAGAGCGCTGACTCTTCTGTCTGGATTTAGGATGTCCAGGGAGCATGGATGCACACACACACACACATGCTCACACCCTTCAGCCCCTGGGAGGACACTGCTCACAAATATACCCCATTTAACTGCCCATTTTGGTGAGATTTATGGATATCTAACATTTTTCAGAACCTCTGCCAAAGGAAGCTCATGGGGCCAAGAGGTTTAAACGTCATTATGGGGACAAACAGGCAGCAGGATTGCTTTAAGCCTTGGATCATGTAGAAACTAGCTCTGGGAGACGGATTAGAGCAGCAGTGGATCTGAAAGCCCTTCCATGAGCACCTTCTTGCCCCCAGCCTGAAAGACCTCAGTCCCTTTGCAGAAGAAATTACAGCTTTTCCTGCATAAAAACACTTTGCAAAGGCCTGAATTTCACAGAAAAATGGTCAACATGGCTGAAAATTACACAAATTACACCTGAGACATCCCCGTCAATTCTTTCCTAAGATTAATAATAAAGTCTAACTTAGCACAGTAATGCCCAAGGCTAAGTTCATGCCTAACTTAGCACCCAGACAGATTTAATAGCAAAACCTGTGTACAGACCTGAAGTTTAGTCAGTTTAGAGTTCACATCACTTCCTCACTCTTCCATTATATCGATGCCACTGTATTCTTCTGGCATCAAAGAAAATCCCAGGCACCTTTCCTGACATCTCTAAGATCAAGGAAACTGAAGATAAACCCAGCTCTTCCTCATTCACAGTAACAGAAACAGTCTGGGAATTCGAGGACCAGACAGCACAAGAGTATGAATAAATTTGTACAGATCTTATCAGCAAGGTCAACAGAACCGTGAAAACGTGAAGCTCAGAAGGCAACAGGAGCTGGTGAGTCCTGCTGCAGGGATTTTGGGATCAGAATCATGATTGGATTGGAGGCTGGCCTCTCTCAAGGTGCCTCCACTTGGCAGCTCACTCCTGGTTACAGAAAATCAGTCCAAATCACTAAATCTTTGACAAATTATGCTTTTGCAAGAGCATTTTTCTTGAATCAACCTCTGCCCTGTAACACCACAGAACCCAAAATGGAGAGGCTTTTGCAGGAATACAAATTCCTTGTCCATGGGAACCACGGGCAGGATGAGCTTAAGGATTTGGGCACAATGGAATGAAATCATCTGACCTAACCTTGCCCAGGCAAGAGTCGAGAGATCCTTTCCTCCCAAACCTGACCCTGGCAGGGCTGCTGAGCCACAGCCACAAGTGCCAGCCCTCCTTCTCCTTGGGGGGCTGACCACGGGGCTGGGATGACCCCCTTAGCTGGGATGTGCAGCTCTGGGGTGGAGGGTGATGAACCCGGCCCTACAACAGAGAGGACAACCCTAAACTCCTCGCTCGTGGTCTGACTCGCACCTCTCCAGCCTCCCTGGCTCTCATCCTCACCCAAAATTTGTTGGTTTTTTTTTTTTAACAGTGAGTCAAAGGTAACTCTGGCCCAGCTGCTCCTCCTGGCTCTGCTCAGTGACCCCACACTGTCCCTGGGAATGGGATGTGGGCAGCTGCCCCTGTAGGAAACTCTCATTTTCCACCTTTCTGAATCCCCTCTGACCAGGACACCCAGAGGTTGTTGAGGCTTGTGAAGGGCACAGAAGAAATATGGCCAGAGCTCCCATGACCCAAGGTTGTGTTTTAGCTCCTGAATTTCCTCGTCCTCTGGTTAATCACAAAGTCTGCAGTCCATTATAGTCAAGGTTTTGCATGTTGCCCTGCCCTTCTGGCACCACAGCTTGCCAAAATGGGCTTTTGCACGCCAGAATCCAACAAGAGCCTGGCTTCCCCGATTTCTGGGGCCTGTCTGCAGGACAGAATTCCTCAATTCATTCTGAGTGTCAGTGTTGGGGGCACCAGGAGCCACCACCACTCTCACCACTGCTGGCAGACACCAACCCCCAAGGTATCTGTGGCTGTAAATTTAAAATCTATACAAATACAACGTAATATATACAATAAAGTCTATACAGCCTATACAAATCCTGAATTAATTTTCCACCTTTCTGACTCCCCTCTGACCAGGACACCTAGAGGTTTGTTGAGGTTTGTGAAGGGCAGAGAAGAAATATGGCCAGAGCTCCCATGTCCCAAGGATGTGTTTTAGCTCCTGAATTTCCTCGTCCCCTTGTTAATCACAAAGTCCACCCCCAAGGTATCTGTGGCTGTAAATTTAAAGTCTATACAAATACAATGTAATATATACAATAAAGTCTATACAGACTATACAAACCCTGAATTACTTTCTCTGTTAGAATTTGGAGACTCTTCTGGCCAACAGGACAATTGCAGTTTTAGTGGCTCTGTTAGGAAGCTGTGCTCGAGCTGTGCCTTGTGTTAGGCAGAGCTTGACTCTCTCACTCACCAGGAAACCGAGACTACACATGAGTCAGCAGGACAAACGGACTCACTTTGGGATCACAGACTGCCCACATGCCTGTGGGCAACTTACACCAAGGGTTTCAGTGGCCTGGAATTAGCATTTCCCTGTCTGATCCCCGATCTTCTGCTAATGTCTCTTATCTATTCTCTTTCAACTCTGCTGTTTGCCCCATCTGTCTGAGCCATGCACTCTCCCAGGCAAAACCCACTTCCCTCTGTGCCCTCAGTCCTCTGTTGCAAGTGATTTTGAGGTTTTGCAATCAATCCACTAATACCCATGACCCATCCTGCAAGGAAAAAGCAGTGATCCAGTAAGCTCCTTCCATCTCCAGATGATATTCCTGTTAGCAATGACTCAGAGTTAACTGGGTGCTTACATCCATGACTTCTTCACAATTCTGATTTAGGCAGATTTAATCCAGCCTGGAGCACGTGAGGATGGATGAGGTGATTTCTGGATTTAATGGTGGTGGAAGCGGTTACGCCTATTTTTGCAAACCCACAGTGGGACGGATCTCAGTTAACCCAAGGTGTTTGAGAGTTAGACAGCTAAATCTGTGCTGCTTAAAGCCTGTTCTCTCTGCAGCCTGTGAGAGGAAATAAGCACTTCAAAAAAAAAGCAACAGAGCTAATCCACTTTTCCTCACGCTCAGGATGAGCTGAGGGTATTCATGGACCAGTCACTGCAACCCACTGACAAGGGGCAGCTCAATAAAATCAGCTAATTGACCACACTGCAGCAATGCCATCAATAATTCTGAGCCATTACGTGTCCGAGTAGCCCCACACTTCCCTCCTGTCCTTCCCACCCAGCCTCTTGTTTTCTCTGAGCACTTCCAGCAGCAAATCTTTCCAGGGGATGACCCAACCAATGCTGCAGCACAGCAGCTCTCAGGGTCTGGAGATTGGGCTGCCAGCTCCTTTCTCTACAGATTAAAAAATCAGCACACATTGCTCCAGCCAGCTGGGAAAGGGGATGGGCTGGGCTGAGCTTCCCAGGCCCTGAATCCTTGGCTGTAGGAAAATAATAGGATATATCCAAAGGGTGGGTGGGGCTCTGAACCACCTGGGATAGTGGGACAGAACTGGGCAGGCTCCAGAGTCCCTTCCAATCCAAGCCACTTTGGGATTCTATGATCCACAGAAGGGCCCTGTCCTCAGAGCATTCAGGACAGCTCTTCACCATCCCAAATCCACGGGGTCAGGGTGGTACCCAGCCCTCCTGCTCTGGATCACTACTGCAGCTTATTCCACATCAAATTCATCTCCACGGCTGCTCCCAGAACGTGCAAGAAACCAAAAGTTCACAAGGATTCCCTTCAAAAGCCCCTCTGAGAGATGGGATTTTTGCTCAGTTCTTCTACACCTGTGGAAAGCAACACCAGGACTTCAAGTGAAGAGTTTTTTAAAGGTAATTTGATCACTAAAAATTCACATTGAAGGGTCCCCCAATGGAAACATCCTCTTTCAGCACTCCACATATCTACTTAGAATATAAAATGCCCAGATGCTCCTAACTTTTAGGAGTGTCTCAAAGCCAAACCTGACCTATCTAAAGGGAGGTATCTTTGTCCCAGTCATCCAGGATCCTCTTCCAGGAAATGGTTGGGAAACTGGCATGGCTGGGATGGGACTCATCTCATCCCCAAGTAAATGTCTGACAGATGTCAGATGAGCTGTATCTCATCTCTCACTGCTAACTCTGCAGGAAACTTCACTGTGAAATATCCAGGAAGATTCTCCCTCCAGGAGGGTTAAAAACCAATCATGGATCTCCCAAAAACCAGCATTAACCAGATTTTTGTGTCTCTGGAGGGGCTGTGGGTCTCCCAGTAAATTCTGCAAACCTTACCCGATGCACAGTGAATGCCAGGGGAATACCACTGGGCATCGGGTAAAATTTGCAGAATTTACTGGGAGACCCACAGCCCCTCTAGGAGGGATAGAAACCAATCCTGGATCTCCCAAAAAACAGCATTAACCAGATTTTTGTGTCTCTGGAGGGGCTGTGGGTCTGTCAGTAAATTCTGCAAATATTATTTGATACCCAGTGGTATTCCCCTGGCACTCACTGGGTTTTGGATGGACTCCTACCTGTCCAGACTGTCCCATTTCTCCCCAGCTGCAGCAGGCTCAGGAAAAAAGGGAATTCTCCCTTGTGTCCCTCAGCCTGCTGAGGATTTAGATTTGTTTTCTAGCAACAGGCTCCATTGTTGTTCTCGTGGGGGCACAGGGACAGACTGAATGGAAATCTTGGCAACTGTTCAAGGAGTTCCATTCCTGCTTCCCACCCTCGGGAATGTCTCTATTAGACAAGGTGCACCTCTGGAAGCACAGGCAGCCCCTGCTCTGCCCAGAACAATCTGGATTTGTCTCAGGCTCAGCTGCAGCAGAGGTGGGCTCTGCCTTCCCTCCCCGCTCCACCCCACGGTGTGAGTTCTGTTGCTGCCCTGGAAAGATGGGGGGGGTGTGCATCACTTTTGTCATAAAACCGCATCTTCCAGCAGAAAGGCTGAGGAAATACACACCTGGAAAGTGAAATTAAGAGGCATGGACTGGGAAAAGGGGAAAGGGTTTGCTTTCAGAGACCTGAAAGAGCAAAGCCAAGTCAGAGGAATTCTTGAAATGCAGAAACGTCTGTGGCCGTGTCCCCCTGCCAAGATAACTGTCAGGACAGGGCCACAGGGAAATCACTTCAAATCCCTCCTTAAGAAGTTTTGAGATAAAGTTCTATCACAATCTTGAGGGAATGACTTGTGGGTGTGACTGGGGGATGGTGGGAGACTCTGGATGTGTCTGAGAGCACGAGGAGGATGCATCTGTTCTCTGGAGAGTCCTGGATTAAAGGCAGTTTTAAATATTTTACAGAGGAAGCTGCAAAACCCTCAAACTGCTGAGGCTTTCAGCAGCTGGGCTGAGACAGGACAAAAGATGAATTTCCAGAGGGGAGGGGTGGCCCAGAGGTTTTAGGACCAGCCTGGATGTCACAAATGTTCCTGCACCCATTCCAATACAGCAATGAGCCCTGAAGAGATTATAAAATACACAGAAATGATGGCTAAAAAGTCCATGACTTGATTTGATCCATGTGAACTTATGCCTGGCAATGGGAATGGTGGATTTTAACAGCTAGGAAATGGGCAAGTGTGCAAAGAGTTTTGTTTTGGGGATATTCTGACCAAACCTGGTTCACACTGGTGGAGGCACTTCTGGTCTCAAGTCCTCCACTGGCACAGAGGATTTCACCAGCCAGGTGAAATCAAACACCTGAGACAGGAATGGCACCAGAAGAAAGTGCCCAGTTTTCCTCAAAGAAAGGAGCTAAGAGCCCGTGGCGTGGATGGAGACATGGAAATTGCAGCTGTGGCATGGGTGAAGTGGATTCCACCCCGAGGCTTTGCTCAGGTGCCTGCAGATGGACGTGCAGTGATGCTGAGATGCTCTGGGATGTTCCCAGCTGGTCTCCAGCTGCTGCCAAGGAAGGAGCAGCTCACCAGTTTTGTACAACCCCTGCCAGGCCCCCAAGGATGACCAGGATGTCACCCAGCACCTTCACCTGGCAGCAGAACCTGGCTACGTCCATTTGTGGGCTGGATGCCGTTCCAGGGAGGCCTGTCTAAACTGGGAACATTGGGAATGGTGCCTGGAGAGCAGGAAAGCTCCCAAAGCTGTGATGAACCCCAGGCCAGGCTGGAAATGTGGGGTCTGCCATGCCCTGAGCTCGAGGAACAGCTGAGGCACTCCCTGAGACTCCTCCTGTGGCAAGCACATTTCTCTTCCTCTCAGGATTTTCATAGAAGTACACACAGAGAAATGAAAGAGAAAACAATTTCTATTTCTGCTCCTTGTTTTCCCATGTGGAATGTGTTTGGAGAGTTGTTTCCCTGGGGTGATTGCTTGGTTGGATTCTGGTGAGGATTATTTGAGCCTGATGGCCAATCCAATGCAACCCAACCCAATCCAATCCAATCCAATCCAATCCAATCCAATCCAATCCAATCCAATCCAATCCAATCCAATCCAACCCAATCCAATCCAATCCAATCCAATCCAATCCAATCCAACCCAATCCAGTCCAATCCAATCCAATCCAATCCAGTCCAACCCAATCCAATCCAATCCAATCCAATCCAATCCAATCCAATCCAACCCAATCCAATCCAATCCAATCCAATCCAATCCAATCCAACCCAATCCAGTCCAATCCAATCCAATCCAATCCAATCCAATCCAATCCAATCCAATCCAATCCAACCCAATCCAATCCAATCCAATCCAATCCAATCCAATCCAACCCAATCCAGTCCAATCCAATCCAATCCAACCCACTCCAATCCAACCCAATCCAATCCAGTCCAACCCAATCCAACCCAATCCAGTCCAATCCAATCCAATTCAATCCAACCCAACCCACCTGGGGCTGGACTCTCAGAGAGGGTCACGAGTTGTGTTAGAGTTAGAGAAAGTATTATGTAGTTTTAGTATCTTCCTTTTAAAATAGTATATTGATGTATTTTAGCATAGTTATAATAAAGAAATCATTCAGCCTTCTGAATTGAGTCAGACATCGTCATTTCTTCCCATTGGGTTCACCTGCATTTACAATATTCTCCAGCACACTCTGAGCCTACAGAACCCCATGGGAGAGGAGAAATGACCATCCCAGACACCTGGAACCCCTTGCAAGGCCGGTGATGTGAGAAGGGAACCAGCCCTCGTGCTCTGCTGTGACTTTGCTGGCGAAGCCAGAGAGGGCAAAGATGCAACAGGAGGAAAGAATTTCACAGCATGGAGGAACATCCACCTTGGGAAAGAGCAACAGCGTCCCTGCTAATGATTATCACTGAATCCATGGAAGAATCACTGACTGGTTTAACACCAGGACAGAAACTGTGCTGAGGAGGAGACCAAAGGCACCTGGAACTCCTTTGATGGCCCAGTCTCTACAAATGCAAAGCTCTCCCTGGGTAGAAGCAGCACCCAGATGGGAAGGGGAGTGTGAATATGCAGGTGACAAACCAGGAAGAGGGACAAACAACACCTTTGTGATGCAGAACGCTCTCCCCTGGCTCCCAGGCTGCTTTTAAAGCCGTGCCCTATGTTAGGAGTTCAGAACCAGGGAGTTAATGCATCAGCTCTCCTTCCCTCCCCTTGTTTTTTGGGAGTTCCAGCAGGGTTTGGAGTGAATTTATGAACTGATGGATTTTTAGAGGTTGTGCTAAGAAAACAGGACTTAAATTCTGCCACTTTTAAAGGGACAAAAGGGGAAAAGAGTGTAATGAATGGCACAGGATAGATGGAAACAGCTGCCATGGAGAGTTTCATGAGTGGCTTTTCTGCAAGACCAACCCTAGACCTGACCCAGCAAAGCTCTGATGGATACCCCATGGGAAGGCTCCTGCCTGAGTGCTCCTCCAGTTTCAGTATTAAACCCCACTGAACTGTCCTGGCTCTGGGCTGTGTCTCTGGGTGGGGACAGCAAAGCAGAGATGGGTTTAGAGAGACCTTTTGGGCTGGGGATGTTCCTGCTGCAGCATGGACAAGACCTGTGTGCTTCTCCCCCATCCCAAGCCATTTCCCCTTCCTTTCACAGAAACACAGAATTCCCAGAATGAGAAGGTTGGAAGAGACCTTCAAGATCACCAAGTCCAACCCAGCCCCAACACCTCAACTCAACCCTGGCACCCAGTGCCACATCCAGGCTTTGTTAAACACACCCAGGGATGGGGACTCCACCACCTCCCTGGGCAGCCATTCCAGAACTTTATCACCTTTCTGTGAAAAACTTTTCCCTGATATCCAACCTAAATTTCCCTTGGTGCAGCTTGAGACTCCATTTCCCCAATATTCCCTTGGTTTAATCCCACACCGCCTGACTGGCCAGAAATCATCAAGCTCCACACCACCAGAAGTCTGTGGGTGCCTCTTCAGAACTTTCTCCTTCCCAGCCACGACCTCCAGACCTCCCTCATCCTCCTCCCCTCTCCCCAGCCACACTCTTCATCCCCACAGGGTCTCCTTTGGGAAGCAGCACGACTCCAGCCCTGCTCTGAGAAGGGAATTTCCCCGTGGATGGTGGTGGGACCTGTCCATCCCTGCTGGGATGATCCTGACTCAGTTCCCGCAGGATTCCCCTTGTGCTGGGTGTTGGGTGCTGTCATTATCCCGACAAAGCCCTTTGAAATGCGGCCGGGAGCTTTGAATCACACACTCCCCATTTCTGCCCACTGGCTGTGTTCAGACCAAGTCAGGACACTTAGCACGGATTGAAAAATAAAATAAATTAAATTAAAGGGTTTTTTTTCCCCTCCATTCCATGTGGAGTTGGTCACAGAAATGCAAGCCACTTGCAAAAAGTTTAAATTCTCTTCATGCTGGTCCTGAGCAAGGGCAAAGCCCAGGGACAACCCCTGCCTGTCCCGCTGGGATTTTCCTGTGCTCCTAAAGGCAAAATATCTCCTCCTCCTGAGGTTTAATGTGGAATAACTCCTCCTCCTGCGCCCATGCTGAGCAGCAGTGATGCAGGAATCGGTGCAGGGGCTGGAGAAGCTGCAGCGTTGCTGCATGGCTGGAAAGGAAGCGGGATGCAGCAGGAAAGGGATCCCGCAGGTTTGGGATGGAGGCACCAGTGAGTCAGCCCGATTTCCCCTGCTGCAACCAGCAATTCTTGACTTCATTCTCTAGGAGACACCAGAGTAAAAATCACGGCTCCTCCAGCCTGAACCTTCTAGAAGAAATGGTCAAAAAGTCTTTTTTTGGCCAACAGAATGCAATGTGAGTCCCATCCTACCCTGCTGGAAGATGTCCCTGCTCACTGCAGGACCAGATGACCTTTAAAGGATCCTTCCAACCCAAACTACTCCAAATGCTCAAAACCTTTCCAGTGAGAACTCTCAGAGGTGTTCAAATGTCTACAAAGGACAAGTTCCACCTCCAGGGTTACCTGGAAACAGCTGGGGAGCCAAAAGGATTCACTTTATCTTAGTTAGGTGCTTTGAACTTCGAGTTGCTGGTTTCCAGGTTAATTTCTCTAATAAAGTCCTCTCAAAATGGAAAGGAAATATCAATTAATATGTAGCAGAACAACACAGTTTGATAAAATGAGTCTGAAAGCTGAGTAGATGAGGGATTTGGGATTTTCTTCAGCACACACTGGGCTCTCTGGGGAAGCCCCAGCCCTCCCCATGTTTCAAACAGGGACTTCTTGTGAAAACCTCACAAAATTTTCAGTTCCTGATGAAAAAAAACCTCCTGGTGTGATCCTGGTCCAGTTATTAATCTCACCACAGGTGGGCTGTGCCAGGAAGAACACAAACACCACCAGAGTTTGTTTCTTCAGTCCTACCAAAATGATGGAGATGGGAAATGACTTCCCTTCCCCTTTGCACACAGCATCCTCTGCATGGAATGGGCAAGAGCTGCTTTTTACCACTTGGATCTCCACAGAAAATCCCCTGGACCCTTTTCCCTCTACCCCACTGCTGCTTGGGTGTGGGAATTCAAAATGTCCCTCAGACATTTTTGGAGGTTCCAGGCCCAGGTCAGAAGCATTTGAGACCCTGGCAGGCAGCTGGAAACAGCTGTGATTTTGGGTTTGAACCATGGAATGATTTACCAACCTTACAGGAAGAACAAGAAGTCACAAAAGTTTAGATATTATAGTAGAAGTAGTCACAAAGTAAAAGGAAGAATTTTTGAGTGCTGTACAGGGGGGTTTTGGTTTTGTACATGGGGGTCAGAGGTTTTAAGATGGAGGGATTTGGGCCTGCCCTGTCCTCCCTCTTTCTTCTTCCTTATCTCCATGTTCTTGGGGATGTTGGCACTCACAGATTGGTTTGGAGTAGAAAGGCACCATTTAATATAGGTAATAGGCATTGGGGAAAAACTATAAACATGTAACACGTAATGTACCATATAAAAGATAGAAAAGCACCATTTAATATAGGTAATAGGCATTGGGGAAAAACTGTACCCATGTAACACGTAATGTACCATATAAAAGCCAGCAGCAGCCCTGGGCAGGGAGAGAAGAAGCAGTCGGGAGTCAGAGAGGATGTCAGGGTGTGTGTGTGCCTCTGCCTGAGCTGTGAGCAAACCACAGCAGCCCCAGAAGAAAATCTTTTAGATAACTTGCAATAAACTGCCTTGAGACTGAACAAGAGACTGCTGAGTTTTCTTTGGAAGCTCGGGTTGGAGGAGGGAGTTTTCCACCACACGGAGCCTCTGATCCACATTTGGGTTCTGTCACTTGGGTGCAAACCACCCATCCCAAATCCAAACTGGAGGGAGAGTTGGTATCTGAGAGGGGCCTAAACATCCATTCTGTGATTATTCTCTGCCTGGAAAAACAGGGCTGGGTCAGATACCGCTCTCATGGAGATACAGCTACACAAAGGCAATTCCACGGCTTGGGACAAGGGTGGGACAGGGATGGATGCAGAGCAGTTGCACTGCTCCACTTGCTGGAATCCAAAATGCAAGGAACTCTCTGAACTTTGGGCCTGTGAGCCAAAGCTTAGAATTAAACCCAGGTTTGATCTGAGACCTTGGAAAAGGCTCCCAAACTGAGGTGCAAGAAGGGAGAATGTGGATTTATAGTTTAAAGCAGAGACACATTAAGCTAAATAGAGGAAAGTTTAGAGTTTTATGGTTTAAGATATAAAAAAAATAATTGTAGTTACAAAGGTAATGAGAAGTTTTTGTAGATTTGTGTGATTGGCTAAGAAAGCTTACACTGAGTCCATAAGACATAATATTTAAAGATTGGGTCAAAAGCATAAATATCCTTGTTAGCAGTGTGTTATTGGTTAATAAATCCTTGAAAAGTCTTGTAACAAAGGTCTTGTGACCTTCTGAACCGTGCAGTGAAGATGTGAGCTGAGTTCACCCTTCCTGCCGATGTAGAAGATAAGAAAAATATCACATCATCAAAAACAGCTCAGAGGTCTCTAACTCATCCAAAATTCCCCCATGCACTGATTGATTTTAACATCTCACCACAACCTGCTGCAGGAGGGGAGGAGACACAGATGGATTTCAGCTCCTCACCCCGGCCCATGGAGCAGAGAGAGGTGGGGAGATCAATTCGTACCTCTGAGCTCTGGAGATTGCTCCAGGATGCCAAAAGCTGGTTGGGCTGGCCCTCAGGTGACCTCCAGGGCTCTGGCTAATGAGGATGGTCACCAGCTTTGCCAGGGCTGGGTGACAGACAGGGATCAGGGGCTCCGTGTGGTGGAAAAGTCTCTCCTCCAACCCGTGATTCCAAAGAAAGGCTCAGCAGTCTCTTGTTCAGTCTCGAGGCAGTTTATTGCAAGTTATCTAAAAGATTTTCTCCTTGAGCTGCTGCAGTTTGCTCACAGCTCAGGCAGAGGCACACACACACCCTGACATCCTCTCTGACTCCCGACTGCTTCTTCTCTCCCCCTCTGCCCAGGGCTGCTGCTGTCTTTTATATGGTACATTATGTGTTACATGGGTACAGTTTTTCCCCAATGCCCATTACCTATATTAAATGGTGCTTTTCTATCTTTTATATGGTACATTACGTGTTACATGGGTACAGTTTTTCCCCAGTGCCTGTTACCTATATTAAATGGTGCCTTTCTACTCTAAACCAATCTGGGAGTGCCAACATCACCAAGAACATGGAGGTAAGGAAGCAGAAAGAGGGAGGACAGGACCGGCCAAAAATTCCTCCATCTTAAACCCTCTGACCCCCATGTACAAAGTAAACCCCCCCCTGTACAGCACTCAAAAATTCTTCCCTCTACTTTGTGACTACTTCTACTATAATATCTAAACTTTTGTGACTTCTTGTTCTTCCTGCAAGGTTGGTAACTCATTCCATGGCTCAAACCCAAAATCACAGCTGTTTCCAGCTGCCTGCCAGGATCTCAAATGCTTCTGACCAGGGCCTGGAACCTCCAAAACGTTCTGAGGGCCATTCTGAGTTGCAACAGCTGGGTTTGGTTCTGCAGGGTTTGCAGCAGGATTGGGTTTCTCAGGGCAGCCAGATTCAGTCACTATTAAATGGGAGCTGTTCCACCCACGCTGAGGGGAGGAAATCCCAGAAAAGAGCAGAGAGCAGCAGGCAGGAGCTCATCCCTGCCCTGCTCCTGCTGTGGTGGTGCCACCGAGCAGGGACAGGCTCAGGTGCTGGAGTGACGTCCCCGCTGCTGGCAGGGCTCCCTCGAGCTCACATTTCCTCAGCTGCAGAAAACACAGGTGCAAAGAGCTCTTGGATCCCTTTTCCCATCCGCAGGGATCCTGCAGGACATCCCATCCTGCGTGGATGAGGAAATCCACGGAGCTGCTGAGGAGTGAGAGCAGAGCCAGGCCGCAGCAGGGAATTATCGACACCCCCCATCCTTCAAATCCTCTTCCAAAGGCCTGGCACCTCCAGGAATGCTCCTCACCCACTAATTCCCAGTTTTTCACGGGGCTGATGCCATCCCACCCCACTCTGGGTGTGACAGAGGAGCTGTGAGAGGGGACAGCAGCCCCAGCAGGGCAGACCCCACTGCCCAGAGCGATGCCACCACACCCCACCCCAGCCTGCTGCTCCATTGGAGCTCCATTTCACCACACACATCCCAAAGCCGCCTCACACCCAGGAAAAATGATGCCAACTAGTTTTTCCTACAGCAAAAGGGTCTCCCTGGATTTCCAATTCAGCCCAGAGAGCCTCTCCTGGGATCATCTCCCCCAGGGGCAGCATCTGGGCTGCAGGAGGTTGAGATTCCCATCGTGGAAGCTCTGTGTTAATTTTTATTGACCTTTTTTTTCCCCCTTCTGAACTATTTCTGCGCACTGGCTGTGTTCAGGCCACTTAGCATGGGTTGAAAACTAAAATAAATAAAATTAAAGGGTTTCTTCCCCCCATTCCGTGTGGAGTTGGTCAAGGCAGTGATAGCCACTTGGAAAAAGTTTAAATTCTGTTCATGCTGCTCCCGTGGCTCCTCACAGACCCCACACACCCCCAGGAATGGGAACAGGTTACATTTAATCCTCTTTTACCCATGAATTTTGCTTCACAATTACCCCAGACTTCCTTCACTCATCCCAATCTCTCCTTTTTTTATTCTTTTTTTTTTTTTATAGCAAACCAAAAAATGAACAGCACTACCATTAAAAAAAAAAAAAAGCATCAAAACCCGAAAACTATCTGATTTTTTGCTGTTAATCTGGCCCCCTGGGTGTGGAAGAGCCTGTTGCTACTCCAGGTTGAACAGCTCCGTGCTGCACTGCACTGGAGAAGGTCCCGTGGGGCTCCTGTGGCACCACAACCCCCCCAGCACATCCCCAAAACCCTGCTCATCATTCCCAACAGGATAAATAATCTCCTGGGATTATTTTTAAACCATTCTTTCCAAAGCCTCTTTTATCACAGTCTGTAAATGCATTATTTGATTTTTTAATTTTCTTTTTTTTAGTATTTTTTAAGGTTTTGAGGAACTCACAGAGCCTCTTCCCCACCCAGCATCATCACAGAGGGATCTTTTTCTTTTTCCTCCACTGAACTTTTCCCAAAGCTCCCAGGAAAGCGGGAATCTGGTTCAAACAGGTGCCCTGTGCCATGGTGGGAGCAGGAATTGGAACAGCTCAGCCTGAAAACGAGCTGTGAGAGGCAGACAGAACTTAAAACACCTGATCCCCCTGACAAATTTACATTTCCCCTGATTTTGGGACGACAATTAACCAAAAATCACAGGAAAATATAATTTCTCAGTCCTTGCTTTTTTTCACCGATTTTTTCAAAGTGTAAATATCCACAGCCCCTCGTGCTTTAGGATGAGTTGATGCTTTAATTAGAAACGATTAGTGGGGAGGGGGCACAATTTGGGGCTGGTAAATGACAGATTTTCTCCTCTAAACACCCAAAATCACCGTGAGCTGACAGAGGAGGGGGGATGGTTGGGATGGGATGTTTGCTGCTTGCATGACCAGCCTAAAAAATTCCTGGTTCTATCTTCCAAAAGAAAAAAATTAAAAAAAAAAAGATAAAAACAACAACAACAAAACAAAAAGAAGCGCGGAACAGAATAAAATTTAAAAATTGAAATTGAAGCAGCACGGTGGATTTGGCTAAATTTGGGAGAAAAGGAACTTCCCTGCCCTGGTTGGGATGCGCATCCCGGGGTCCCCAGTGCCACCTTGCAGGTCCCCAATCCCACATTTCCAGCACTGCTCCAACATCTCCAGCCACTTGAGGGGTGGCTTGGGGTGAATAAAGAGGGAAAAGTTGGGGAGGAATAAAGGGGGAAAGGTTGGGGGTGAATAAAGGGGGAAAAGTTGGGGGTGAATAAGGAGGGAAAGTTTGGGGGTGAATAAAGGGGGAAAGGTTGGGGAGAAATAAACAGGGAAAGGTTGGGGTGAATAAAGAAAGAGGGAAAAGTTGGGGGTGAATAAAGGGGGAGAGGTTGGGGGTGAATAAAGAAAGTTTGGGGGTGAATAAGGAGGGAAAGTTTGGGGGTGAATAAGGAGGGAAAGTTTGGGGGTGAATAAGGAGGGAAAATTTAGGGGTGAATAAAGGGGGAAAAGTTGGGGGTGAATAAAGAAAGGTTGGGGGTGAAAAAAGAAAGGTTGGGGGTGAATAAGGAGGGAAAGTTTGGGGGTGAATAAGGAGGGAAAGTTTGGGGGTGAATAAAGAGGGAAAGGTTGGGGGTGAATAAAGAAAGAGGGAAAGGTTGGGGAGAAATAAAGAGGGAAAGGTTGGGGGTGAATAACGAGGGAAAGGGATGGGAGGGCGAGGGGGAATTTCGGCAGCCAATGCAACAACAGCTCCGGGGCCTCTCCCGCGACTCCCCCAGCCCAATCCGAGCTCCTTTGCATTTCCATGGCCTAAGGGGGGGTTTCTCCTTGCGAAAGAAACGTCTGAAAGCGCTGCCTGGCACCGGGGAAGGATGGGGGGAAAGGCACCCCAAAGGCCGGAGTGTCGCCGCCGCACAGCCGGGGATGCCCCGGCTCGGGGAGAGCCTCCTGCCCCTCTTCCAGAGCCTTTCCCATCTTTTCCCCCTTCCCGCAGCTCCGGGAAAAGGGGATGGAGGGGACACACAGGGGGGACAGGGGGGACCGCGCTCCCCTCGCCGGGTGACAAGCGAATATTTATGTCGGTATTAGAGGAATGCGTTTCCTTCTCCAATCAGGAATGCGAGCAGAGTTTCTAATTATAAGTTAGATGGTGGCTGGGAATAAAAGATTGCTTTTTAATGACTCCCGTCCAGGTGCTCTCGCTGCCTGTCTTCCCAAGAACACATTTGCATTTTATTGCTCTTTTTTTTTTTTTTTTTTTTTTTTTTCCCTCCCATCCCAACGAATTCCCTGCTTTCAGACATACCTGAAATAGTTGGAGAGGCTGCTGCCTTCAACACCCTCACCTCTGCACCGCCGGACAGGGGGGACCGCGCATCCCGCACCCGCGGGTGGGTCGGGGGGTGGGGTGGAAGAATTAATTAAAAAATTAATTCGCGGGATGGGGGATGATTTATTTTTTGGGGTTTTTTTTAAGGGGTTTTTTTGTTGTTTTTTTTTTTTTCTGGGGGGTGTTTCGGGGCTGTCGGCAGCGCGGAGCCCCCCGGCTCAGCCCGCGGAGCCTCCCCGCGTTAGGGCTTCCCCGAGCGCAATTAGCTCGGCGGGGTAATTAGCGCGGATCGTGCGCTTACACGCCTTGCCCAGCACCATTTGCTTTTTGTGGGGGAGCGAGCGAGAAAAGGCTCTTAAAGGCGTACGGTGCAAAGCGAGGAAAAGGAGAAAAAGCGGCGGAACACGCAGAAAATGAATAAAAAATAAAATAAAAGTGCCGCATCCGCGGGTAAAGGAGCGCGCAGGAGCCGCGGATTTTGCGCTCGGATCGTCTCCCCCAGTCCCAGCCCTGCTCTGCATTCCCAGTTTGTGGAGCTTCACCTTCTTTTTCTTCCCATTTCCCCTCCTATTTATTTATTATTATTATTTTTTTAATTTAGCCCTCAATATTTCTTAAAGCGAAAGTAAGGAGGGGAGAAACACAGAAAAACCACCCAAAAGTTTTGCCCCGTTCCCCCCCTTCCTTCCACCTGACTAGCTCGAAATCACCTTGAAATGCTCATGTCAACTCGCATCATTATCTCTTTAATTCAGGCAGCGCCTTTTGTTCTTCACAGGAGAGGATCAAAGCACTCGGAGAAAAAAAAAAAATAACTTTCCGATCGCTCCCTCTCGCTCTCTCTCTTTTACAGTAGGAGAAGGAGAGATCAGGTATAACCCAGTCAAAATAAACAAAGTGAATGCATAAATAAAAGAGGTGAAATGCAGGTTCTAAGAACTTGCTGGCGCTGGAACAATCCCACCTCTTAAGCTGAGTGGCAACGAAAGGAGAATTTCAAGTCATCTTAAACGCAGGGGTTGCAGAGAAAACAGAGGAGGGGAAAAATAAATGAAAATGAGCGAAAAAAAAAAAAAAAAAGAAGAAGAATAAAACTTACCACCAGATTGGGTAACTTGACAGAGCCTGACTCAACCCACAAAGAAACAGGAAATATCCAAAAGAGGCCATTGATGAAAAGTTGTCTTTCTTTTTTTTTTTTCTTTTAACCAGAGTTGCCAAAAACCTTCCTTTCTTCTGAGGCAGGATGATTATTTTAATAATAATAATAATAACAATAATTTAAAAAAAAAAAAAAGTCAAATGAAGTGAGCTCAACCCGACCAGGTAAATCCTCTGTTGCTTCCTCTACTACTCTCAAGGAAAAAAAAAATCTCAGAGAGGTAAAAAACTCTTCTCTCAGCCAAGACACTGAAGGCAAATATTAAAAAAAAAAAAAAAAAAAGAAAAAAAAAAGAAAAAAAAAAAGTTTGAAGTAGCTCTCTTAAAAAGGACCCAATCAGCACTTATTGCCAAAGGGAGAATTCTGATGCTTTGGCTTGTTCTGTCAATCAGGAGCGTGAAGTCAGGAATGAGCTAATTGCAAGGAGATAGTGTTTTAATACTCATTAGGGGGCACGTTGGCCCACAAGCCAAGGGATAAAATGTAGTTTTAAAAAGGGGAAGGAAGATTTAGGGGGTTTAAATAGACAGGGGGGACCCCTGTGGATTTGGGTAGCTATAACAACCTGCCCGGATTTCACTCCCTGGGTCGAAGCTACTAAAATGCAAAAAAAAAAAAAAAAAAAAAAAAAAGTGTGAAAAGGTTTTTTTTTTTCCCTTCTTCTTCTTCTTTTAAAAATTATTATTTTCTCAATTTTCTCCTTCTTGTTGCCATTCTGTCTTCTTCTCAAAGCCCCATTTCCTCACGGGGACGGTTGGGATGCATTTGAAGCAACTTTCTAGAAACTTTCTCTTGGTCTCCTTTTGGGGGCTTTTTTTTTTTTTTTTTTTATGGAAAAAAAGAGGATTTCCACCCAGGCACGCACCCCCCTTCCCCACCAGTCCAAGCAGCCGCAGATCCAAGAGCTCCACTGAAGACATCTGCTAAAAAATCGACTTCTTCCATGCAAATCTCCAAAGGGCTCCTTCCGATCATCCCAATTTCCAGGAATCCCAGCCCCGGACATTGGGAAGGCGCCGCTGCGAACGACTTCATCCACCAGATCCACCCCACAGGGCGCCAGTAATTGAGCTTTTTTTTTTTTTTTTATTTTTAAATTTCTCTCCCTACACATTGTTTCAATTTCTCTCTTTTCATTGCCGGTGGTGGGGGGGAGAGGGGGGGTGATTTCTGCGCTCCCAAAAATTCGGATTTTTTTTTTTTTTTTCCCATGGGGTGGAAAGGAGGGAAAAAAAAAATAAAAAGGGAGAGTGGGGGATCATTATTGATATTATTATGAAGATGTTGCTCCTCGGTTCCCGGTCCGTGGTGGGATTTGCTGCTCCTCTGCAACATATTGGTTAAAGCTGGCTGGGGCTGGAGCAAGTGTCACCCACAGCTGACAGGCGTCCCCTTCCCCTGGCTCATTTGAAAGGGGGCTGGAGAGGCGAAAAGAGGGGATGGAGGACGACGAGGAGATATTTTCTCCCTGGAATAACAACAACGATCCTCTTTTCCATGTTTATATATATTTATATATTTATATAATTTTTTTTTTTGTGGTTATAGCTGCTTGCTGCCGGTTTTTTTTTTCTGTGTTTTTTCACCTTCTTTATTATTTTTTTTTAAGGATTCAGCGAGGCCGGAGGAGATTTTATTTCTTTCTTTGACTCGCTTTTATTTTATCTGCGAATCAGAAAATTTCTGTGGCTCGCAGGGAACAAAGAGAGGTACAATTTTAAATGACTTTGTTGGGGGAAGCCTTGCAACCCCGCATTAGCTCAAATCAAAATGCGCTTTCATCCTCATTAGGAGCCGCATTTATATTTTCCCTTAGTAGGGAATATTTCTATTTACACGCACAGGGCTTTACATGCATACACATAAAGATATGTTTGTGTGGAGCTAGATGGAGAGATATATTCATTCTAGTGAAATTATACTAGAAATGCAGTTCATTCGGGGATATTTAAATCACGGCGAATTTGGCAGGGGTCGGGCCCTGATTATTTTTCTTTCGGCTTGGATGACAAGCGATTGCAAATGTGAGCTCTGGCAAGCGCTGCGAGATTTAATCGCTGCGCGGAGCCGATCCCAGCGGCTTCCAGAGGGGGAACGGATGCTCCGCTCGGCTCTCCCAGCAAATCCCCGCGCTGTTGATGCCGCAATTATTGCCGGGGTATTAAATCCATCCCCCCCTGCTCCTCCTCGGAGCAGCCGAAGGGGCTGGAGGAGGGAATTTTATTGCATAAGGTGGGATGAGGGAAAAGGAGGAGGGGTGGTGGTGCTTGGTGGTGGTGTGTGAAAAATCATCTTAAGGACTTTCCCTGTGTATTAAGAGAAAATCCCATCCAATTATAGCATTACTGGAAAGAACCAAACAGTGCGACTTTCAAAGGAGGGGATTTCTCTGTCTTTTCAAGTGGAATTGCTCACGCTGCAGACTGGAACACACACACACACTCACACACACTCACAGCCTGGGCGGGGGTCCCGGCGCAGGGAAGGACAGACGGACGGGGCAGGACACACATCCATCCCCTCCAGCTCATCTCCCTCCTTTTGTTCCCGGCGAGGGCTTGAAACGTCTCCAGAGCCTCTGCCCCTCCCTCCAGGAGGGCAGCTTCACCTGAAGGTACAAATTCAGCCACTCTCCCTTCTGGAGCCCCCACCTCCCTCCTCTTCCTCGGCAGTGCCGCGAGCGAGCTCGGGGAGCAGGATGGAGAGAATCCACTTTGTCAGGGGCGCACGGACACAGGGACACATGGACACACACACAGACAGACACACGGACACACGGACACACGGACACACACATGGACAGACACACGGACAGACACATGGACACATGGACAGACACACAAACACACGGACACACAGACACACGGACAGACACACGGACGGACACATGGACAGACAGACACATGGACACACGGACACACAGACAGACACACGGACACACGGATACACGGACAGACACACAGACAGACACACTGACACACAGACAGACACACGGACAGACACACAGACACACGGACGGACACACGGACGGATACATGGACACATGGACAGACACACGGATGGACACACGGACACACCGACGGACACACGGACAGACACACAGACACACGGACGGACACACGGACGGATACACGGACACATGGACACACGGACAGACACACGGACGGACACACGGACACACAGACACATGGACAGACACATGGACAGACACACAGACGGACACATGGATGGACACATGGACAGACACACGGACAGACACACGGACACACGGACGGACACACGGACACATGGATGGACACACGGGCACACGGACAGATTGACACACAGACACACGGACACAGACGGACACAGGGACACACGGAAAGACAGACACACGGACACACAGACACACAGACACACGGACACACAGACAGACACACACACACAGATGGACACAGACACACAGACAGACACACACACACAGATGGACACAGACACACAGACAGACACACACACACAGATGGACACAGGGACAGATGGACAGGCAGATACACAGACACATGGACACAGACAGACACAGGGACACACAGACACACACAGACACACGGACACACACACACGGACACACGGACAGACAGATACACGGACACACAGATGGACACATGGATACATGGACACACAGACACACGGACACACGGACACCCCGGGTTAGGGGTGCCTCCCCCCAGCAGGGCAGCCCTGCTCTGACTGCAGCAGCTTTGGAGTGCCGCTGGTCATTCAGCAGCTCTGGGCTGTGCGCTGGTTATTCCCGGCCCCGGGAATGCTGCCGGGGATTTGGGATCAGGGATTTGGGATCGGGGATCTGCTCCTCCCGAACCTCCAGCTCTTTAGAATGGCTAAAAAAAGCTGCCGTGGGCTTTAGGGATGCAGGGCAGCCTCGGGGAGGTGGCACTGCTGGGTTTGGATGCCCAAAGCTGCAGGGTTTTCTCCCAAAATATTGATTTAGGGCTGGGTTGGCCCATTTTTTCCCAAATATCTGTTCAGACACACATGCTGGGATGGGCAGGACCTGGTCCTCAGTGCAGTGACAGCGGCGTGGCTTTGGCTCAGTCTCTCCTGGATCTGCTCATCAATATCCGGGGAATTTCAGGGAATTTTTGAGAGGAGAAGTTGCCCAGAGAAGTTGTGGGGAAGTGTCCAAGGGCAGGTTGGACAGGGTTTGGAGCACCCTTGGGATGCTGGAATGGGATGGGACTGAAGGTCCCTTATTGTAAATGTAGGTGAACTTAATGGGAAGAAACGATGATGTCTGACTCAATTCAGAAGGCTGAATTATTTCTTTATAACTATGTTAAAATACATCAATATGCTATATAAAAGGAGGATATTAAAACTACATACTACTTTTTCTGGCTCTATCTCTAACTCTCCCACAACTCGCGACTCTCTCATGAGAGTCCAGCCCCAGGTGGGTTGGATTTGCCATCAGCTCAAACAATCCTCACCAGAATCCAACCAAGCAACACTCCAGGTAAACAATTCTCCAAACACATTCCACATAGGAAAACAAGGAGCAGAAATAGAAATTGTTTTCTCTTTCATTTCTCTGTGTGTACTATGAAAAATCCTGAGAGGGAGAGAAATGTGCTTGCCACAGTCCCTTCCAACCCAACCCAACCCAACCCAACCCAACCCAACCCATCCCAGGGCTCTGTGACTCCACCAGAGCCCTGCTGCAGGAGCAGGAGCTGGACAACTCCAGTGGCACAGGGAAAAGGGGATGGGAGGACATGGAGGGGCTTCTTGCCACAGGGCTGGAATGTCTGGTGAAGGCTTTGCTGCTTCTGCACTGCTTCCTCACCCTGATGGCCCAGCTGGCAGCTCCAGGAGCTGGATTCCTATTTATATTTATATTTATATTTATATTTATATTTATATTTATATTTATATTTATATTTATATTTATATTTATATTTATATTTATATTTATATTTATATTTATATTTATATTTATATTTATATTTATATTTATATTTATATTTATGTTTATGTTTGATCACCCTCATGGGGAGCCCAGCACAACCAGGGAAGAACAAAATCCTGGTGGGGAAGAAAGTTTTGTTTCATTTTAGTGCAGGACGCCAGTGGGATTCGCCCCTTCCCTCCTTCCCATCTGAATTCCCACTGGTAAAATCTGATTATTTCTCTGCTTCTGTAAATCTCAGCTGGAATTGGCTGGGCTGTGGTTCATCTTCCTCCCTCACGTTTACTCCCCACTCATCACCCTCTGCTCTCCAGGGATGCTGCAGCCACCCTGGCACTGGGAGAACGCCACATCCTGGTTTTCCTGCTGTGCCCAGAGACCCAAACTGGCTCCTGGGGGCACTGGGAGCACCAGGAAATCCCCACCAGGCAACTCTGCCACCCTTCCTGCAGCCAGCCCTGCTGTGGAACCCCCGGAGCATGTGGGAGACCCAGACAGAAATAGAAATACATAAATAAAAATAAAAATAAAATTAAATATACTACAAATATAAATATATTATAAATATAAATAACTAGAAATAGAACTAGAAAAATAACTAGAAATATTACTAGAAATACAGCTATAACGATACCTCTAAATATAAATAACTAGAAATATAACTGGAAAAATAACTAGAAATATAACTAGAAATACAGCTATAACTATAACTATAACTAACTAGAAATATAACTAGAAAATTAGCTAGAATTATAACTAGAAATATAGCTATAACTATAACTATAAATATAAACAAATATATAATTTATAGTATATATTTTTAATATATTATTTATTTATTTATTTATTTATTTATTTATAAACCAAGATATAACGACACTTCTTTTTCTTATTTATACGAGATTATCCAAATGCTGGGATTCTGGATTCCTGGGATTCTGGATTCCTGGCTGCTGGGCTGAAAGAGGCCAGGGTTTGTCACGGGCCTGTTGATTTATGCTGTTTTTAATCTCTCACATTTTATATCCCCAAAGACTGAGGCCCATCTCAGCCGTGCCAGCCCCACACCCAGGAGGCACGGCAGCACAAAAAGTGACAATTTGGTGGCTGTGCAGCTCAGCAGGGCAGGGAGGGAGGCAGGGAATGGGCAGCCCATGGCTGGGGAGGTGGCTCAGGGGCAGAAGTGGTGACAAAGTGATTTTTGGGTGCTAAATCCGCGTCCCCTCATCCAGGCAGGCCCAGCCGCTGCCCACAAGTGGGAGGTTGCTCCCATGTTGGAGAGGAGTTTTTTATTAAAAGGATTCCACCTCTCCTCCCTCCTCGGCTGTCCCCGGGGTCAGGGGGAGCTGAGGTTCATCCCAGCCCGTGGATTTGGTGGGAGCCCCTCCTGGAGCTGCATTCCTGCCCTTGGGATCTGCTCTGGATTCATCCCCTGGGAGCTGGAGCTGCCTGAGATGCCCACAAGGCCCTGAGGAGCCACTGATAGCACTGAGCAAACCAGGGCAAATTTGGGGTGTGTTTTCAGCTCTTCAGGCTTCCAAGAGATGTCCTCAGCTGGGAGGGAACAGCCAACATTTGACATTGCCCGAAACACCCCTGGCTGTGGCTGTGATGTGCCCGGGTTATTCCGTGTGCAATTGGAATTTTGGCTGCTCCCGGATTCCCATTTTAAAAAATTTCTGTATAACTGTGTTATCTTCTGATCTCAGGGCTCCGAAGGGAAATAAATGGGGGATGCTGGAAGTGTAAAACCCAGAGCTGGAATAAACCCAGGAGTGTTGCAGCATTTTTGAGAGAAGAGGACATGAGTTATGAGATTTGAGCTACTCCAGTCTAGGCCTCAGATTTGGGCCTTGTGAGGCCTTCAAGCCTCTGTCGCAGAAATTAAGAGTTTGTGGCGCAGATAGAAATAGTCTTAAGGTGTGATATATATAGTCTTAAGGGGACCACTGGGCTGTCTGGGTGTGAATTAGTATAGGTTTATAGTGTAAGGCTCAAGCCACTTTAAGGAAAAGATAAACAATGTTAGCTTGCCAATCAGAGTGTCTTTGTTTTTGTAAACTCTGTAGAAGCTTATATAAATTACCATCTTATCTCAAATAAAGGGAGAACTCCATTTGATTAACCACATTGGTTCAGATCTGCGTTTCTCTTGTCCAGTTTCCCGTTTTCCTGAGATTCCCTGGCTTTTACAGGAGGGCAGGAGGGATTGGATCTATCGGCTGGATGGAGGCAGAGCACCTCCAAAAAAGGGTTGAGTTCCTTGGGAGTGAAGAGATCTTAGTGAGTGGAATAAAACATCCTTTGGGGGGTCCTTGTTTTCTTCCCCTCTTTCATTAACCATTTATTAACTACCTTCACTAAATGCCCAAAGAGCTGCCCTGGGACTCCCCAGCTCTGCCGTGGGTGGTGATCCTTGCCTTTGGAATTTGAGACACGGACTTTTCTATTTCTGCTACCCAACCTCGGGTGACAAAAATCTTCTTTTGGAGGGGTGTTCCCCCTCATGTTTTGTGTGCCTCCAGTTTTCCCACAGCGCTGACCCTTCCCTCCAGGCTCTGAGAAACGTCCTGGCCATCAAGGAGCTGCTTTAGGAGGTGACAAAGACAGGGCTGGAATGGGCGCTGGTGGCTCTGCTCCTGCCTTTGCCACCACTCTGCCATGTGGCTTTGTCCCCGGGATGGTCGCTGCTTTAGGACAGGTCACCTCTCCTGCTGGGGCTTCAAGGAGGAACCCTGGGGCTCTCTGCCACCTCTTCCTCCTGTCCCCCGGGATGGGGCAGAGCCACCTGCCCAGTGTCTCCTGCGGGAGAGGTGGGACTGTCACCCGTGTAGCTTTGGCCCACCTAGTGGTGCAGCAGGAGAACAAACCTGCAGAGGGAAAGGGGTGGGTGGAAAACGCACCCAGAGCAGCACCTGGGCTCTGCTTTCCTTCCCCACCCCCGGCAGGGATGGGGGATGTGTCCTTGTCCCCGGTGGAGACACAGGTTCTCAGAGAACTGGTGGGCACAAGGGTTGTAGGGACTTGCCCTGGAAGGTGAGAGGAGGAGTGGTGGGTGCTGCTCCTCCCTGGCCTCCTCTGGTGCTCCACAGGACCTCCTGCTGCTCTCCTGCTGCTCTCCTGGTGCTCCTCTGGTGCTCCAGAGTGTCGGAATTTGAGGTATTGATGATCCCGAGGTCGTAGAAAGTCTCTGTCTGTCAGCCCCCCTGCCAAAGAAGAAGCCACAATTCGTCTGTGCTGTTTCAAGGTTGTTTATTCTGTTTATCTCTAACATGTTCTGCTGCCCTGCCGCAGCTCTGTCCTGCAGGGCAGCGTGTGGGGCTCTGCCCTCAGTGGGATGGTACAAACATTAAATACCACAAACTACCTGTGCTGGATTTACAATAACGTGCCAATATCTGTCACCTACGTTGGACAGTGTGTCCCCAGCCTGAACCAACAGAAAAATGCCAACACCACAGTGAAACATGGAGGGCATGAAGAAGGAGAAAAAGGACAAGGCACACCCAATTTCCTCCATCTTGTCCCCTTTGGACCCCTCATCTAGAATCCTAAAATTTTACTTTTGCACCCGTGTCACACTTAATTATTACTGATATCAAACACTCAGAGCTTGTAATTCATCCTGTAAGATTGAAAACTCTTTTCCATGGACAGAGATCACAGCCAGTGTCTCTGGGGGCTCTGTCCAGGGGGGTTCCTGACCCCTGCCAGGGTCCCAGACCTGCCAGGGCAGCCAAAGGGATGTCCTGGACTCCCACACCACAGGACCTCCTGCTGCTCTCCTGGGGCTCTCCTGCTGCTCCGGGCTGGTGTCACCAGGCAGCTCATTCCTGTCACCTGCCCACCACCCGTGAGGACAACATCAGCCTTGCCCTGACCCTGTGCCCTCGGGCAGGGCGGGTTCCCAGGCTAGAAAACATCTTCTGTTGGCCACTGGAAGCAGCAGGACCTCCAGCCAGGTGTCCCCTGACAAGTGACAGCAGAAGGGAACCCAGCAGGGGTGTCCACTTCTGTCAGGCTGCAGGAGAGTTGAAAAGCCCAAGAAGTCAGTGCCAGACCTTGTCCAGATGAACATTCCTGTCCTTGTCCCACGGAGCTGGTCACTGTCACCCAGCACAGGTGTCCAAGGCCAGGCTGGACAGGGCTTGGAGCAGCCTGGCCTGCAGGGAGGTGTCCCTGCCCACGGCAGGGCATGGAACAAGGAGATTTTTAAGGTTCCTTCCACCCTTTCCGTGATTCTGGGGCTCTGTGACCTTCTCCAGAACGTTCCAGAACCTCTCGGGGTCGTGGCAAGGGCAATCAGAGCTTGGCTGGTGGTAAAGGAGACTTCTCCAGGTGGTGTCCCCCAGCGAAGTCACTTTGTGGAGATCATCTTGTGAAAAATGAGTGCTGTGAGGGTAATTTGGGATCTTCCTTAGAGGAAGAGGTTTGGGGAAAACTGATTTATTTTGAAGGCAAATCTGAGCCCACAAGGAGCAGTCCTGCTCTACTGGCACACTGAGAACTCCAGAATCATAGAGAAAATCACCCAAAATTGGAACTGAGGACCCTGATCAGTGGCAGATGGCCCCTAAGGAAGTCCAGGGGATGTAGACATGACCTGAGCCCTGCATGTGTTTGCTCGTGTGGAACTTCTCCAGGCCAGATTCTGATTAAAAACCCATTAATCAGCAGTGGGAGCTGATCATCTCCAGGCCTCCAAACCTGCTGTGAAGTGTGGAAACAACCATTCATAAACATTAGGGCTGGGTGGCCCTAACTGAGGAAATGAAATATTTCCAAGAGAATGAAAATAAAATTAAAAATAAAATAATAAAAACCTAAAATATAAATATAAATATAAATATAAATATAAATATAAATATAAATATAAATATAAATATAAATATAAATATAAATATAAAAAATTAATACTAATAAAAGTAATAATAAAATTAACAACAACAACAACAACAACAACAACAATAATAATAATAATAATAATAATAATAATAATAATAATAATAGTAAGGCAGTGAAGAGATTTTGGTGAGTGGAATAAAACATTCTTTGGGGTTCCTTTTTTCTGCACTCTTTCATTAACCACTTCATTAATTACCTTCACCTAAATGCCCAAAATCAAGAAAGATGAAGTCCAGCATTAATTGGAATTAAAAGATTTTCGATGTCCCTTCCAACCAAAAATATTCAATTATTTTATTAAAATCTCCTCCAAATTCACACTTGGATTTTTAATGTCCCTTCCAACCAAAAATATTCTATGATTTTATGAAGATTTTCTCCAAAATCACACTTTGAGTAAGGACTGGCTGTAAAATTGCAGTTTCTTTACTCTGCTCCATCTGATTTCTCTTTATTTATTTTGAGGGTGGAGATATACGTTGGATTAAGGGAAGGAAAAAGAGAGGAAAGCCAAGTGTTTGTGAGACAGAAAGAACAATAAGATGAACAGTTATTTATTAAATCATGGATGCACTGATGTTGAAATTTTCTAATCCCTTTCTAACACCCAATTCAAATCACTCCTTTTCAAAGGGCTGGCCACACTCCTGCTGCAGGTGCAAACAAAGGAAAAAACAAATTTAAAATTTAAACCAGAATTTGATCCCTTTGTGAACTCGCTCCTCACCCCCCTCTTTGAAACTCAAGTGATAGCATCGCTGAGATGAATGTTGGGATTCAGCCTCGTGTTTGCAAATCAATATGCATTTTAAACAGGGATTACTCTGGGCTGCTGACAAGCACTGGACTGAAAAACTGCCCAGACTGGAGTGTCTTCTCTTCAGCCACAGAGCAAGTTAATTAAGATACATTAAAATCACTAATAGGGTACAATTGGAGAGCACAGGAGGATCTACAGTTACTGCCTGATATTGCACGAGTGCCTTGGTCAAGGTCTCCAAATATTTAAATGTGTTGTAAAAGTGCAGAACATCAATTTTTTCTTTTTTTTTTTTTTCTTTTTTTTAGATTAATTTTTTTTCTTTGCATTAGGTTTGTTTCCAAACAGCTTAATGGGAAATATCACAGTGGCAAAGTTGTGGTGCAGCCACAGGAGGAGAAAGAGTGGAATAAAACAGGAGGGGGCCAGAGCTCTGCCACAAGGTGGGAAATGGTGAGATAATGAATAATGAAATAATGAAATAATTGATGAATCATGGAATATCTCCTGTGCACCCCAAAATTCACTCTCAAGGGCTGGCTGGGGGCTGCCTGGTGCTTTGCTGCAGGAGAAACTCGTGCCAAGGGGAGAAGAGTTCTTGCAAAATTCGTGGAGGAAAAGATCTGCCTGCACCCAGGGGAGGACAAGACCTGAACGATTTGGCTGAGGCAGTTAAAAAAAAAAAAAACACAAAACCCCACCAAGGTGCTAAAACCTCAGTCAAGTGAGGTGTTGACAAGGGATCCCAGTTGATAAATAAACAGAAAGGAGCTCTCCCTTGCAAAGCCTGAATGACAAAGAGCCAGAACCAGGGGCTGGAGAGTGTCCCTCACCATTTTCATCACAAAAGCTGATGGTGGGGGGCAGGTTTTAACACGGCAACAAGTCTGACTTTCTCTCCCTTTCTCCCTCCTCTTCTTTTTTTTTTGTTTTTTCCCTTTGCCCCCCCTCTTCCCCTCCCTCTTATAAACACAGAGGACAAGAGGTCATATCCCCAGGGTTTAAAGAGCCACTTCTCCCCCTTCCAGGGAGGGTGGATGTTCTTTCAGCCTGTTTACAAATTAGCCAAAGTTATGATGTCTTAATGCAGTTGCCGGGTGGCCACCTGTCCCCAGCTCCCTCCTGCTGCCTCACTTCGTGTGCAGGGGTGACACCTGCAGATGGTTTCTGGCCCAGCATCCAAATTTGTGGGAATCCAGAGCCCCCAGAGACACTGTCTCTGATCTCTGTCCATGGAAAAGAGTTTTCAGTCTTACAGGATGAATTACAAGCTCTGAGTGTTTGATATCAGTAATAATTAAGTGTGGCACGGGTGCAAAAGTAAAATTTTAGGTTTCTAGATTAGGGGTCCAAAGGGGACAAGATGGAGGAAATTGGGTGTGCCTTGTCCTTTTTCTCCTTCTTCATGCCCTCCATGTTTCACTGTGGTGTTGGCATTTTTCTGTTGGTTCAGGCTGGGGACACACTGTCCAACGTAGGTGACAGATATTGGCACGTTATTGTAAATCCAGCACAGGTAGTTTGTGGTATTTAATGTTTGTACCATCCCACTGAGGGCAGAGCCCCACACGCTGCCCTGCAGGACAGAGCTGCGGCAGGGCAGCAGAACATGTTAGAGATAAACAGAATAAACAACCTTGAAACCAGCACAGACGAATTATGGCTTCTGCTTTGGCAATGGGGCTGACAGACAGAGACTTTCTACAATCTCAGAATCATCAATACCTCAGGTTCCAACACAAATTTGTGGATTAAAATGGGGCAAAACACCCCGAATCGGGTTCTTTGCTCCGGTGTAAGGAGTGGTGGAGGGCAGTGCTGGAGCTGCCTTGCCCATGGGGTGATGTGGGGAAGGGCTGAGCGCCCAGGCAGGGATATTGATGGCTTTGATGCTCTTCATTCCTATGGGGGAACGAATTCAAGCCGAAAGAAGGTTTAGATTGGATATTAGGGAGAATGTTTTGTCTGGGAGGCCCTGGCACAGGTGCCCAGAGAAGCTGTGGATGCCCCTGGATCCCTGGAGGTGCCCAAGGCCAGGCTGGAAGGCCTTGGAGCAACCTGGGATGGTGGGAGATCCCTGCCCATGGCAGGAGGGTTGAAATCAGATCATCTTTAAGGTCTTTTCCAACCCAAACCATCCTGTGATACTCTGATTCCACTGAGGGAATTTTGCCATGGAATTTGGAGCATTTGGAAGCAAAAGCTGGGGCTGCACCTCTCTGGTTTGCTCTCAACCTCGTGTTTGCAGGACCAAAATCAAGCCCACATCCTCCCGTTCTTCCCACTGTTTTAAAAAGCTGTTTCCAAGCCCCGGGCATGAAGCAACGCGGCTTTAGCAGCAAGAAATTCAGTGGGAAACGGAGCTAATGATGCTTGGTGTGCCTTCCCCCTTCCTCTGGGAGCTCTGATAAGGGCTGAGCTCCCTTTTCTCCCGGGGGGAAAAGAGGCAAATGCAGTAAAAAGGGTTTTTTTCCCCCCCTCCCCTACCTGTGCCCTTATTTTCATACAACTTAATCTCGCCGAAACTTTTATCTTCCTGCCAGCGTGGGCTGGGATTGGCCGAGGGGTTCAGAAGTTGGAGGGGAGGAAACGAGCGGATGGAGACGCTCAAACATAATCAGCTAAACCAAGTTTCCCAAGGAAACCCGACTTCAAATGCTTCACAAGTCTTGCAGGAGCTGCTTACAAATCCCAGTCATGAGCCAGAACCCCCAGTGCCAGGCACTGCACCAACAGATTCCTGCACACAATCCTTTCCCCAGGCCAGGGCTCAGGAGTTGAAAACGAGGAGTTTAAGGCACGGCGAGGTTGGCAAGCGCCCGCTTTTCAATATGGATGTGGAGCAACTCCCTTAATGTGGGTTGGATTTGGCTGCAGCCTGCAAAGGAGCAGAACTGGGCTCTGCTGGAGTTGGTTTTTTTCATGGGAATGGCAAGGAAATCACAGGGCTTGATGAACTTTGCCTCTTAACAGCCCTACTTGGCTTCGATCCTGCCCAGAAATCCTCTCAGCTCCGTGGAGTAAAGATCTGCAGGGCTTGGCCCCATTGGAAACTGTGATTTTTTTTTTTTTTTTCTAAAGGAAAAAAAGGTTATACTCTTATCCTGCTGGTAGAAAAAGTGCTTGGGTCTTCACAGGACACCGAGTCACCCGTGTGCCACTGCCCTGCTGGTGTCACACCAGGGATGAGCTGCTCCAGAGTCTGGAAAATGCCTTTATTTACCAAAGCAAGGCTTAAATCCTGGAGCTGCAGTGGCACCCACTAAAAAATTTATTTCTCCTTTTAGACACTGGATAAGCTCCTGCAGAACTTCCCAGGAATCAGTGGACAGGAGGAGAAAGGAGCTTTGTGGCCACAGCCCCATGGCAGGAAGGGACTGTGCAATTTTGGGGATATTTGGGTGAGCTCAGAAGTCCTGGCTCTCCTGGGAGGCTTTCACCCATCTTTGCCCAGCCCTGCTTTGCCCGAAAAAAGGGATTTCTGTGTTCCCATCCCTGAATTTGGTGGCAACACTGCCTGAACTGGGGCTGGATCTCCACCCAGCTGGAAGGGAAGCCCAGCAGGTGGTTCATGGATGGAGTTCATCTCTCTGAGATGTTTCCCCATCCTCTCCTCATCCTGTCCTCACCTCCTCTCCTTCTCAGTGGACTCCTGGCAGCTGGAGCTGCACAAGTCTGACCCTGCAAATTTGGAAAACATCAAGAAATTTGCACCCCAGGCATCAGGAATCAGCTGTTTCTGCCTCTGCCTCCTTCTCCCAGAACTCGTAAGATTTGAAGGAAGCAAATATATGTGGAGTCATGAGTTAATTTCCAGTTTCTCAATTTTAAAAATAGGTGGGGAAGGTGGTTTCTGAAATGTTCTGCCCACCATGGAGCTTGATGCACAAAACAGCATAACCCAGAAGCAAATATCATCAGATACTGAGGTATTTGCTAACTTCATTGGGAGATACAGATATTTGAGGAAGCAGTGCATAAAAATGGAGACTAACAAGTATTTTCAGGTGGGGTCAGCAATCTTGGTCATAAAGAATACAAATTTTCTGAAATATTTTTACTTTCTGGAATAAATCAGCAAATTCAAAGACTCCTTGAAGCTCTTCTGAAGAGCTGGAGAATGAGGTCATTGGGACAATTCCAGCCCAGGTAAGGGAAAGTGTGAGGGAACTGCTGAGGACAAGAAGCCACCTCATCCAACTTGCTTTTTGTCACATGTCCCCACCCAGGGGCTGCCTGGCACCTCCCAGAATCACAGGAGTTGGGGAAAACCTCTGAGATGACAAAGCCCAAACCTCAACCCCACACTGCCATGGTCACCATGAGGCCCCAGGTGCCTCTTCCTGCAATTTTGGACATGGCAAACCCCGGAACTCCCAGGGATTGTAAATGCAGGCGAACCCAATGGGAAGAAATGAGGATGTCTGACTCAATTCAGAAGGCTTAATGATTTCTTTATTATAACTAGGCTAAAATACATTAATATGCTATATAAAAGGAGGATACTAAAACTACATACTACTTTCTCTGACTGTAACACAACTCGTGACCCTCTCTGAGAGCCCAGCCCCAGGTGGATTGGATTGGATTGGATTGGATTGGATTGGATTGGATTGGATTGGATTGGATTGGATTGGATTGGGTTGGGTTGGGTTGGATTGGATTGGATTGGGTTGGGTTGGGTTGGATTGGATTGGATTGGATTGGATTGGATTGGATTGGATTGGGTTGGATTGGATTGGATTGGATTGGATTGGATTGGATTGGATTGGATTGGATTGGGTTGGATTGGATTGGATTGGATTGGATTGGATTGGATTGGGTTGGATTGGATTGGATTGGATTGGATTGGATTGGATTGGATTGGATTGGATTGGATTGGATTGGATTGGATTGGATTGGATTGGATTGGATTGGATTGGGTTGGATTGGCCACCAGGCCCAAACAATCCTCACCAGAATCCAACCAAGCAATCACCCCAGGTGAACAATTCTCCAAACACATTCCACATGGGAAAAGCAAGGAGCAGAAATAGAAATTGTTTTCTCTTTCATTTCTCTCTGTGCACCTCTATGGAAAATCCTGAGAGGGAGAGAAATGTGCTTGCCACACCCAGGGACAGGGAATTTTTAGGATGGGTGGAGGAAATGAGCTCTCAGGAGCTTTGCAGCCCCAACCACCATGGCAGAACTTTGGAGCTGGCCTTGACCTCAGGTTTTTAGGGTTTACCTGAGAACCCTTCTCAGGGCTCTTGTCCATCATGGGGCATCTTGGGACAATTTGCACAATCCAAGGGTGCTCCAAGCCCCATCCAGCCTGGCCTTGGGTACTGCCAGGGATCCAGGGGCAGCCACAGCTGCTCTGGGAACCCTGTGCCAGGGCATCACTTCCCTCAGAATAAAGAATTTCTCCCTAAGATCCCACCTAATGCCCCATCTAAATCTACTCTCTTCCACTTTGAAGCCATCCCCCTTGTTCTGTCTCTCCAGATCATTGGAAATATTCCCTCTCCATCTTTCCTGGAAGGCCACAGTGAGGTCACCCCAAAGCTTTTCTTCTCCAGGCTGAACAGTCCCAATTTTCTCAGCCTCAACACCAACGACATCCCCAAAAAGACACAAACCACATCTCCATGGGAGCATGAAAACATCCAACAAAGTGCAAAAAAATTTGCTTTTCAAGCATTTCTGATGTTTCTCTGCCACCTTGGGTATACAAATGGCTTTTCACCTCATTCAGACTGAAGTGTAACCATGGACTGTGAATATTAGGTGGATTTCCCAGGCTTCAGAGTGAGTGTGGCTCATGGAGAAACCAGCAGCTGTCCAGAATAATAATTTAAAAAACCCCAAAAGCAGCAAGAAACCCCCGAATTCTGCTGAGAGAAATGGAAAAGATGAAGTGATGGGAAGAGCAGGGAAAAGATGGACAAAAGGGAAAATGCCAGTTTCTGTTAAAGTGGAGGAAGAAGGGATCATCCAGGTAAAATTTGGTTAAAAAAATAGATGATGGATGTGGGAGCAAAGTGGTGATGGTTTAGGTTAATTGGGGTTTAATTATCACAGCGCAAATGAGACTGGCTGATGTCACCAAGCACAGGTAGCAGGTGATGTTCCTTTGAAGAACCAAAATTGGTGGGCACCACACAGGGCATCTGCTCCAAAAAAAGCTGTGTCCTTGATGGACAGCTCCCTGTGCAGGGATGATCCCCAAAAATAGAGAAAAGGAGTCAGAATCCATCTAGGAGGAAAATGGGAATAATGCTGGGGGTACCTCGTGAGATTGGCTAAGTAGGAAAGTGCTCAGCTCCACTCAGCCTCTGTCAAAATAGGAAAGGAAGAGAAACAGAGACAGAAAAGAGGAGCAGGTTAAAAATATCAGGGGTTCATTGCTGAGAGGTGATGAGTAAGAGCTGCAGACAAAATGATCAGCAGAGAAATCACTCGAGGAACTGCAATTTGTTCTGACTCACGATCCAGCCCAACGGAATTGAAAGCACTGAAATTAAAACCGGTCAAAGCAGCCACTTCTCTACAGATGGCTGATGATTAAACCCAGCAACTCACTGCCACAAGACAGCACGGGGTTCTGATAATAAAAAACAAACCCCAGGAGCAGGGGAAAAGCACTTTTATGCTTTGATAAATCAAATCATTCCAGATTATGTTTTGGAAAAGTTTAACAACAGCTCCAGCACGGCTTGGAGGCTCTGGGTTGGGTTTTTCATCCTTGAGGATGCCCAACCTCAGATCTGGTCTCTGCCACCTGTGAGGCTGCTCTGGGACCCCAAAGTGGTGGCACTTGATCACAAAATCACAGCTTAAATAGAGGTGAGCTTGCAAATAAAGATATTTTTCTTTCCCCCACACTCAATACATCAACATTCATTGTCTACCAGGGGTAATACAGACTGTTATTGGATATTACAGTCAAAATTAAAAATTTATCTCCCAGTTGAGCACCTGCTGTCCTGTGCTCAGCTTCAGAGAGGTCTAGTCTCAGCTTCTGTTAAAATCTTGTGGCCATCCCCGAAAAGTGCAATAAAATTCCTCCAGCCCCCACAACAACAAAAATCAAGAATTAGAAAACCAACAAAACCAAATCAGCCATCCCTTATATACATATATACATATATATATATATATATATTTTTTTTTTTTTTAAGAATTTTGCTTCTTGGTGAGATTTGGGCAGGAAAACGCAACAATTGAAAATCACATTAATATAATAATATGTTACCCGTGTAATTTTGGAAGAAAAATATTAATTTACTCATTGTTATTGGAGTAGGCCCTTACAGACCCAACCACCATGACAGCCTTGCTCTATTGGAGGTTTTTTCTAACTATTCTTTGGAGTCTGATGAATTTTTAAAACTTTATCTCAGGCTTTTCAAGAAAAAAATGGAGAATGGGAGGGATGATCCATAAGTGTGGGAAAAGCCTGGTTTTGAGATGTTTTTCCCTTTTCCTGCAGGGCAGTGACCACCACCACGGGCTCACAGAGGAGATGGGGAGCGGATCCCTTCCTTCCCCCTCCTCCTCTCCATCCCTGTGGGTGCACACAACATCCTCTCTGCTCCCCAGGGATGTCCACTGGAGAGCCCAGAGAAATCTGCTTTGTAGAGGTGGAAAAACCGGTGCCAGAAACGGAGGAGAAATCCAGGAGAGGACCTGTCTGGGCTCCATCCATGTTGGGCATCAATGTAGCTTCACCACCTCGGATTGAAGATGGTCTGAGAGCTTCCAAAGGTGTCCAGGGGTGGGCATGCAGGGAATGATGGGCTCCTCCATCTCCTGAGGCCCAGATTCCCTCAGGTGTCCCCACAGCTCCTGAGGCTTTTGTCCCTCAGGAGATGAATACATGTGGTGAGCGTGCAAACATTGGGTCAACCATAATTGGCTGGAGTAGCTGATTGTTTCCCTTAATTGCTGTCACAAATTAAGCCAAATTAAAGCTTCTCCTGGGGAATGATCTCATGGGGGACCACTCACACGCTGCAGCAATGGGTCCCTTTCTGTCCTGCAACGAGAATTTTTCTCACCTTGTCACAATGTTAATTTTTTATTTTGCTGGTTGCTGTTATCAATCCCAGAGTTGTTGTAGAATCCCAGAGTGGTTTGGGTTGGAATGGGTGGGGTTGGAATGGATAGGGCTGGAATGGGTTGGGTTGGGATGAGCCTTAAAGCTGACCCAGTGCCACCCCCTGCCATGAGCAGAGACACCTTCCACTGTCCCAGGTTGCTCCCAACGCTGTCCAACCTGGCCTTGGGCACTTCCAGGGATCCAGGAGCAGCCACAGCTCCTCTGGGAATTTCAGCCCCTCACCACCCTCGAATTCCTCCCCAATATCCCATCGAAATCTCCACCCTTTCAGCTTAAAGCCATTCCCATTGTCCCATCACTGCATCATATCTCCTATGCTTTTGCAAGAAGGATAAATGTGTAAATTAGTTTATTAATTGAAATAAAATATTGGCTGGGTTTTCCCCCTCCTCTTGCAGCAGTGAGTTCCACTGGTGAACAACGCGTGGAACACTGAAGGGTAGGAACTCACATGTAGGGTCGGGAACAGCACTGAAACCTTTTAGTGGTGCCCAAAAACTTGAGCACAAACTTATCCTGCTCACCTGGGCCGCTCCTCACCTGTCCAGGGCTGCCAAATGTGAACAGCCACTGCCATCTAGTGACACGGAGCTGCTCCCAGCTCCCGAAAATTCGATTTCTGCCTTCAGGGGAAATCCTGAGGGACGTGAGAAAGGAGATTGTTGGAATTCAAAATGCAAGGAACTCTCAGAACTTTGGGCCTGTGAGCCAAAGCTTAGAATTAAACCCAGATTTGATCTGAGAGCTTGGAAAAGGCTCCCAAACTGAGGTGTTAGAAGGGAGAATGTGGATTTAGAGTTCAAAGCAGAGACATGTTAAGCTAAGTAAAGGAAAGTTTAGAGTTTAAAATACAGAAAAAATAAAAGTAGCTACAGAGGTAAACAGGGAGTTTAGAATGCAGCACTGTGGGTTTGTGTGCCATAACATGATTGGCTAAGAAAGTTCACACTGTAGCATGGGCCCATAAGACTAAATATTTGAGGATTGAATCAAAACCATAAATATCCTTGTTATCAGTATTTTACCAGTCAATAAATCCTTAAAAGGTTTGTAACTAAGGGTCTGGTGACCTTCTGTACTGTGCTGTAACGATGTGAGCCGAGCTCACCCTTCCTGCCTATATAGAAAATAAGAAAATAAACCACATCCTCTAAAAACTCAGAGGTCCTCTAAAAACTCAGAGGTCCTGTCTCTAACTCATTCAAAATCCCTTCCAAAATCCCCTTAAGAGATGAGCACCTGGCCTCAGGTGGAGAACTTCAGATTATACAGAGTCCTTTCATTGTCCGTTGGTTTGACATTTCCTGAGCAGGTGGGAAGGGAATATGAACTCCACCAAAGTGTCTCGAGGATTTTTAGGGTTGGAGAAGCTTTCTAAGATCATAAAACCCAGGCAGTAACCCAGCACCGCTGTGTTCACCACTAACCACAGATTTGAACACTTCCAGGGATGGTGACTCCACCACTGCCCTGGGCAGCCTCTTCCAATGCCTGACCAGTCTTTCTGTGAAGAATTTTTCTTGATATCAAACCCAAACTCCCCTGGCCCAGCCTGAAGCTGTTCCCTCTCCTCCTGTCCCTGTTCCCTGGAGCAGAGCCTGATCCCCCTGGCTGTTCCCTCCTGTCAGGGGTTGTGCAGAGCCACAAGGTCCCCCTGAACCTCCTTTTCTCCAGGCTGAGCCCGTTTCCAGCTCCCTGAGGAGTTCTCCAGACCCTTCCCTATCCTGGACACACTGCAGCCCCTCAATGTCCTTCTGCTCATGACGGGTCCAAACTGACCCTGGGATTTGAGGTGTGGCCACACCAGGGCGGAGTACAGGAGGGAAAATAAGACCTGAATAGCTCCTGGCTCTGGTCACTCCAACTACATGCCCATATTCCCAGGAAACGCTGTCCTGTCCATGGAGAGGGGATCTGGGGGAATGGGAGTTGTCCACCTCAATCTGTTTCAGCTGCTCTGGTCCTCCCTATGGCTCAAGCTGGAGCTGCACCACACAGCTGCAACAGAACATTAATTAGTTGATTAAATTGATTAAATTAAGTGATTAAAGTGATTAAATTAAAGATTGCTATCTGGGAGGAACCCACTGCTCAAAGGAGGGGAACTCAGGGCTCTGCTTCCCAGTTATGCATCCTCATCTTCCCAGGAGCTGAGTTACTTCAGGATGGCCCCAAGACACGTCTCAGATCCCAGATTTTAGCCTCGTTCTCAGTGGATTAGGAAAATGGGACTGGAATTAGATTTGGAACTGGAATTAGAATTAGTCCCGTGTTGGAGTTCTGGCTGCTGAGAATTTTGGGCTTTCTGTTCTGCCAGGCACTGACCCCCAGGAGAACACTGCATTGACCTGAGGCTGTGGAGAAGCTTCCAAAATGGAATGGCAGAACTGGGATTGTGGGGGTGGAGTTTGAATAGAAGTGTGTGATATCACAGGGTGGGAAATTCAGAGTTTAAGGGTTTAGAATACAGGAGTAGATATAAAGCAAGATGGAGGTTTTGGGGTGGAGGCTGGTCCTTCTTCATCTTCTTTTCTTCTCCTCCTCCTTCTCCTTCATCTTCTTTTCTTCTCCTCCTCCTTCTCCTTCCTCTTCTTCATCTTCTTTTCTTCTTCTCCTCCTCCTCCTCCTTCTCCATGGGTTTGGGTGGTGCCATTCACGGTGGGGGCTGAAGCAAGCCGATGTCACTGGGCTCCATCTCCCTCTGAGAAGCCCAAACTGAGCTGGCAGAACCTTGTACAATCACCTAATCCTGCGTGCACGTGGAAAAGAGGCGGGTTTCCAGCTCTCCTAGCGCCAATATTTTATCCTCCACCTGCACACAGCTTAGAAAAAACACAACTCAGGGCTGAGTGTGAGGCAACACGACGTCGGGGCACCCTCTGGAGAGCTCCCTGCCCAAAAAGATCCTAAAACTTCGGTTGTGCACGGGCTGGGGCTGGAGCTGTGCTGGGGAAGGTCTCGTTTGCCAGGAGATGGCACTGGTTCTCCACGGAGCCTTCGGTGCAGCAGGTGCATCCCAATCCATCCCAATCCATCCCAATCCATCCCAGCTGCTGCTGCTCAGCTTGCCCTAAAGCCCTTCCCAGGGATCCCGCAGGTTTTGGGTTTATCAGGAGCACCAGGGCAGCTTTATCCGCACTCAGAATGTCCTGGAATTCACAGCTCTTCCTACATGACGAGGGCAGGCCAGGCAGAGTGGATTGTAAATGTACAGAAAAGCCACTTTTTCTTTTTCTTAATTTTTTTTTCCTGCAGCGTTTCACTCCCTCGAGTCAAAGCCTTGTTTCCTAAGGAGAAAAAGCACCTGAAATAAATGTCTTCAGCTTGGCAAGGATTGTTTTATTTAATTGCTGTTTATCTCTATGCTGGAGATGTTCATCTGTGGCAGGCACATTCTTCTCTCTCTAGGATTTTTTTCATAGAGGAGCACAGAGGGAAGAAAGAGAAAACAGTTTATGATCCTTGTTTTTCCCATGTGGAATGTGTTTGGAGAATTGTTTACCGGGGTGAGTGCTTGGTTGGATTCTGGTGAGGATTGTTTGAGCCTGATGGCCAATCCAACCCAATCCAATCCAACCCAATCCAATCCAATCCAATCCAATCCAATCCAATCCAATCCAATCCGATCCAATCCAATCCAACCCAATCCAATCCAATCCAATCCAATCCAATCCAATCCAATCCAATCCAACCCACCTGGGGCTGGACTCTCAGAGAGCGTCATGAGTTGTGAGTTAGATATGGTAGTTAAAAAAAGTACGTTTGTAGTTTTAGTATCTCCTTTAAATAGTGTATTATTGTATTATAATATAGTTATAATAAAGAAATCATTCAGCCTTCTGAACTGGAGTCACACATCGTCATTTCTTCCCACCGGGTCCGCCTGCATTTACAATATTCATCCGCCCATTCCAGCTTCCAGAAGCCCACGGAAATCACGGGATAAGTGGGAAATTGAGCGTTTTTATTCCGACATGGACGAACAGTTGTGATTTAAAGATGATTTGGAGCTCCCTGTGCTCCGGGTCAGGTTTGTGGCCAACAGATGGGGCCATTTCCACACCCTCAGAGCAGCTTCTCCCAGCGCCCACAGCGAGGTGGCTCCGGAGTCCCCGGGATGAAGTTTCCATGGGATGTGCTGAGGAAAAGCTGTCGGGAGGAAGGTCAGTGGAAAAGGTCATGGAAAAGACCAGCAGGCAAGTCTACAACAAATCCTGTCCCTCTACTTCTTTCCCCTGATAAAACCCACCAGTTCTGCCAATAAAACCTGGAAAAACTTCCCGAGGGTGGTTCCTCAGAGGAGCAGCAGGGTTTTCCCAGCACAGATTTTCCCAACCTTTTCCACACTCACCAGGACCATCATCTCTGTTACTGAACTTTCCACTTGTAGGGATGTAGGATTTCTCTCTGGCTTGGGAAAATCCAGTTATTCATAATTTAGTGAGCCATGGCACTTAAGGGGGTCAGATACATACCAGGGAATCACAGCATGCCCAGACTGGGGATCAGGGACCAGGAAAGAATCCATCAAAAAGGCAGAAAAACCGATTTTTTCCCACTCCACATCTGGAAAAGCAGAGAAACACTTGCTGCAGGAGCAAATAATAGCCCCTCTTTTATTCAAGTTTCAACACTTTCAATCCCTTGTGCATTAAGACCTCAACCTGTAAAAAGCAAAATAAAGGCATTCAACTTTTTATAGCAGGAATCTTCCTGTTGATTAATAATATAAATAATAATAAATATAAATAAAATAGAATAAAATATTTTTAAAATTAATAAAATAATAAATATATAATAATATTATTATTCAGCTGCCAAGTGGAAGAGAGCAGTGCTGGGCCTTGGTTTGGCCTGCCAGGTTCCATCCTGTGTGTGGGTTTAATTGCCTGAACCACTGAGTTCTTTCTCATGACCTGTGGCAAGGAAAGAAAGCCTCCAAACCAAAGAGGAAAAACCCCAAACATCAAAGGAAAGCCCAGCAAGGTGCAGTTTTAGCCCAGGAGAAGGCTGAGTCACCCAGGCATTATCCAGCAGCACAGGTAGGTGCTAGTCCTGGAGTTTTACAAGGCTCCTGCCAATCACACTTGGATTCATGGAATATCCTGAGCCCGGAGGGATCCATGAGGAACAACAGATCCAAATCCTGGCCCTGCCCAGGACAACCCCAAAATCACACTGTGGTTTAATAAGGGATCACAAAGGAGAAAATGCCCCAACTTTGCACCTGAGGGAAGGCTGTGTTACCCCAGTCCCCAAGGCCAACTGGCTCACCCAAAAAGCTCTTCCCAAAAGCCTCTCCCAAGGCCAACTGGTTCACCCAAAAAACCTCTTCCCCACATCCTTCACCTTCTCCCAAAGCCAACTGGCTCACCCAAAAACCTCTTGCCAAATTTTAGCCTCCTCCTATTGCTCCAGGCCAAGACTAGAAGCACTGACTTCCAGCACCAAGGCCACCATCAGCACCTAAACCTTTACTCACCATAAAAGCTGCTACTGGAGATTTATCCCAGCGTTTTCCAGCTTGGCCTGCCAGTCCCAGGCTTTGCTGCAACTTGCAGGAGCCTTTAAACCTTCAGTGTGGCTTTGCTTCAAGACAGGACCTGAAGGGAGGATGGACGAGGTCCAGCCTGTGCTGGAAGTGCCAACAAGCCTTGGCCGCCTCGCACATACTTTGGAGGATTTAAAGTGAGTGGTTAAATTGGGTGGGAATTGCTTTTATCTGCCCAGCAGCCCAGGCCAGCAGGAACACGCTCTTGGAAGCCTTTTTGGCTTTTGAACATGCCCCAGCGGAGGAACCCAGGGCGCACAGGATCCTCCCTGCAGGAAACACCAGCGCTGCAGCCTTTCCTCCCCATGGGACCACACAGAGCTGGGGACACCCAGGGTGGCCCCTCCTGCCACCCCCGTGGTGTTTGGAGACCCTGCCTAGGCCGGGCCTAACCAGGATGGGCTGGGGCTGAAATCAGCGTTAATGGCAGAGAGATGGAACTGTGGAATATCCTGGGAAGGAACTCACAGGGATCATTGAGCCAGCTCCTGGTCTCTCTGTTGGGATGACCCCAAGAGTGTAAAAGTCCTCATTTCCCAGCCCGTGCAGCCAAAGAAGGAGTCTGAAATGCATAGGATCAGCTTCTCAAGGTTGTTTATTTTCCCTTATTTATAACATTCTTTCTCTAACCTGCCAAGCTCTGGCTAACAAGGAGGCCATGGCATTCTGCCCCCAGTTTTGGGCAGGGTTTGCATTTTATACTCAAAACTACGTGTACTATGTTTACAATATTGTGCCAATATCTATCATTTATGTTGGACAGTGTGTCTCTAGCTTAAACCAATAGAAAAGTGTCACCATCACACCAAGACATGGAGGACAAGAAGAAGGAGAAGAAGGTCAGAACACTAACAAATCCCTCCATTTGACCACCTGAACTACATGTTAAAAACCCCAAAATTCTACTTTTTCACCCTGTGTTAATCCAACTACCACACTACTCAAGTCCTTGTGGCTTGTAATTCCTCATACAAAGCTGGCAGCTTTATCCACGGGCTAAAATCGAAGCCACAGATGTTTTTAACTTCATGCCAAGGTCTCTCAGCCCCCTGCCAGGGTCTGGAGACAGCCAGGGCAGCCAGAGGGATGTGCTGGGTTCTGACACTGGTCCTGCACAACAATCCCACCCTGGGCATCCCTGGGAGTGTTGCACAAACTCTCCTGGAGCTCTGGCAGCCTCAAGGCTGTGCCCATTCCCTGGGGAGCCTGGGCAGTGCTCAGCATCTTCTGGGGGAAGAACCTTTCCCTGATTTCCACCCTAAATCTCCCCTGGCACAACTCCAGCCCTTCCCTGGGTCCTGTCACTGTCACGGGACCTCTCCCTGCTCTCCCCCTCCTCTCAGGGGGAAGCTGTAGCTGAACGATTCGGGTCGCTGGGGATCTCAGGAGGGGTCTGGTTGTGAGAGGATGGATGTGAGACACACGTTTGGCCTGGAGGTGGATGCAGAAAGGATGTGGGAATGGGGGAAAGAGGAGACCTGGGCTGATAAGGACTTTAAGAAGGGGATTAAGAGCTGCAAGGTTATGGTGATGATTTTTGTGTTTTCCACCCTCACTGCTGTTTGCCTGGCTCAGGCTCACACCAACAACAAGTGCTGTGCTGAAGAAGCAGAAAATCTCTCAGCAGATCACCCAAAGCAGACCCCAGCACATGCTCTGGGTGTCCCATGCTTTGGCCATGTCTCACCCACACCAGTCACAAGACTGAGAGGCGATCCTGCAGCAGTTGAGTGGTCCAGGGGCCTCTCTGCAGTCCCCTTGTGCCCTTTCCAGCACTTCCATCCTGCTGAACCCAGCACTTCCCATGTGTGAGGCATCTCAGCGTGACAAAGCTGTGCATCATGCACCCACAGAACCCCCTGAAAACGTCCTGTGCTCCCCAGAGCCTGGGACCCCACTGCACTTGGGTGAGGAACCACCCCAGGAGGGCTGGGGCTGCTCGTAAATCAGGGCATGGTGGCAGGGGATGCTTCAGTGCTCAGCCCCTGACCTGTGGCCTGCTCTGTGTGAGTGCTGACAATGATTTACAGGCCAGGAGAGCTTGGCATGCCCACACACGCTCCCAGGGGCCAAAATGCCCTTGCGAATTGCAGCTGCACCACGCACTCCATCCCCTGGGAATCGGGCAGGGCATAGGTTTTGCTTCTCAGTCCAGTGCCAGCCTGTGAGAGAAGAGCAGATTTCTTCCCTCACGCTCCTCAGGAAGGCTTAGGAACTAAAATGAGAGAGAGGAGGGAAGGGTGATGCCTCAGGGTTTAGCTTTTGTATTTTCAAGTTCTGTGCTGCTTCAGTGTGTAGATCTGAGCTTCACATTAGGGCATGGTGAGCTCTCTGCACAGAGCAGGGACACAAAACAATTCCTGCTCCAGCTGGGCACCAAGGACAAATGATCCAAATCTCAGCCCAGGAGCACAAACAGCGTGGGCTGGAGAGAGAAAAACAAGCAGGATGGGACTGCCTGGGCTAAAGCTGGAATTGGACAATGAACTCCAAGGTGCCAATGGAGCAGAACTGATCCCAGGGAGAGCCCCCGGGAGCGCTCGTGCATTTTGGGGCCATTTTGGTTCATTTGGGTGCGGCCCTGGCTGGGCTCTGGTGCTGCCCAAGGTGGATCCATGGAGGAGATCCTTTGAATAAATCCCTGCTTTATTCTTTACCTCTGTCCAGTCTCTGGGCAGCCTTCAGAAGGCATCAAGGGCAGGTGGGTGATGGGGACTTGGCTGCAGGAGGAACCTGCAGTGAACCTTGCCCATCAATCAGGGCATCAAACCTGCATCAATTTGAGAATACCTCACTGCATTCAGTGTGCCAGGCTGGTCATAACACTGCCTGTGCTTGCCCAAAAACCCAAGGTCTGAGCCAGGATCCTGTGGCACTAAATAAACCAAGCTGGGGCATGGACAAAGCCTGTCCAGGCCCCTTCTATGGTGTCACCACTCCAAAATGGCTCCTGGGAAATTGCATTTTACCTAAAAATACTCTGGAAAATAAGAGACCCTGTCCAAAAAAGGATGTGTTGATACACATCTACATACAAACATACTCCATGCCTTGCTTCAGGTGTGCACAAGGTTCAGGCAGCCATAAAAAGCTCGGAAAAATATTCCAAAGCCAACCACCCAGCCTGGGACTCCTGCCCATGGCCCAGTGATGTGATGTGAATATTTTGGAGGGACATAAAGAAACCTGAGTGCCCAGCAGCTCCAATGCACACAGCAGAACATTTTCCTGCTGTTGGCCTCAGAAACGGATTCAAAAAAGCCAGAAGATGAAGGACAGTAAAAGTAACATGGAGATAAACTGGAAATTAGTGATCAGGTGTCTCCTAAAACTCCCTGGCAGCTGGGGAAGGAAAGATGAAAATACAGAACCACACTTGGTCTAGTTTGTGGCTCCTTCCAAGGTCAAATTCTCATTCCATGTCCAAGCTGAGGGCATCAGGAAAAGATGTGGAAGTTACCCAGCCACCTACGGGCCTCTGGGGGCCAGAAACCTCCCAGAACATTTGCTGAATCCAGCAAATCCAGGGAGGGCTTCCTTACATTTGAGTCACTCCATGTTGTTGCTGTCAAGGCAGGCCAGGAATGAGAAGACTTGACTCAGAAGGCGCTGAGAGTGAAACTGATTTGTTCAAAATACCCCGCTCTTTTATACAGAGCTTCGTGAGGACCAACTCCACTGGTTCTGAAGTGAAAACAACCCACACCATTGGTGCACAGTGCTTGATGCACAGTGATAGAACTTAACTATAAACAATGTGAACAGCAAGAGAGATAAAGAATTATTTCTATTCTTCTCCAGCTCTTTCCCCGGCTTTTTGCCTGGCTAGAAACTCTCATTTTCTTTCTTTGACTGAATCTGAGACCCACACCATGTGGCTTGAGAAGGTCCAGACATGAGCAGGAGAAAAGCAGTCCAAGATCATTCCAGGGATTGCCCACGTTTGGTGATGGGATCAGATCCTCACAGATCGTAGGGAAACTTTGGATTCCCTCTCACATGGAGCCCCCAAATCTCAAATCAGCCACCTCATTGTAGGTGTTTAATGTTGTCTGAGACACTGCGGGGCATCTAGGGCATCCACATGAGCCTGACCTGCAGGGCATCCAACCTTTTGGATGTCTGCATCCAGGTGGGGCAGCCCATGGGGGACTTTAGATGGCAGGAAGTCCTTGTGGTCAAACCCCATCATCCCTTGAGGTGCAGACCCCAAGATTTGGATGTTTCCATATCCCAATTCCACTTCTTCAAGGTCTGCAGGTTAATCCAAAGGCTTCCTGTGGCCAGCAGAGTTTTAAGGACAGTGGTGAAGGAGAAAGCAGCCAAAATTTCCCAGTGAATTTCTGGTCACTGGGACCTGGGGGTGCCTTCCCACCCTCTGCATCCTTTTCTTGGGCATCAACTCTGGCACCAAGAGTCTCCTAAATAGTCACAAGTTGCCCTGGGCTGCTGCCAAATTTTCCTGTGGCCATAGACCCGAGAGCCCCAGAGCTCAGGTTTTATTGGGAAGTGATAAAATAAAACCATTTTTGCTGCAGGAACATTCAGACGGGGAATCCCCGAGGATCAATGTCAAGAGTTTTACCCAAGCTGTTTTTGCAGGGATCACATGGTCAAGAGCAATGGCTTTGTAAAGGACTGGAAATTTAAACCCTAAAGTTTTTATTTAGCTGAAAATTAGTCTGGCAAATAGTTTAGACCCGCTGGCTGGGGACAAACCTTCTGGTGGCTTTTATTTATTTTAAAATAAATAAATTTTATTTATTGGTTTGCAATGATCTGTGTTGGGCATTTTTTTGGGGGATCATCAGTCTCTCTCTTCCCTGGCACAGGGAGCGTGTTTCAGTTTCTTTTTTAGGACAGTGCAAAAGGAGACCAAAAAAAAAAAAATCTTCAAAACAGTGAGATGGGGAAACTGGAGACTGTCTACAGGAAGCAGCAGAGTGATCTGCAGGGAGAAATGATATAGAAATGACTGATGGATGGCAGAAAAACTGATTTTCTGTAGCTTGTAGATGCCATCTGCAGAAAATGAGTTGGGCTTTGAATTGAAACTGAATTTCACAGGCCATTGGGAAAAGGAAAAGTGGCCTCAAAAAGATATAGCTGGTCAGACTGGAGAAAGTTCTTGTGATTTTCATCTGCTGCCCCATCCCTGGAAGTGTGCAAGGCCAGGTTGGAGCAGCCTGGGACAATGGAAGGTGTCCCTGCCCATGGCAGGGAGTTGGAACTGGATGATCTACAGGACTTCTTCCAACCCAGACCATCCTGGGATTTTGTACCAGGCAGTGCCAGTGCCTTTGAGATTCTCCTCAGACAGGTTTTTCTAGATTCCCAGTTAAAAAAAAAAAAATTAGATTGGTAGCAAAGGCTTGAAAACAAAGCAATCAGAGCACAGCTGTCATCTAGAGGGATGGGATCCCAAAGGCTGCAGGATTTGCTGGAATTGGATGGAGAGGAGTGGGCTAAAACACAGGGGACAAACAGGCAGGGCTGAACTGTGTTTATTTTAAATAGGTTTTTATGTGTGTTACTTTGCATTTCTGTCTTGAGGGAAGAGGAGATATTTTGTCTTTGCCCCTTTGAGTAAAACACTCCTTGTTATTTTACCATTTGCCTTGGAGAATTTCAGCTCCTGAGTGAATTTTCTGGGTGTCCCGCAGTTCCTGGGGTTGGAAGCCAAGCTGGTGATTTCCAAGTGACCCCTCCACCCCTGAGCCCTGTCCCTGCTGCTGCCAGCCAGGCCTGCAGACAGGTCACACTAATGTTTAACTGCAGCCTGTGTCACTGCATTCAGAGCCTGTTTTCCCTCCCCTCTGGACAAGTTTATTCCCAGTGGATACAGCGGCCCCATCACCTCTCGGTGTCCCCGACACCGAACAGGGCTGGCTGTCCCTCCACTGCCCTTCACAGGGCACCTCTGAGAGCTCCTTTCATCTCAGCTCTTCAGCTCTGACCCTCTCCAGGGGGGCCACATCCTTCCCTGGAGCAGCAGAAAGGACTTTTGTTAGGAAGACCAGGTGGATTCCTGTGCTGGGATGAGGATGGGGCCCTGAGACAGGTCAGATTCAGGACTATGGGGTGAGAGGGCTCTGGCTTATTGTCCCTGAGCACAGGAAAAGCCAAAATCTCAAAGATTTGCTTTGTCATCTTTCATTTGCAAGGCTGGATATTTGGTCAGGGCAATGAGATTACCTTTGTGATTGATGCTTATGATATGATGATGATGATTTTATGTTTCATTAATATCTCTAGTTGTATTTATTAGGATGACTGTAACAATTGTGTATTTTATTTATTTTATTCTCATTATTGGTGTGATTATGATTGATGATTACTGATTATGATGATACCAGATTATTACCACCATCTGCAGCACCTGTGCTGTGGGTTCTGTCCCATAAGCTCCTCCAGGAGCACAGAGACCTCTGGCACAAAGGCACACGGAGGAGTTCCAGCCAAAAAGATCCCTGCCAGCTCAGCCTGGCTGTGTTTACTTCACTCTAAATTTCCTTGAGGAAAAACCTGTCCCATTCCCCCTGATTTAAAAACCCTCAGCACATTTTCCCCCTGGAGACAGGGACTAATTCCTGCTGCTGATCCTCTCCTCCAGTCTGGTGGCCCCGACCTCTCCCCATCACCCTGTGGGACATCGCTGCTTAACAACAACAAAATCATCTTCCCGACAGGAAAATCCAGCAGGGCTGTGGAGCTGCTGCAGCTCTCCAGGTGGGAAGGGAACCTGCACTTCAAAGCTTTCCTCATCCCTGCCCTGGAAGGCTGCAGGTACTTCCCAGGTGTCCTCCGGGGAGGAACAAACACTCCAAGTGTTTGCAGACCATTCTCCTCTTGCCTCTTTCCTCCTGGGATGATGACAAAAAGCCAAGAGAGTTGTTCCTGGAGTGGACCTGAAGTGTGTTGACCTTGCTGAGTCCCACGGGTCTCAGGGCTGCGGAGGGAAGTCCTGTGTCTGGTCTGCCAGCCCTGAGAGCCTCAGATGTCTCTTTTTTTTCCCCTCCTGGCTGTTGTTTCCCGGTGTTGGGGGGCTGGGCTGTGTGTTTTAGGAGACAGGAAAATGGTGATATTCTGCTCAGGGTGATGGGAATGGATCAAGGGAGTTATTAAGTGTTGGAACCCTGAATACTGAGAATTTTGGGCTTTCTGTGCTGCCAGGCACTGACCCCCAGGAGAACACTGCATTGACCTGAGGCTGTGGAGAAGCTTCCAAAATGGAATGGCAGAACTGGGATTGTGGGTGTGGAGTTTGAATAGAAGTGTGTGATATCACAGGGTGGGAAATTCAGAATTTAAGGGTTTAAAATATAGTAATATATATAGAGCCAAGATAAAGGTTTTAGAGAAGTAACCAGTCCTTCTTCACCACCTTCTCCTTCAAGGCTTTCAGTAGTATTTTGTAATTAGACAAAAAAAAAACCCTCATTATGAGACACAAGGGATTAGTTATTAAGTCAAAAATAAAAAGGACATAAATAATAAATAAATAATAATAAATAAATAAAGGACGTGTTTCCAGTGTATTGGGGGTGGTGTTTCCTCCTACCAATTCCCTGTGGGAAGGGACCGGCTCAAGGGAGCGGAGTTGGGTGCTTAATTTTGATTATGTGTGGAACCAAACTCCTGTCAAATGAGGGTGCATCACAGAATCATGGAATATCCTGAGCTGGAAGAGACCCACAGGGATCATCCAGTCCCACTTCTGGCCCTGCCCAGACACCCCAACAATCCCACCCTGGGCATCCCTGAGAGCACTGTCCAAACCCTCCAGGAGCTGTGGCAGCCTCGGGGCTGTGCCCATTCCCTGGGGAGCCTGGGCAGTGCCAGCACCCTCTGGGGGAAGAACTTTTCCCTCATATCCAACCTGACCCTCCCTGGCACAGCTTCATGCCATTCCCTGGGTCCTGTCACTGTCACAGAGAGAAAAACTCAGTGCCTGCCCCTCCACTTGGGGTGAAAATGCACATTTGCCACTGTCACACGGAGATGCGATCAGTGAAGTTTGATATTTGCTAAATACACTAAGGGAGAAAATTAGATCCTTCCTGGACACTGACAAACTCTGATTTCTTGTGTGGAGGAGTCCAGGGGATCAAGTAGATGTCCCCAGGGCCACAGCAGATGTGGTGCTTGGGGACATGGTTCAGGGGATTTGGCAGTGCTGGATGAATGCTTGGAGTTGATTCCCATAATTTCCAGAATGAGCAGGTGGGAAGAGACCTTCAGGATCATCGAGTCCAACCCACCCCAACACCTCAACTCACCCCTGGCACCCAGTGCCACATCCAGGCTTTGTTAAACACACCCAGGCATGGGGACTCCACCACCTCCCCGGGCAGCCATTCCAGAACTTTATCACCTTTCTGTAAAAAGCTTTTTCCTGATATCCAACCTCTATTTCTCCTGGTGCAGCTTGAGACTGTGTCCTCATTTATCTGTTGGAAAATCATCTGGGGTGGAAATAATAATTTCATGTCGAGACAGGAGATCCTCCATGTGCCCTTATGCCAGAGGAATCTGTGTTCCTGGAGGAGCTTTTTGGGCAGTGCCCACAGCACAGGTGCTGCAGATGGTGATAATAATCTGGTATCATCATCAATCATAATCACACCAATAATGAGAATAATATATAATAAAATAACTGTAATTGTCATGCTAATAACAACAACTATAGATAGTAATAAAACATAAAATCATCATCATCATCATCATCGCCATCATATCATCATAGTCATCATATCATAATCATCAATCATCAAGGCAATCTCACTGCCTTTACCAAATATCCAGCCTTAAAAGTGAAAGGTAGAAATAACAATTTCATAATTTCATTTTGTGGGTGTGTGTTTCTGCTCTACACATATTTTTGCTTGTGCACGCAATGTGTGTGTCTACAGCCACATATGGATTTATACATGTTTTTCCTCATTTTGCAACCACCAGAGCCTCCCAGTGTGGCATTTTTCCTCTCCCTCCTGGTCCAGTGTGAAACCCTTGCCCTGCTCTGCCTGGGAAGCCAGCCTGTCACATGAACAGGGGCATTATCTGCCTGCCTTTCCTCGCTGAACAATGTGAGTAGATGATTAACCATAAAAGCAACACACTTTGCTGAGCCATTAACCAGAGAGGAAAGCCTGTGCTTGGCTGAACAATGGGTTCCATACAGAAACCAGCCCGGCCTGTCCATCCTGGAAGTGCCTCTCTGACAGAGCCAGGCGGATTTTGCCTTGGAATGGCTCGGTTTGGGCTCTCCCCACCTCCCCATCTGCCCTGTGCTCACCCACAAAGCTGATCTTGCCCAAATCCAGGCTTTGGATAAAATCTTGGGAGGCTTAGGAACTGCTGCTCATTTTCCAGCCTCTCTTTTGCACTCTGCAGGAATGATGTGTGGGAACTGAGGAGTTCCTAATGATGTCTTCAGAGGCTGACCTAGAACAGAGCTAAAGAATAAAGCAGGGATTTATTAAAGGATCTCCTCCATGGATCCACCTTGGGCAGCACCAGAGCCCAGCCAGGGCTGCACCCAAGATGAACCAAAATGGTCCCAAAATGCACGAGCGCTCCCGGGGGCTCTCCCTGGGATCAGTTCTGCTCCTTTGGCACCTTGGAGTTCATTGTCCCATTCCAGCTTTAGCCCAGGCAGTCCCATCCTGCTTGTTTTTCTCTCTCCAGCCCACGGTGTTTGTGCTCCTGGGCTGAGATTTGGATCATTTGTCCTTGGTGCCCAGCTGGAGAAGGAATTGTTTTGTCTCCCTGCTCTGTGCAGAGAGCTCAGCATCCCCTGATATGAAGCCCAGACCCACACACTAAAGCAGCACAGAATCTGAAAATATAAAAGCTAAATCTTAAGGCATCACCAAGTCAGCCAGATTTACTCATCTGGAGGCATTGGCCAAATACATGAGGCAGAATTAATCATTTCTCTCTAGCTAATAATAAATAATATTATTATTATTATAAATAATAAATCTTTTTTGGGAATTACGGTGCTCCATCCCATCCTGGCTGTGTCTGTCAGATTCATCCTCAATTAAACCATCACAGAATCACTGAAGGGCTTGGGTTGGAAGGGACCTTAAACACCACCCAGTTCCATAACTCCTGTGTTTTAAAATCCACCCAGTTCTATCTGGATGTGTGTTTTAGAGTCCCTCTTTTTGTGTTTTAAAGACCATCTGATGTGTTTTAATGACCATCTAATTCCATCACTCCTGTGTTTTAAAGGCCATCCACTTCCATAATTTATTTTGGGTCTATTCCTACTCAGTTGTCCCATAGTTATCCCCTGACATTCTCCTTGGTGGGTGCCACTGGGAAATCAGGGAAAATAATTTCCCAACTCTCTGATTTCAAAAGAGAAGGAAATCTGGTGATGTGATAAAACAAAGGAGGGACCTCTTCTGTCCGGATGTCATCAAAATCAGGATTTGACACAAAAACTGGACACTGTGGTGGGAAGATTCCCACTTTCCTTAGTACAGTGATTATGAAAACAGAACACAAAAGATTTATTTTGGGGCTGGGAATAAGAGTGGAAAACGGGTGAAAATCCTTCTTTGTGGCACTTGGAGATCCAGTTTTGGGGCGATTATGTTGGTGTTGGGTTCATGGTTGGAATGGATATCTTGAAGGTCTCTTCCAGCCTTGATGACTCTTTGATTTCCCAAATTGAAACTTTGAAAAAACATTTATTTGAAACAAATAAGGATGAACTTTCCTACGTATCAAGCTTCATTTCTGCTTCCCCACACAAATTCCTTGAAAAATTCCTTGGCAGATTAACAAAATATCTGTTAGAAGTCAGATTTTGGGCCAAATCTGGAGTGACCCAGTGTCTCTAGGATGAGTCTCCTGCCCTGGAGTCTACACATCCATCCCAGCTTTGCACTGGGAATGGGCCCTGCTTCCCAATATCCACACCTGCCACATGGTGATGGCACATCCCAAACACCCACCAGACAACACAGCCTTGGACTCTGAGCTCATCCAGCCCTGTGGGTACAGAAATTGGGATCCTCCAACATTCCAAAGCTTCGGGCTGTCTCCCAATATGGATTTGGTTAAAGATTTGGACAGAAGAAAATGGAAGACAGCAAAACCAGAAGGCCCCAGCGATATTCAGATTTTCTCCAGCTGGGAGTTACCTGTTGAGAGCTGGAATTTTCATTCTGCTGCTTAGCTGGAAACAATCCTGGGAAAGGATTTCAGGGATGCAGCAGGCTGGGATGAGGTTTGAGAGAACTTCAGCAGCAACAGGAACTTGAAATAAAATGATTAAAATAAATTATTATTATTGACCTTAAAAATGATTAAAATAAAATGATTATTTCTGTATTTTGCCTGTGCAGGGAGGCAAAAACACAGGCAGCAGACAGGTAGAGTAGCAAGAAAAATACTCTATACTCAGAAATTCCAGAATTACAGAACAGTTTGGGTTGAAAGGGACCTTAAGGATCATCCAAATCTACCCAGGGACACTTCCACTATCCCAGGTTACTCCAAGCCCCAGTGTCCAACCTGGCCTTGGGCACTTCCAGGGATCCAGGGGCAGCCACAGTTGCTCTGGGAAGCTGAGCCAGGGAGGAATTTCTTCCCAATATCCCATCCAAACCTTCTCTCTGTCAGTTTGGATCCATTCCCCCTTGTCTTGTCACTCCAGGCCCTTGTTAAAAGGACTTTTGAACTTGAGTTTTCATTCAAAAGGCTCATTTTTCTCACAGGAGCAGGGATCACTCACAGGAACCTTCTTCTAACTTGGCCAAAACCTGGCAGTGCTCACAAGGCAAGCCAGGTGACAACACCCAGCTCCCAGACACGCTGGGTGGGGACCAGAGAGATGCCAACCTTCAAGACAATGACATTTCAGTTCCAGCAGGAAATCATAAGCCCAGTTTCAAAGAAAGCAAAACACTGTGAAATAAAACACTTTTATTAGCGCGGAACGTCCAAAAAAAGTGAAATAACATCACCAGCATCACCCGTCATCGAAAAATAAAAGCAAAGAGAGAGAGTTTTCAGCAGGGCTGGAAAATCCCCGACACAATTTCAATGGGTGGGCTTGATGTTGGTGCTACAAAAATATTTCTGCTCAGTTTGTTTCTGGCTGTTCTGCAGCTGAAGGGCTGCCAGATCTCTTGGCTGGATCGCTTTTCCTTCAGCTTTCTGTACAACGGGATTGCTCATCCCAAAAAGGCTTGGAGGGATGGTGGACTCGGGGAATTAATTCCCTGGTAAATGTCCTAGAAATATCCCAACGTTTTGAGCCACAGCAACTGTCAACAACTTCAGAGAAATTCCATAAAAAACGCCAAGAAATGTAATTTTCCCCCAGAATTTCAGGCTGGGAATAGCAGGACTGAGGAGCAGCAGTTTTCCCATTTTTGTTGAAATAAGTGTGGCTGCTCAGAGGATGGAGAAGCACGGGAAGACACGTCCCTGGAGACACTCCTGCCACCCAAGAGCTGCTGGGGAGTGGCTTTGGACAACGTGGCTCTCCCAGAACCCAAAACCAAGCTGAGTTCAGGAGGAACTTCAGGTAGTTTGGAAATATCAAAGGAGCTTGGTATTTTTTTTTTTTTAATTTTTTTCCCAAGGCTTTCCAGCAAAAAGTGAAACTGGAGAACAGCAAATGTCCTTTTAGCTCAGCCCAGGACATCCATGGAGCTCAGTTTTCTTCCCTTCTGAGGGCATTTCACTCCACCCTTTTCCAGCCTTTCCTTTGCAGATTGGGATTTTTTTTAAGCCAGCGTGTAATTTGCAGACAAAAAGGTCATATTTTGAAATATGAAAGGAAATCTCTTGATGTTTTGGATCTGCCTTGGGAATACATTAATTTTTTCCCCCACAGAAATTTTCTCCCACCTTTTGTGCCACCCACACAATTTCAAGGTGGATTTTTTTGGTTATCTTCTCTTCCCTGACAATCTCCATTTCCATAAAATTCACTATTAAAACAAAAAACAAAAAAACAAAAAACAAAACCAAAACAAAACAAAAACCCAACAAACAAACCAACGAAACCAAATGAACAAACAAAAAAAAAAAAAAAAAGGAAAAGGGAGAAAGAAAGAAAGCACTGCCCACACCTGCTCCTCATCCACTATTTTTGTGATTTTTTGTTCTTTACTGTGTTAAAAACTGATTAAACATCCCATGTTTTTTTCCCAGTGGATCCAGTGGAGAGAGGATTTTTTAATTGGAATTATTTTATCAGAGCAGTGATCAATTAGAGGGATTTCAAAAAAAAAAACCATGGTGGAATGCAGCACCCACAGACAGAGATGGTTGGAAACTGGTACAAAACTTTAACCAGAAATTAATTTGTCAAGATTTAAAGAGGTTTCTGTTACCTCTCTCCAAAGTGACAGCAGTGACCACAGCCAGGGACAGCTGAACTCCAGAAAAACAGCTCCTACTCCCCACTTTCTACTCCTTTTTCTCTTTTTTTAACTTTTTCTCCTTTTTTCTCCCAATTTTCCTCATTTTTCCCTTTTTTCCTTTCCCTTTCCCCCCACATTATCTCACCTCTGATCTCCCCTCTCAGGGACCGTGTGTTAAATAGTTTAATGAATGTTCAAGGTCAAAAAGCCTTGACTGGGGCATCCCCCTGGCCACTGCCAGCAGCCCCTGAGGGACAGAGGTGGGTGACCTTAAGGACAGAGGGACAGGTCACCAGGGCAGCTGCCACCCTGGGGCTGAGGTAAACACGAGGTCCTGGAGGAGCAAAGCTGATGAGATCCCCTGCAGATCCTCACTGGGATATTCACCCTCCCTGCAGCCCTCGAGTCTCCCTCTTCTCCCTTGTAGGAATCCAGAGCATCCCTCTGGCTGCCCTGGCAGGTCTGGGACCCTGGCAGGGGTCAGGAACCCCCCTGGACAGAGCCCCCAGAGACACTGTCTGTGATCTCTGTCCATGGAAAAGAGTTTTCAATCTTACAGGATGAATTACAAGCTCTGAGTGTTTGATATAAGTAATAATTAAGTGTGGCACAGGTGCAAAAGTAGAATTTAAGATTCTAGATGAGGGGTCCAAAGGGGACAAGATGGAGGAAATTGGGTGTATCTTGTCCTTTTTCTCCTTCTTCATGCCCTCCATGTTTCACTGTGGTGTTGGCATTTTTCTGTTGGTTCAGGCTGGGAACACACTGTCCAACGTAGGTGACAGATATTGGCACGTTATTGTAAATCCAGCACAGGGAGTTTCTGGTATTTAATGTTTGTACCATCCCACTGAGGGCAGAGCCCCACACGCTGCCCTGCAGGACAGAGCTGCGGCAGGGCAGCAGAACATGTTAGAGATAAACAGAATAAACAACCTTGAAACCAGCACAGACGAATTATGGCTTCTGCTTTGGTAGCGGGGCTGACAGACAGAGACTTTCCACAATCTCGGGATCATCAATACCTCAGATTCCGACACTCCCCCAATTCCTGCCCCCACAACCTCAATTCCTTTATTTCCCCCTTCCAGCCGCTCCCCCAGAATGTCCCCAGTGAGCCCAGAGGTGTCACAGCTGGGGAATGTCTCAGGGTTTCCATATTAATTCTGTCCTAGAGTAGAATTAATCAGCTCAGAGGAGGTGCTGAGCTCACACAGGGGCTTCTCCCTCACTGTGCACAAATCCAGGTCTGTCTTTTACACCTGATTTTCATAAGGAAATGACAATTTTCCAATTTTCAGCGCAATTCTTCAAATATTGGCTGCTTAATCCATGTGTTTTACAGCACAGAAGGTGGGAAGAGTCCCTGCTTCCTTGGCACTGCTGCTCCAGAACTTAAAAATCCATCCTGCAGCTCTGCCTCACAAAACTCCTTCATTCCCGACCTGTCTGGTTGCCATAAAGACAAAATGGACCTGATTTTGCACTGGGATTAATTGTATTAAAAACCTGTATTAAAAACCATTCTGGTCCAGACTATAAAGTCCATCATTCTCCATGAAATTACCAGCAAAAAGGTGATTTCCATGTGAAGAATTCCTGCCTGGGTTTGCTCAGAGGGGCTGTTCTGATGGTATGGATGTAATGAAGAAAAAGATTTGCAAAAGCAGAGCACAGCTCAGGAAGGATGTGCATGGAAGCAGGAGGCAAAAAAAAAAAAAAAATCAATTTTTAGGTATTTTAAAAAATAATTTGCCAGCTCATGGAAACATCAGTGAAAAGAAATGTGCTTTGTTACCCAAGCAAAAGGATTGGACAATGACAGAAGCAAAAAGAGAGAAAAAGAGGGTCGTGAAAACACTCCAGGAGCTGGAGCCCCTCTGTTCTAGAGCTGGGAGAGCTGGGAATGTTCCCCTGGAGAGGAGAAGCTCCAGGGAGAGCTCAGAGCCCCTGCCAGGGCCTGAAGGGGCTCCAGGAGAGCTGGAGAGGGACTGGGGACAAGGGATGGAGGGACAGGACACAGGGAATGGCTCCCACTGCCAGAGGGCAGGGATGGATGGGAGATTGGGAACTGGGAATTCCTGGCTGGGATGGAATTCCCAGAGCAGCTGTGGCTGCCCCTGGATCCCTGGAAGTGCCCAAGGTGAGGTGGATGGGCCTTGGAGCAACCTGGGACACTGAAAGGTGTCCCTGCTCCTGCCAGGGGTGGGGCTGGATGAGCCTTAAGCTTCTTTCCAACCTTTTTACGTTTCCATGATTCTCTGAAGGTCTGTGCAGGCACGTCAAAGTCACTCCATGCAAAAAAAGAAGAAGAATTGCTGCTTCCTTCTGTTTAGCTCGGAAGCAATAGCTTCCTAAATTAGAGGGAAAGAGGGAAAAAATTAAAAAAAAAAAATCACCTCTTTCTCTTCTTGCATGAGATACTTTCAGAGTGTTTTATTGAGTGTCCTGAAATCAGTTGAAGGAGGGGATCCCTGAGGGGAGGGAGGTTTAGGGAAACCTCCACCTTGTTGAGATTTCAGGGACTCTGCTGCATTTTGACCACCTTGCTGATTCTGTTCCCGTAAGATTGGCACTTTAGGGGTAAATTTCCAGATGGGAAATGGAACATGTGCAGCCAAATCAGCACAGCTTTGAGTCCATGGAAGCCAGAGGGATCCCAGATGGATCTCAGAGGGCAAAGCTGGTGGCTCCACACCTTCTGCAGCAGGGGACATGCTCAGTCTTACAGCACCCCCACATATTCCTCCATCCAGCTCTGCTCTGCGTGGCAAGAGTGGGAAAACTGCTGCAATTTATTGTAAATGCAGGTGAACCCAATGGGAAGAGATGATGATGCCTGATTCAATTATTTCTTTATTATAACTATGCTAAAATACATTAATATGCTATATAAAAGGAGGATACTAAAACTACATACTACTTTCTCTAACTCTAACACAACTCGTGACCCTCTCTGAGAGCCCAGCCCCAGGTGGGTTGGATTGGATTGGACTGGATTGGGTTGGATTGGATTGGATTGGGTTGGATTGGATTGGATTGGATTGGGTTGGATTTGCCATCAGGCTCAAACGATCCTCACCAGAATCCAACCAAGCAATCACCCCAGGGAAACAGTTCTCCAAACACATTCCACATGGGAAAAACAAAGAGCAGAAATAGAAATGGTTTTATCTTTCATTTGTCTCTGTGCATCTCTATGAAAAATCCTGAGAGGGAGAGAAATGTGCCTGCCACATTAATTTGCTTTTTGTTTTCCATAACACTGCAACGGGTCCATTGCCTTTTCTTCAGTTACAAAGGTGGGAAGGGGCAGGAGTGGGGACCAGGGCCATGCCATCCTTATTCCAGTGATTTGCACGATCCAGAGCCCTGGGGGAGCAGGGATGCTCTCAGCCTGGCTCTCAGCATCCCAGCTGAAAGGATCAGAGGTGTTTTGATCGCATTTTTACCTCATAGAATTATTGACCCTGATGCCTTGAGAAGGCTGACTTAGAACAGAGACTGGACAGAGCTAAAGAATAAATTCGGGATTTATTAAAGGATCTCCTCCATGGATCCACCTTGGGCGGCACCAGAGCCCAGCCAGGGCTGCACCCAAGATGAACCAAAATGGCCCCAAAATGCACGAGCGCTCCCGGGGGCTCTCCCTGGGATCAGTTCTGCTCCATTGGCACCTTGGAGTTCATTGTCCCATTCCAGCTTTAGCCCAGGCAGTCCCATCCTGCTTGTTTTTCTCTCTCCAGCCCACGGTGTTTGTGCTCCTGGGCTGAGGTTTGGATCATTTGTCCTTGGTGCCCAGCTGGAGCAGGAATTGTTTTGTCTCCCTGCTCTGTGCAGAGAGCTCAGCATCCCCTGATATGAAGCTCAGACCCACACACTAAAGCAGCACAGAATCTGAAAATATAAAAGCTCAAACCTGAGGCATCAACCCAAGGAAGGGATGGAGGTGTAACAGCACCAGTGGCTCCAGCTCAGAGCTGTCCCTGGGGTGATTCCTGATGGAAAAAAAAGCAGGAATGTGGCTTCCCATCCATGTGTGGTCACTTGAAGGGAGGAAACACCCTGGAAGTCCACATGATGGTGAAAAAAGTGACTGGAAATGCAGGAGTGTTGGATTTAGCCCTTTTCTGACCCAAAGCTGGGGCAACTGAGAGGCTTTTTAAAAACTTTTATTCCATTTTCAGTCTCATGTGAAGGGTGAGACAATACAGATGTTATAATTCAAACCATCACAACCAGAAGCCAACTATTTCCTAATTACAATACATTATAAATGTTTCTTGGCCTATCAGTTTTGGCCACACCATGCTGAAAATTTTCCTAGTTCTGTTTCTCCAGAGTATCTGGTCTTATTTGCAAGGCCATCCTTAGAACCTTGTTTCTGGCTCCATTTCTCTCTCAGCAATGTCTGTCCTATTCCGTGGCATTTCTAAGCCAGCATTTCTCGTCTCAAGGTTTGCACAGGGATGTGTGAGCCTTCTGTCAGGCCTGGAGAATTCTCTACAAACCCATTTCTCCCTCTCTCTTGAACAGAAAAAAACTTCTTTGATGGCTTTGTGTATTGTTAGCTACACAAGGTGCTATCACAAAGATTGTTGCTCTAATAATTAATGTCTCTAAATTAAAGGAGGTGGTGCAGGGCCACCAAAGGGTGGTGCAGGATTGGTCCTGGTGGAATCCTGGATTCAGCCTCCCTCCGGAGGGCAGAGAAATGCCAGGCCCACTTCTAATTCGGGGAACTGAGGAAGGGAAATGCGAGTGGCTGCTCTCGGAGGCGATCCAGTGGGAGGAAACGCGGCCAAAAACTTCTCAGCTCTCTCAGAACTGCCTGGGACACCCGGCCCAGCCCGAGCCTGGAGAGGTCTCCACCTCTCCTGCTGTGCTTGGGTTACTCCAGCCTGGGAGTCGCTGCCAAATTTCTGCTGGGGAATCCATGCAGGACTGGCAGCAGGGATGAGCCAGATGAGCTCAGGGGTATTTTCCTTCCCTCTCAGCCTCCTGTGAGTCAGTTCAGCTGAGCTGGAGTCGCTGCCCTGGAGGGGTTGGGTTTGTGTGGAGACCTCCATGGGCAAAATCCCGAGTTCTCCAAAGGGATGTTGGATGGTGTTGCACTGTGGCAGGCACACTCTTGTCTCCTTCGGGATTTCTGCAGAGAGGAGCACAGAGAGAAGAAAGAGAAAACAATTTCTATTTCTGCTCCTTGTTTTTCCCATGTGGAATGTGCTTGGAGAATTGTTTACCTGGGGTGATTGCTTGGTTGGATTCTGGTGAGGATTGTTTGAGCCTGATGGTCAATCCAACCCACCTGGGGCTGGACCCTCATGAGAGGGTCACGAGTTGTGAGTTAGTTAGATTTGGTAGTTAGAAAAGGTAGGTTTGTAGTTTTAGTATCTCCTTTTAGTAGTATATTAATGTATTACAGTATAGTTATAATAAAGAAATCATTCAGCCTTCTGAACTGGAGTCAGACATCAGCATTTCTTCCCACAGGCTTCACCTGCATTTACAATATTGCACTGCAGAGAAAAACACCTGGAGCGAGGCTTTAGGGAGGGAAGCCCTGGAGAAATGGTGAGCTGGGATTGCTGCAGAAAACACAGGGATGGAGAGAGGGCTCCTCTGGGATGGGGAAGCCTCAGGCAGGCTCCTGCTCCAGAGCTGAGCCATGGAGCAGGAACACTTGAGGTCACCCTCCAGGTCCCCTGGGAAGAGCCTGCTGGGGTGGGCACGGCAGTGCTGGCTGAGGTCCCGGTGCCTGAGCTGCCATGGGATGGTGTCACCCACAGGACAGGGACACAGGGAATGGGATGTCGGGACCCTCTGCAGGATGCCAGGCTTGGATCCTCACAGGTCATTTATTGTACATGCAGGTGAACCCAGTGGGAAGAAATGACGATGTCTGACTCCAGTTCAGAAGGCTGAATGGTTTCTTTATTATAACTATATTATAATACATTAATATACTATTTAAAGGAGATATTAAAACTACAAACCTACTTTTTCTAATTACTTTATCTAACTCACAACTCGTGACCCCCCTCGCCAGAGTCCAGCCCCAGGTGGGTTGGATTGGCCATCAGCTCAAACAATCCTCACCAGAATCTAATCAAGCAATCACCCCAGGTAAACAATTTTCTAAACAAACAGTAGAAATAGAAAATTGTTTTCTCTTTCTTTCCTCTGTGCTCCCCTATGAAAACTCCTAAAAGAGAGAAGAATGTACCTGCCACATTCACTCCCACAACTGCTTTGCTGCAGGAGCACGTTCTGGAAACACAACGGTGGAGTCTGGGTTAGGGGGAGGACACAGGGTTTGTGCTGGTGCCAGACCAGAGGTGACAACAACCCTGGGGCTCCTTGTCCAGCGTTATCCTTGCATCTTTTGGTCCCAAAGAAAACAACAATGACCCTTTGGAATTGCCACTTACACCACCAAACTCCTTGGGGTGCTTGGCTGCTTCCCCCTGGCTCTGCTGTGTCCCTTCCATCCCGGACAGCAAAATTCCCATTTCCAGAGCCCGTGGCACTGCGCCGATGTGGCACTGCCCTCTGCTGTCGGTGGCTGCGGGGACACCGCCCAAGGCCACTGCTCCGAGTGGAAACACCGAGATTTGTGTCACCCGAGCGATTCCTGAAGAACCCGAAAGCCACCGAGCCGCCCCAGGAAGATGCTGCATGCAGAGTCCCCCGGCATGAGAAGCAGCAAACCCTGCAGGAGTCAGTGCCTGCCTGGGCTTCCCTTTTTCCCTGGCTGGAAGCAGAAGTGGGGACTATTTTTGGTGCTGCCTGGCTTTGGAAAGAGTCACACACACGCCCAGGGCATCACCCCAGATGTGGCACCTCGCTGTGGGCAGAGAAAATGAGTAACAGCGAGGGTCTCACTGCCTTTCCATGACCCACAGTGTCGGAATCTGTGGGTATTGGTGATTCCCAGATTGTAAAAGTCTCTGTCTGTCAGCCCCGCTGCCAAAGCAGAAGCCATAATTGGTCTGTGCTGGTTTCAAGGTTGTTTATTCTGTTTATCTCTAACATGTTCTGCTGCCCTGCCGCAGCTCTGTCCTGCAGGGCAGCGTGTGGGGCTCTGCCCTCAGTGGGATGTTACAAACATTAAATACCACAAACTACCTGTGCTGGATTTACAATAACGTGCCAATATCTGTCACCTACGTTGGACAGTGTGTCCCCAGCCTGAACCAACAGAAAAATGCCAACACCACAGTGAAACATGGAGGGCATGAAGAAGGAGGAAAAGGACAAGGCACACCCAATTTCCTCCATCTTGTCCCCTTTGGACCCCTAATCTAGAATCCTAAAATTTTACTTTTGCACCTGTGCCACACTTAATTATTACTCTTATCAAACACTCAAAGCTTGTAATTCATCCTGTAAGATTGAAAACTCCTCTCCATGGACAGAGATCACAGCCAGTGTCTCTGGGGGCTCTGTCCAGGGGGGTTCCTGACCCCTGCCAGGGTCCCAGACCTGCCAGGGCAGCCAGAGGGAAGCCCTGGATTCCCACACCCCAGCTCTGCCTCGGGGCTGCCTGGGGGAACTGGAGTTTCCTTCCACGTGCTGGGATCACCAGCTTCTTGGGGATGTGCATGGAAAATGACTCTTAAGCTGCTTTTTCCACCAGAGAAACGCTCAGGAAAAGCCTCCCAGTGATAACATTGCTTGTCCTGGCCTCCACCTACAAGCCTGCCTTGCCTTTTCCCAAGCTGGGAGAGCTCGGGTGGCAGGATAAGGACACTCAGCAGGACCCTGGCACTGGTCCTATCGCCCAGATTCTCCTCCAGGAAAGGCCTCTAGATGGGGCTTTAATGAAATATTGCTGTGGTGGCCCACGGGGCTTCTGAACCCCAGCACCCACAGGGGCCTGACTCGGTGCCACTTCATGGGAGAAGGAAACGGAGATATTCCCAGATAATGGTGAATCACATGGGTTTGAGGAAGCTGGGATGGATGTGACACCCACTCCAAGCAAGTTTCAGCCCCCACCCCAAGGGGTGCAGATGCAGAGCCACAGTGGGAGCCCCACATCCCATGTGCAGGTGGATGTGGGAAGTTTTGGATGGTGCTTTTCCACAAGGCTGCTTTTGTTTTGGCAAAAATGTGGTCAGGAACTGGGTTGAGATGCTTTAAACATTAGAAAATAAATAAAAAAAAAATCTTTCTCCTTCTCACCCCAAAAATAAGCAGAATCCGCACAGTGCTGGGAAGACTGGAAATGCTCAAGGGTACAGTCAGGGGTGAGAATAAATTCACTGAGCTCCCAGTGTCACTGCAGGAGCTATTCCAGGACAAAAGGTTCATCCCCATGATCTCTCCCCCTGTGTGGATCCTGAACTGGTCTGTCCACAGATTCTGGGGGTCAGAAACACCAGTGACCCCATTCTGAGCACCCGAGGGTCTTGCTGTTCCTCATGCCCCCAAATGTCACCTGCTGGGCACAGCTCCTAAAACCCAGTGGTTTTGGGATGAGAGCCCAGTGCCAAGTGTCCTCCTGCCCCACGGGGACACGGGGTGGCTCAGCAGTGTGACACACACATGCTCAGGAGGGGAACCTTCCTGCTCTCGGGTGCTGGAATTACCTCCCGGATGACGGTGCCAGTGACATCGGCAGACCTGGAAAAACGCTGCCGGCCACAAGGGTGACATGTAGGGCATTAACTGTTTCCCCCCCGGGCTGCTCGGTGTCCCTGCACTGCTCACAGCGGTGTGGGTGTGCACACGAGTGTGCGACGCCTGTGCCTTCCCACATCCAACCTCTGCACGTCTGCCCAGATGTGGCAAACCTCCCCCTTGCCCAGCTGCCCACCCCTGGCACATCCAGCCCTTTCAGCACTGCTCGATTCTTGCACAGCTGCCCAGATGTGCCATGCCTAGCCCTTGCACAACTGCCCTGATCCTTGCACGACCACTGTGGGAATCCAGAGCATCCCTCTGGCTGCCCTGGGACCCTGGCAGGGGTCAGGAACCCCCCTGGACAGAGCCCCCAGAGACATTGGCTGTGATCTCTGCCCATGGAAAAGAGTTTTCAATCTTACAGGATGAATTACAAGCTCTGAGTGTTTGATATCAGTAATAATTAAGTGTGACACGGGTGCAAAAGTAAAATTTTAGGATTCTAGATGAGGGGTTCAGAGGGGACAGGATGGAGGAAATTGGGTGTGCCTTGTCCTTTTTCTCCTTCTTCATGCCCTCCATGTTTCACTGTGGTGTTGGCATTTTTCTGTTGGTTTAGGCTGGGGACACACTGTCCAACGTAGGTGACAGATATTGGCACGTTATTGTAAATCCAGCACAGGTAGTTTGTGGTATTTAATGTTTGTACCATCCCACTGAGGGCAGAGCCCCACACGCTGCCCTGCAGGACAGAGCTGCGGCAGGGCAGCAGAACATGTTAAACAGAAGAAACAACCTTGAAACCAGCACAGACGAATTATGGCTTCTGCTTTGGCAGCGGGGCTGACAGACAGAGACTTTCTACAATCTCGGAACCATCAATACCTCAGATTCCGACAGACCACTGAGCCCTTGCCCAGCCCATCCTTGCCCAGATGCCCAGCCCTGGAACACCCATGCCTTGCACACTTGGCCCTCGTGCTGCTGCCCATCCCTTGCCCATGTGCCAATCCCTCGCACACCCACCCCTGGCACACTCACCCCACTCCCACCTGCCCATCTCCCTCACCTCTTCCCACCCATCCATGTCCCACCACCCTGCAATCACACAATAAAAAACCAATTCAGAAACAGGCACGGGTGCCATTGTTCTGTTTGTTCCTTGAGGCGGATGTGGAGGGAGAAATGGAAACCCCTGAGGAGCAAAAGGACTCATTCCAGCTGGTTTGTTGAGAAGGTGTGGAAATGACCTTGAGCTAGGAGCTAGAACCGGAGGATTCTTCCAAAACTCATCCAGTAAATGCTGAATATTTTTTCCAAGACCTGAATGCATTGTAAAATTACATATTAATGGACCGGTCACATGTACTCCCTGCATGTCCATTAAATGATGCCTCACAGGTGGGAAAATATTGTAAATGTAGGTGAATTTAATGGGAAGCAATGACGATTCAGAAGGATGAATTATTTCTTTTTTGTAATTATGCTAAAATACATTAATATGCTATATAAAAGGAGGATACTAAAACTACATACTACTTTCTCTGACTCTAACACAACTCGTGACCCTCCCTGAGAGTCCAGCCCCAGGTGGGTTGGATTGGATTGGATTGGATTGGATTGGATTGGATTGGATTGGATTGGATTGGGTTGGATTGGATTGGGTTGGGTTGGGTTGGATTGGATTGGATTGGATTGGATTGGATTGGATTGGATTGGATTGGATTGGATTGGATTGGATTGGATTGGATTGCCCATCAGGCTCAAACAATCCTCACCGGAATCCAACCAAGCAATCACCCCAGGGAAACAATTCCCCAAACACATTCCACATGGGAAAAACAAGGAGCAGAAACAGAAATTGTTTTCTCTTTCATTACTCTGTGCGCACCTCTATGAAAAATCTTGAGAGGAAGAGAAATGTGCTTGCCACAGGAAAACACCGATAACTGGTGATGCCTGGTTTTCCCGAGGAAACTGAGATGGAAGCAAAACGTTCATATTAATTGTCAAATCGCTTACAGTGAATCCCACCGCGAACCCCCCAGCGAATCCCACCGCGCATCCCCATCTCCCCGCTCCGCTCCCGCTCTCCCCGCCCCGCCGCTCCGTCCCTCCTCCCGGGGCGTGTCCCCGTGTCCCTCCCCGCCTCTCCGCCGTGTCCCTCCCCCCCCGGCGGCCCCTCCCCGGCCCGCCCCGCCGCCGCTCGGGCTCTCTCCGCCGGCCGCGCTATAAGAAGCGGGGCGGGCGGCGGGGCCGCAGCGGGCGCGGCGGGGGAACGAGATGAGCAGCGCCGGCGCCGCTGCAAGATGCTGGATGGACACGTCCTGCTGGGATGGCTCTCCTCCTGCGCGCTCCTAGGGCTGCTCGCCTGCGCCCCGCGGCCCTCCGCTGCCTACTTCGGGTAGGTGCCCCCCGCTCCTGCGCCCCAACTTTTGCCTGAGTTTTATTTTTTTGGTGCTGAAGGGATTTTGAGCCCGAGGTGGGGGATGCTGCTTTGAGACTGAGCGCACCCTCCGTCCCTCGGGGAGTGCGGGCATCCCCTCCCGCGGGCGCTGACAGCCGGACAGGGGCAGCGCTGTCCCGGTCCCAGCGCTCGGAGCCGGGTGCCCGGAATCCCTTCGGATTTACCAGTCGGGACCGGGATCTCGGTGAGCCGCGGGTCGCAGCGCACCGGGAGCTGCCGGGTGTGTATCGGGAGCCGGGGGCGAGCGAGCGCTTCGTTCCGCCGTTCCCCGCGGGGCGACGCGCACGGAGCGGAGCGGCAGCGCACCAACCGCGGGCTGTACCCCCCTCCCAGAACATGACAACGCGGAGAAAACTCCTTTTTCCCCGCAATTAACGCGCGGGTTCCACCAGGCGGGTGTTTTTTGGGGGGATCCAGAAGCGCATCCCCGGCGCTCACCTGTGCGCGGGGCGGGGCGCGGCCGGCAGGGGGCGCTACCGGCGCGGCAGGTGGATCCCGATCCCCGCCCGACCCCGTCCCCATCCCGCGGCTCTGTCCCCCCTTGTCCCCCCTTGTCCCCCCTTGTCCCCCCTTGTCCCCCCTTGTCCCCCCTTGTCCCCCCTTGTCCCCCCTTGTCCCCCCTTGTCCCCCCTTGTCCCCCCTTGTCCCGGCTCTGGATGTGCGCTGAGCTGGACGAGGCAAATCAACCTCCGCTCTTCTTCCACCCTCGCCTCTTCTTCCTCTTCGCAGAGCCTCAGCTCCCTGCGCGGTTTTCCCTCTGTGCTTTTTTTGGGGTGTCTCTGCCTCTTATCCTTCATTTTAAACCGTTTGTCCCAAAAATGTTGTCGGTTTGAGAGAGAAGTTTGACGCGAGCACCTGTGTAAAGAGGTTTTGGTGTAAGTTTACGCAGCAGTGATGATTCTTGCTTCTTTTTTTTTTTTTTCTTCTTTTCCTTTTTTTTGGGGGATGTTGTGTTGTGACCACTGGTAGGAGCCACCGGACCAGCCCTGGAGAATGTTTTAGCAGACTTGAGGTTTTCCCCCCTTCTTTCCAGTAAAACAAATCCTGGTGTTGAGGCTTGTCCATTGCTTGTGGTCTGGCAAAGTTTTCCAAACAGTGCTACTTACATCTTCTGTTTCCAGCTCCAGAACCGTTTCACTTCCTGCTGCTGGGGCTGGTTTTCTAAGGAAACAGCCTGTCCTGTGTGTGCAGGTTTTTAGGAAAAGCCCTTTTCTCCCTCGGCAGTGTGCAGAGGGCTGTTCCCAGCCCGCTGGCTCATGTGTCTGCCGAGGACCACCGGCACTGCGCAGCTGAATTGTGCCTTGGGGACTGACAGGCTTTGGAAGGAGCTTGGCTGTAACTCTCCTATTAATCCCTGCCGTGCTGCTATCTGCTCCAGAGCAGCAGGTAACTCACTCCAGTTCCTTCTGGGATTTCTCTCTTGGCTTGTAGAGGTTTTAACTTCAGAAGGGCGTCAAGGGCAGTGTCTGCTGTCTGTCCTGACCGCTTTGGGTTTTTCTCTGTCTTGGTACAGCTGCTGTTTCTGATTTGAGATTCCCTCCCTGGCAGTGAGGAGGGGAGAGGGGATGCTGCCAGATGTGCACCCAGCCAGATGTGCACTCCAGGGCTGCTGTGGCATGCAGTTTGCTTATGCAAAGCCTCCTTGTCTCTGGTTAAAGCCCCAGCAAAGGAGCAGCTGATCCCCTCTTTGTTCTTCCAAGAGCAGAGGCTGCACTTGAAGAGCTACTGGGGACACTGGGAATAGTCAGTGCTGAGATCCCAGCTCCTGATAATCCACAGTGAGATCCAACAAGTATGTGTGGAAGAGCTGAGCACTCCTCGCTGTGGCCTTCTGTCTGTTGATAAGGAAAGAAATCCCACCTGGTAAAAGCTGGATGTTCCTGCAGCACTTCCCAGTTCTCCCTGCAAGTGCCCTGGCTAGGCTGGTATTGATCTTTTTTCTTCTGCCACGTGCGTGAAGGAGCTGCTCCAGGTGAGGCAGCACATCTGTCCATGCTGATAAATCCTTGCTAACAACTTGGCTGCATCCCCTGAGCTAAAACACACCCTCCAGGCAGGGAGAGGGATGCTCCTTTTGAGTCCAAAGCCACCTTTTGGTGGCCTGCTGGCCCCTCTGGGTGCTGGCATCCCTGTGGAGGAGGTGGTGGGGCACAGGGTGAAGCAGATGTCACGCTGTGGCTGCAGCTTGGCTGCTCCCTTCCTCAGCCTGGAGGGGGATAGGGACAGCTGTGGATGATCCCTTCCCCACCCCAGCCCCAATGTCTTATTTCAGGGAAAGAATTCCACATCTCCAAATGTGTGGCCTGGTGGGGAATTAGTGCCCAGGGACAGAAATGGGGCATGGTTACACGATAACGAGATTGTGTCAGCACGGAGTTATGTCTGTGCCTGCCCCGGGGGCGGCAGGAAGGGATGCTGGGCTGGGGAGAGCACGGCTGGAGGCTGCTGCTTCCCTGGAGGACTGGCTCTGGTGTTCTTGGAGGGATGCACAAGCGGCTGAGCAGGATAAATACCCTCTGGAAGAGGAGTTTGCAGCGTGTGTGTGAGTTGAAGCCGTGGTGCAGGTGCAGCTCTTGCTGCTGTTTTGCTCCGTGCCCACACTGTCTGACTGGGAGATGTGCTGAAGGTGGAGGGAGAGATGTGTGTGTGTCTGTCTGTGGAGGGAGAGACAGATTTTCCCTTTCCTGAGGGGAATTCTGGCAGCCTGGGTGTTGCTGCCCTCCTCCCTGGAGCGGGTGCCAGGGTTAGTGCCCAGGAGCAGCACCTGCAGTGATGCTGAGCGGAGCTGAGACCCTGCAGGCACCTGCTCAGGAGGGGTTTTGAGGGTTTGGCTCAGCCCTAACTCCTGGGAAACAGCTGCAGGGATCAGGGATGTGGTGATGCCACAGCTCCAAAACCTTGGCCGATAAGAAACTTTTTGACAGAGAGAAAAAAAGCACGCCTGGAAAACTGATCATAGCCCTGCTGGCTTTGTGTGGGTTTAGAGCTGCCCTTCAGGAGGATGATGATGATGGTGATGGCTGAATTTTGGGCTGGATGACTGTGAGAGAGGCTGAGCCTACACCAGAGGGGGAGGCATTGCCTCGGGATCCGTGTCAGCCTGCAGGGATGCACTAGGCTGCCCCAGAAGTGAGGCTGCTTTTATGTCTCTGCAGCTGGGCTGTCTGAGCACTAATTTGCACCATATTCCAACTGGCTGCTGGGGGGAGTTTGGAGCAGCCCCAGGCTGCCGGCATCCCTGAGAAAGCATTGCATTTCACTTCTCCTCCTCGCTCTGCTTTCCCGCTGCCTGACACCCTCTGGCCCTGGGTACCTCCCCTCCCTCCCTTTCCCCTCTCAAATGTGGCCGGGGGTGGTGGAAATGCCAGAGCAGCATCTGGGAATTGTGTTGGGACTTGCACTTCTGGGCTTTGGAAGGGGCAGGTGACAAGATTAGCCATGCTGGGGTGGCAGGGTGGCTGAGGAACTTCAATCCTGCAGTTCCCTGTGCTGGTGGGAAGGGAAACCAGCCCGTAGGAGCTTCTGCTTTCCTGAGCTGCCTGATCCGTGGGTCTGAGGTGACCCAGGCCATAAATCAACCCCCTCTGTTTCTGCGGGGTTTGATTCAGTTTTGATGCACCACTTAAAAAAAAAAAAAAAATTTAATTTTCACTGGAAGAAGTGTTTTTCCTGCTGGTTGGGATTTGCTCTGCTCTCCCTCTGGGAGCAGCAGAAGGATCCCAGCAGCTCTGCCCCCTCTGCAAACACTTGTCAAGACAGTAGTAATGTTACAAGTGGCTCATGCTTACATAGTGTTTATATTGACAGATTGCAATGTTCTGCATAAATGTAACTGATCTGTCCCCTGCACGCAGGCAACAGGAACCCTCAAATGCTCACGGGGGGGAGAGGGAGGGAGGGGAAGCATAGCTTGCCCTAATTTACCAACACACCGCTCCCAGAGCCGCGCTGGCGGTTTGCAGTGTGGGAAGCGCCGTGTATTTTTATTCCCTTTGGCAGGTGCAGGAAAGGTGCCCTGCTCTGCTGGAGGATAGAAACCTCATCGTTCAGGGTGTGATTTTTGTTAAGAGAGGGTTAGAGGAGAGCGGGATGTTGGAATTGGAGGGGCTGTGTGGGTTCCTGAGCGGGGCGCGAAGTCACCGCGGGTTCCAGCGCCAGCTGGGATGTCACCTCCAGTGACGTTTTTCCTCTCTCTCAACCCCTCAATTATCAGGCTAGCCCAGAGATACGAGGCCTTGAGGGGAGGAGCATCAGGAGATGGGCAAAGATTTCCAAAAGAGGCTCTCACCCTGATGTATTTGTCCAGCTCTTTATTGCATGGTGCGAGGGAAGAGCGGAGGAAAGAGGGAGAACAGGAAGGGACATCACCTTTTCTATGCTCTGGACAGGGAGGGCTTCTCTGGCTCTTCACCAACACCGTTGGGGCATGAAGGAGGAGACCAGGCTTATCTGATCAGAGTCACAGGGGTCCTGGAGAATGGGGGAAAACGGCCTGAGCACGCTGTAACACTCCAATAAAAGTGTCACAAATAAAACACTCCCACCTCTCTGCCCCTGTTTTGGCAGCCTGCGTGCCACGCTGGGCGATGGCAGCTCTGCGTGTGCCTGGCTGTCCCTGGAGGGTGGTGGTGGCTTCGTGGGCACCGCCGGGCTCTGGCGCGTGTGAGACGGAGCAGCTGCTTCCCAGCAGGACCCAAAAAAACAAAACCTGGCCCTGGCTGGCCAGGCAGGAATGCAGCAGGCAGGCAAACACAGCTGGAGCGCCCGGGAAGGACGGCTGGGCCATCCCGCCCCGCGCCGCGCGTTCGCCCGCTGGCTTTGGGGTTTTCCTTGGAAAACTGGGAGGGTTTGCCTGCTTTGGATTTTTTTTTGTTTTTGTTTTTTATTTTTCTCTCTTCCTCCCTTGTGTTTTTGGAGCTGGGTGAGCTGTCACTGCTGTGAGCCCTGCCTGGCTCGACTCCCAAAGTTGGCCTCTCTGGGTCAACTCAAAGCAGTGTTTAACCTCCATTCCTTCGGAAAGGGAACCCCGTGCCCAGCAGCGGCGTTTGCTTTGGAGGTGCTTGGAAGTGGCACTGGATTGGGTGAGCGTGGCGACAAAGCCGGGAATATTTGGGAAAAGAACTGTGCCAGACCTGCATCTTCATCCCTGGGGAGTGGGATTCGCCCCAGATTGGGCTGGGAGGTGCCTGGAAGCTCCTCCTGCCTGCAGAGGATGGAGCAGCATTAACTCAGACAAGAATTAGTATTTTCTTTTTTATGTTTTTGCTTAAGTAGTGGACTGACCACATTGCTTGACATTTTGGAACCACTGTCTTGTGCCTCAGTTTCCCTCACCTGAGGCTGTTCCTCTCTGAACTCAGATTAATGATGAGCACTGCTGCAGCCTCCGTGGCCAAATATTGTGTTTAAGTTTTCCCCAGTGCTGTAAATGACACCTGGGAGGGGGAAGATGGGTTGTTAGGAGGATATTGAGTGGATACCTGGCAAAGCAGGAGGCTGGTGACTTCCTTTAGCCTGACTGGTGATGCAGAACCAGAGACCAGGAATCCACAGGACTCTGGTCTCCTGCTGAAAGGCCTGGTCAATGATTAACTTGAATTCTGGAAGCTGCTGACAACAATAAAAGGGAGTCCAGCCCCACAACCCCAACACAAAAAGGCCCAGAGTGTTTAATAATTAAAGGCTTTGTGCTTTATCGGGGTAATGAGAATGGCCTTAAGGCTTATTTGGTGGCAGGTAATTGAATTAGGCTGTGGGATTGGGAAGGGGGAGCAAGTTAAGTGGAAAGTCTGGAAGACAGCACGGAGAAGCCTCTGTCATGCAGCTCAGTCTGAATCTTTCTGAGCAGATCAAGTTTTGTCAGTTTTTGCTGCTTTCTTCAGTTTTCAGTCAGATCAGTTCATTGTGCTGGCAGACTTGGTGTAGTTGCCCCTTGGAGAATCACGGAATGATTTGGGTGAGAAAAGATTTTCTAGTTCCACCTCCTGCCATGGGCAGGGACGCTTTCCAAATCCCAGGGTGCTCCAAGCCCTGTCCAGCCTGGCCTTGGACACTTCCAGGGATCCAGGGGCAGCCACAGCTTCTCTGGGAAACCTGTTCCCTCACAGGGAAGGATTTCCTCTTAATACCTCACCCAAACCTGTTTTCTTTCACTTTAAAGCATTCCCACTCATCCTATCACTATCCACCTGTGTAAAAAGTTCTCCCCAGCTCTCTTGTGGGTATTCCTGGCCCAGGGATGCTCCATTCCATTCACTTCATGTAAGGACATGCTGGCAGTGCTGTTATTTCTAATAAATGTTGATATTTAAACATTCTTTAAGGTTTTTTTTTAAGTGGAAAATCTGAGTCAGAAGAAACTGCTGAGCATGAGCTGTGGTGGGAGTGGCTGGGCAGCCCGAGGAGGTGCTGGACCAGTGAACATCACTGGTATTTCCACAGTATGAGGCATTCATGGTCCAGAGCTGCATGAGGGGTGCTGGGACATGGAAATCTTGGCTCAGGAGAGCTGAAGACTGGATTTGCCTTCCCTATCTGCTGTTTCATCCCTGTGCCTTGACGCCTTTTAAGAGAGAGTTGGGTTGGAAGGGGATTTTGGAGATGTTGAATCAGGATATCCCCACTGTGGGGACCACCAGAGGTGGGAGGACTTCTGATGCCAGAAGCTCCGTGTAGATCCTCTCTGCTGCAGTTCCATGGAATAATGTGGCCCCTTAGGGCTTGTATTCTGTGGCCACCTGAGTTCTGTGGTGTCAAAGGAGTCAAAGCTTCCCCTGATGGCTGAGGAGAGGACTTGATGCATTCCAAGTGCCTTTATCTGCTCCCCCTCAATTTCTGCCCCTGTGGTTCCAGCTGCCTCCTGAGAGACCCCTCTGGGGTGGGTTGGTGCCGAGTTCACCCTGAAACCTTCTGCTGGACACAAACTTCCCAAGTTCCCAACTCCCAGGGGTGTGTTGGGAGCAATCCAAGAACTCTCCTGGACCTGGTTTTTCCCTCTTAAAACCTGCTGAGCCTCTGGCTTCCCTCCCCACTGGAGCAGCCCCTTCTCTCTGCAGCCAGCACAGCTCTCTGGTGGCTTGTGGTGTGTTCACACCATTGGTTCCTTGACCCGAGGAGCCCTCAAGCTCAGGACTTGGTGTTTGCACTCCAAAATGGTCTGGGGGGGCCACTGCTCCTCCTGCAGAACGTGGCTGCAGGTTCTGCACCAGCATCAGCCAGGCAGGATTTGCTTTCCTGACTTTTCCCAGAGCTCAGGTCAAGATGAGAGGACCCAGGAATTATTAGGATTATTATTATGGAAAGGGTTAACCCTTTAGAAGCTTTTTTGACGTCAGGATGCAAATTCTTTTCCTCTTCTCCTGTTTGTCACTGTGCTTTTTAAGGTTCCTTCAGTGGTGGCTGTACGTGCTAATGAGCCTTATCTCTCCAGATACTGTCATAAAACACACTTATGAAGTTTATCAGCTCAGCAAGCTTTACATTTTATTGTAATGTGTGTTTGCACTTCCCCAAGTGGAACAGGGAGTATTTTGATTCCGTGGATAAACACAGCAGTTACAGGATTTGCTGCAGCTGATAGAAAAATCTATCCTGATTTTTTTTTTTTTCCTCTCTCTCCCCCCCCAGCCCTTAGCAGGAACTCTTATTTCAAATGAATCAAGCAGCTCCTGATTGTGCTCTGGAATTCCAGTCTGTAATTATAAACCATTCTCTGAGGTGTGGGGAGCATTTTATTCCTGAAGGATTTTGTGGGAAGGGGAAAGGACAGGTTAAAAAAAAACCCTAAACTCTTTTTTTGGGGGGAAAAGCACAGAGGAAAACCTCTTTTCTCTTCATCCACCACAGAAAATGCAAACTCAACAGTGTCTGACAGTAATGCTGAGTCTGGGATACAGCGTGGAACACCCAATTCCTGTTGATTCCCAGCAGGCTGGATGGGAGTTGGCAGGAATTTTACGAGCAGATTGATTTGGCCTAGCTGATTAAAATATCGCATGAATTGGTTATGGAGGTTGGGGCAAACTTGCTCTGATTTCTGCATTTGCCACACACTGGAGAAATGGAGAAAATGGAGCAAATTTCCCAATTGGAGAAAAACTTTTCTTTCTTGGAGGAGCTCCCTGGGGTCTTCCAGAGAGCGAAGCAGCAAAAGTGGCCATGGAGCAGAGCAGGAGGTGGCTTTAGATGGTTTCCCCTAGACAGGATTGAAGCACTGAGCTGCAAACCCTCCCTGAAGGCTGCCTGAGGCAGTCCTGCCTGGAATGGGCAGAAGTTGAACCACAACCTTGGTCTGCTGTTGAATCTCTCTGAATTTCTGTGGAGCAGCCTCCCACCATGAGGGTCGAGCCACCGTTTGTTTTCAAGGCCGAATCCTCTTGGAAGAGGTCAATTGATGAGCAAAAGAAATAATATCGAGAATGAACAGCTTATTTTGAAGTAGCCAGGGAGGTGTGGAGAGGGTGACCCCTGGGAGGGGACGCAGGTGGCAAAATGAATTGTTCTGGCTCACAGGACACTGGGATTTCTGCTTCTGGGTCTTCAGCACCTCAGCTCTGGCCATGGAGACACCTTGGAGCTCCTCCAGGAGAGCTGGAGAGGGATTTTGATGAGGGATGGGGGGACAGGAAGGAGAGATGGCTCCCCACTGCCAGAGAGCAGGATAAAATGGGATATTGGGAAGGAATTCCTCCCTCTGAGGATGGGGAGCCCTGGCACAGGGTGCCCAGAGAAGCTGTGGCTGCTCCTGGATCCCTGGAAGTGTCCAAGGCCAGGCTGGATGGGGTTGGAGCACCCTGGGATGGTGGAAAGTGCCCCATGGCAGGTTCTTACGGCTTGCTGAGATTTTTGTAGCCTTCCCTCACCTGACCCTAAAAGGAACAGCACAGAGGCATTGCTGTGCCCTGCTCCTTGTGGCTTTCCTACAGCTAATTCCCAGTGTAGACCTCAGAGGGAACCCCTGTTCTCACCCCCTGCTGAGCTGGGGGCATTGTTTGTTTCACTATTTTAATATAATTAATAATAATAACATTAAATATAAACTATTTTTAATATAACTATAAACTATAAACTATTCATATAACTATAAACTATTTAGTTTATAGTTATATGAATATAAATATATAAATAATATAAAATATATATAATATATATAATATATATAAATATAATATAAAATTATAAATAATATAAACTATTCATATAACTATAAACTATTTAGTTTTCATAAACTAAAAACTATATTTTAATATAATCAATAATATAATTAAATATGAATTAAGTATAAATATGAATTAAGTATAAATATGAACTTAAATATAAACTTAAATATAAATATGAACTTAAATATAAATATGAACTTAAATATAAATATGAACTTAATAATTAGAAACTTAATAATTAGAAACTTAATAATTAGAAACTTAATAATAAATATTAAAATATAATTTAATAGAATTTCTCATTATCATCTCTTCGAATTAAATTTTTTTTTTTTTAATTTATGACCAGAGGTTTGGTATTGCAGCAAAACAAAGCCAGGCAGCCCTGGAGGTGTAACTGTACTTTTTTTAGAGATGGCAGCTGAGGATTTTAGGTGAAGGTGGTTCTCTCCAGAGGACCCTGTGGGGTTTTCCAGCTCTGTTTTAGGATCACTGTC